>NC_143518.1:37832794-38165016 GCF_031878675.1 Megascapheus bottae | reverse complement strand
TTAAAAAAAGATTGACACCCCAATAGCAAGGGGACACTGCATGTTTAACTTCAGCAAAGGTCCAAAAAATGGCTCCCAGTGTAGGCCCAGAGTCTTGTTAAATCAAATGCATGCATTATTGCTAAGAAAAATCACCAAGGGTCAAAACTGTTCCACTGTTTCCTAGGGGGCCATCCAGAATGGCATCTGTTGTTTAGCTCGTGGTTGTGACGAAGGGTATTGATATCCCAAACTCCAGCCCTGTGGAAAACTACTTGCATTTTTATGACCTCCATGTTCCTCCTCTTCATCAGATGAATCTGCAGCATAAGCTACTAAGCCAAATCCCTTCTCTGTAGTCTTCATCTTCTTTGCTGGGTAATCTAGAATAGAGGAAAAACAAACCCAACCCATTCCCCACAAAAGGAAAAAAAGAGATAATACCACAAATTTGTTAATTAAAAAAAAGATGTTAATTAGTTGGACACCATTTTGAGGTCACAGGGTCAATGGTCACCCAACGTTGAAGATCACACGAAAAACAGCACCAGCATCAGCAAATGTGAATCCACCAGAACCATGTAAGAAAACAGAGAAAAAAGAAAAAACACAAAAAAAAAGAAAGAAAAAAGAAAAAAAGGAAAGTTAGCAATTGAGTCTCTGGGAGCTACATTTCACCTTTTAGAGTTAAAAGAAGAAAAGACAGAACTATTTTTTTATTTTCCTCATTTTTATTAGGACAACAAAAATGACTCACTGTACTCCCTATTAGTTAATAGCACTCTGTGATGCTATTAACTCAGTTCCTGATATAAAGGAAATCAACCTTGGTTACGTCTGCATCGGTTTAGGTAGGCAGATAATGTAAGTGACAGAACTTGGAAATAAGCTAGTTTTGGGGGTGTGTTGGCCAGTTGTTCAGCTTGAACTCAGGATCTGGGTGCTATTTCTGAGCTTTGTCACTCAAGGCTAGACCTCTACTCTGAGCCACAGTGGCACTTCCGGTTTTCTGGTGGCTAACTGCAGATAAAAGAGTCTCATAGACTTTCCTGCCTGGGCTGGATTCAAACTGTGGTTCTCAAGACTACAAGTGTGAGCACCTGGCAAAAAAGCTAGTTATTAGTAGTTATTCCGTAGAGTTTTAATGCCATTGACACTTAAGTATAAAATATAAAGTGACTGACTCTTTTCTAGGCACATACTGGTTGAAATTAAAAGACTGTTTAACTACATTCTATCCTTACAAAATTAAAAAAAAAAAAGGAGTATTCTCAATTCTGATTAAGCAGTAGATTACAGAGGATGAATTAAATATATGATTGAACATCAGGTTAGAAAACTAACAGCTTAAGATCAGTCCTACTTAGTTGCCTCCCTATTCCCCCAGCTACACCTTACTCACCATGGCTCCCTGTTAAGGTCCCAGATCCATTCCTTTCATCAGAATCTGTTTTTATTCCAGTCACTGGAAAGGCTGGTGGAGGCATCAACTGCCTGTTAAAAGACACAAAATTTTCTTTTAGAAAATTTAGATTTTTAACTTATTGAGTAGGTAAATTTACATAATAACAAAACCTGAAGGTAATCGTCAAGTTTATTTTAATCATTAATTTTAATCCATTCTACTTTTCCTTCTACCCTTATCCTCTTCAATCTATTATCAAGTTTACCTACATTAACAGGCCATTGCAGTACTTAGCTCCTAATTATAGCAAGGGAGATTCAAGCCCTCCCATTTATGATATTCTATGATCCTAAAGGAATAAAAAGTATATAAAAATGGCTTGAATGTATATATATAAAACCTGTTGCTGCCTATCCTTAGCAAAATGGCCATGACACAGTAAAGAGAGGATGTAGGAAAAGGACTAAATTATTCAAGACTGAGTTTAACTGCTTCTTAGACAGTAAAAGGCATATCCTATTTCCCATTATTCACAACAAACAGGATCTTTTTTTTTTTTTTTTTTTTGCCAGTCCTGGGGCTTAAACTTAAGGCCTGAGCATTGTCCTTGGGCTTTCCTTTCAAGGCTAGCACTCTTACTTGAGCCACAGCACCACTCTGGCTTTTTGTATGTATGTGATACCGAGGAATTGAACCAGGTCTTCTTTGTGCATGCCAGGCAAGCACTCTACCACTAGGCCAAACTCATGGCACAACCGTTTTTTTTTTCTTTTTGCTGGTCCTGGGGCTTGAACTCAAGAGCATAGGTACTGTCCCGGAGCTACTTCTGCTCACAGATAGTGTTCTACCACTTGAACCACAGTACTACTTCCAGCCTTTTCTGAGTAGTTTACTGGTAATAAAGAGTCTCACAGACTTTCCTGCCTTGGCTGGCAGGTAATCTTGATACTCATATTTCAGGCTTCTGAGTAGTTAGGATTATAGGCATGAGTCACCAGCGTGCATCAACGAACAGCAACTTATTTGATTTAAATAAAACCATTTCCATTACTGAATTTCCCATAACAATGATCACTACTTGCAGTAACAGTACAAACAAATAACATTTGAATGTATTCATTTTATTTTCCAACTTACCTGTCCCTCTCTCGCTCTTTGCCTGAGGAACTTGCTGGCTTCGATCCTGCGCCTTCAATCTCATTCTGACTGGAGAAGCCTGTACCTAAATTAGTCATATGAATGGGTCCATGCTATGAGCAGAAAAATACATTGGCATTAGCAAATCTACAACTGCTGTATTGAGTTTAGCTCCTTAATGTAACTGTCAAGTGCCTCATCTTTTTGATAAATTACAATGTTAAACCATATTAAATATTATTTGGGATTTGGAGTGCAACTGTAATCAATGTAGGAATTATTTTTCTCCTCTACAGGTTTTAGTCATGGATAGTACAATTCATTTTTTTTTTCAACTGATTGCTCATAACAACTGGTTTCTACAAACCTAATTATATAAACTGTAAAGACCTTTGGTTTACAGAATGCCTCAAAGATTGTGGTAAACCATAAAGTTGCTTTTTCTAGTAAAAATTATACAAAAACTTATCTCTGATGTTTTTGGTAATGCTGGGGATCAAATCCAAGCCCTTCTGTATATCTGTCAAATGTTCTAGCACTGAGCTACACCCCCAGCACTTAACCTTTTAACTTTAGTGAGTGACTATGTTTACATTATGTATAAAAACTCAATGATTCCATTTCTGGCAGTTATTTTTTCTGGTATGGGTCAGAGCTGAGAAAATAATCCTGTTTTTTTTTTTTTCTTTCTTTTCGAAGGGAACAAGGAGTAAAACAATCTGAAAAGCAAGGTATAAATACAAACTACATGTTTGTACATTGATAGCTTTTGGTGAATTATGTAGGGAACTAAGAATTATCAGAGGCTTTCAATGGTCTGCTGAGTAAGAGAAAGAAGAAAATACTACAGACCACCTCCTTTAAGACATTAACCATGGGAACCTTCTCTCTAGACAGTTTGCCATTTTATTACACTGACACCAAAGGCAAAACCTACCCAAAGAAAGTCATCTTCACTTTAAACTAATCACTAGAATAAAATCTTGATGTAGATTCCAGAAAGCAGAACTCCTAGCATTAGGATAGCTGACACTGGTGTGAATTTATCTTTCTTTAATGGGAGAACATAGTAAGAGAGTAAGATCAAGAAATTAAGACAAGGTGAGAGCTGGTGGCTCACGCCTCTACTCCTACTCGGGAGGCTGAAATCTGAGAATCACTGTTGGAAGTTATCCAGGACAGGAAAGTGTGAGACTCTTATTTCCAATAAACTACTAGTAGGAAGTGGTACAGTGGCTCAAGTAGTAGAGTGCCTTAAGCAAAAGAAACTCAGGGATAGTGCCCAAAACTGGCCAAAAAAAGTAAGACAAAGTATTTTATTTAACCTGGTATCCAAGAAGTCCAGATTCCCGCTCATCTGGCAGCTCCTCTGTGAATCGCCTCTTCTGTGACTGGGGCTGAGTTGGGAGTGGGGGCTGGGGCTGAGGGCCAGCAGGTAAGGCAGTTTTGACAGGAGCAGCAGGAAGAAAAGGACCACCCAATGGACTCTGGGACCAAAACAAAGGAAGAACAAAGTATGACATTGCCCTACTCATGAGTTAAGTAAAGAAAGATTAGAATACACCAATACTAAGTAGCATATGAATCTTTCCTTTTCAGATGTTTCCCCTAGCTAACAGTTACCACCTAACCTTCTACCTTCACTTTAGAGTACCAAATAGAAAATCCATTATTTCATGATTTAGATTCTCAGGAAAACCTGTTAAGGAACATTTCACATAATTAGGATAAACATAACCATTAACAAAGAATTAAAAAATTTAGGTATTTAGCTGGGTGCCAGTGGCTCAAGCCTGTAGTCCTAGTTAATCAGCAGGCTAAGATTTGAGGGATTATAATTGGAAGTAAGCCTGGAAAATAAAGTATGTAACTCTTACTCCAATAAACTACCAAAAAGGGAAGAAGTGGAGCTGTAGCTCAAGTGACAGAGTACTAACCTTGAGTAGCAACAACTCTGCAACAGCACCCAGGTCCTGAGTTTAAATGGTTTTGTTGTTTTGGTCAGTTTAGGGATTTAATCTCAGGCCCTGGGGAGTCTCCTGGAATTTTCTGCCCAAGTTGGCTTCAAGCTATGAGTCTTAGATGTCAGGTTCCTGAGCAGCTAAGATTACAGGCATGAGCTACCAATGTCAGGAGCTAACTAGTGCTTTAAGAAGCTGTTTCAAAAAAGGAATGCAAATGATCAAAGCACTATATATATTAAAGAAAAAAGTCCTGGGGACTGAACTCAGGGCCTGAGCACTGTCCTTGAGCTTTTTTTCCTCAGGGCTAGTGCTCTACCACTTGAGCCACACCACCAGTTCCAGCTTTTTCTATGTATGTGGTACCAAGGAATCGACCCCGGGTCTCTAAACACTAGACAAGCCCCTCTTTCTTTTTAATTATTAATATTTGTGGATTTTTTAGATGACTTTATTTTTATTGTAGACCATCTTACTTTAAGCTTTAATCTAGATAGGCATGTTATACCCCTAAACTAGCAGTCTACATGCACCTCCTAACCCACTCAACCATATTGCTTCCCAAAAGTGAAAAGTTGAGAAACTAGAGGTTTAAATATAAACAGAATTTAGAACATAAGCCTTTTCTTTGTTACAAACTATAATTTTTTCAGTGCTCACGCCCACAAGTTAGAAACCTGGGCAGTGTTTTGAGGACGCGGTTTATTCCAGCATGGATATACTATATTAGAAGTCCACAAAGAAGAGTCTGCTATAAATCCATTACTAGGCTTTCATTACTTTTTCCTCCCTGCCTCCAAGTATTGTACGTAATACATCCAGATAGGTTATACTTCAAAACATTTCCTAAATTTACAATCTCTGTGTAGTGTGTGATACTATGGACACATCAGGCAAGTACTCTTACTACTGAGCATATAGAGCCCCTAGTTTCATGCCCGGGCTGGCTCTGAACCATGATCCTCAGAGCTCAGCCTCCTGAGTAGCTAGGATGACAGGCGTGAGCCACTAGCATCCAGTTCTATTTTCTTATATAATTTAAGAAATTACAAAAGGAGCCGGGAGTTTGGCCTAGTGGTAGTGGTTCAATTCCTCCGTACCACATACATAGCAAAAAGCTAGAAGCGGTGCTGAGGCACAAGTGGTAGAGCTCTAGCTTTGAGAAAGTCCAAGGACACTGCTCAGGTCCTGAGCTCAAGCCCAAAGAAACATTTATTTGGGCATTTATTATAAATGTGATTCTGGCCTACAACCTCTTTTGAGAAAACTTCTATTTACTCCTTCATTGTCTATGGATGTTTTTTCCTACAATAATTATGGACCCGAAACCTAAAATATGTACCACCTGACCCCTTATAGAAAGTCTGTTGATCACTACTTCAAATGACTAGGGGCAAGATTTATGAACTAAACAATGTACTTTGAGAAGACATTCACATGTACATACTAACCCAAAGAAGTCACTTAGATTAGTCGTGAGAATACAGAAAAGTATAAGAAATAAAAAACAAAACAAAAAAAACAAATTTCACATCATACATTTTTGGAATACCACCCTTTCCCCTTACCAGTTTCCTAAGTTCAAGGATAGCATGTTGTATAACCTGGCATCCTACCTGTCCAGTACTAGCTGGAGGATGTACTTGTGTTATCGGGTATTGTGTTGGCACAGGTGGGACTCCAGTAGGTAATGCTGGCAAGACTCCAGGTGCCAGTGAAACAGCTGGTGGCACTATGCTTGGTACTCCATATGGAGGTTGAACTGGCTGCTGAGGAGGGGGAACAACAGGGTAACCAGACTGATAGCCATTGGATGGATAATATGGTGGTTGAGGAGGGACACTACTTATAGCAGAGGGTTGTGTATAGCCTGAGGGGGGAAGAAAAAAAGTGTTTAATCAGCTGCAGCAAAATGAGACATTTTATCTGAATATTAAACAATATCTAAGGGAGAAAAATACTAAGGCATGAATGGCTTTCCAAATTACCCTACATTGAAGAGAACATTATTAGTGCCCTGGCACAATTAGTCTAGCCTCAAGTATCACACTTATATTCAAGTATCACTAACAAAATATTTTTGAACACTTTAAGATATACATACCTGGTAAAGGTACAGCAGTATTAATTTGATTCACAAATCTAGAGTATTCAGCATGAACCTGGAAAAAGGAAAACAAATTAATATGGGACATTACCAAATGAGATGTAATTACTAGTACCATAAGTATATAATTCTAGTAAGGAGTTGTTATTTCCAGGACACCCCAAATCACTATTTGAATAAGGCAGATCAATAATTACTAAGGCAAATTTTGGGACTCAGGAACATGCATAATCCTAAATCTTCCAAAAGCAGACTTTATTCTGAAATACAAAATCACTTAGAAAGCCCTAAAAATTTGGGCTGGGAATATGGCTTAGTGGTAGAGTGCTTGCCTAGCATGCATGAAGCTCTGGGATCAACACATCAGTATCATATAACAGAAAAAGCCAGAAGTTGTGCTGTCACTAAGGGACAGTGCCCAGGCTACGAGTTCAAAACCATAAAAATTTAACCATTAGAAAATCTGCATACTGTTAGTATACCTGCCAAGAATTAATGTATTTGCATTTCCTATGTGATTGTAACATGCCCATAGAGCTCTCAGTTTAAGATTTTTTTTTTTTGGGGGGGGGGGGAGGATCATGGGGCTGGCCTGGGCGCTGTCCCTGAGCTCTTCAGCTCAAGGCTACCACCCTACCCTTGGGCCATAAGCCCCACTTCCCATTTCCTAGTGATTAAGTGCTGCCCAGCTGGCTTTGAACCATGATCCTCAGCCTCCTGAGTAGCTAGGACTACAGGAGTGAGCCAGCAAGCCTGGCTTCAGTTTAAGATTTAAGTATTGTCTTCAACTTGTACTTTATTAAGTCTCTGAATGTCTCAAATACAAAAAGATGACAGGAAAGTTACTTGATAATGCTAGTAAATCAGGTTAAGTACAGAAGTAAATACTAGTTTCACAGAAACATACCATTAAATACCAAAGAACCCCAAGAGTGAACCTGATTTCCTTTAGGTGTTACTAAAATAGTTCTATGGCTTCAACTTTGTTATGTTTATAGAATAAAAGAGTATTGCCAATTTCAGCTACTTGTGAGGTTTTTGAGTTCTAGGCCACTGCTAATTGGTTTTGTACTATTACAACAACTCTATTCTTCAGCCTGGAGCTATGCCAACAAAGGCCAAAAAATATTGGTGCAATCTTCAAGAAGCTAGCAAAGCGTGAGCTGGCTTATCTCTCAAAGATTATACATAAGGAGGTGGGTGCTTATAATCCCAGTTATTTAAAAGAGATGGGAGGCCTGGCCAGGAGCGTGCCAAATCTGAGGCCAGACTTGGCAATTAAATAAAACTCTGTCTTAAGATAAAGTAAAACGGGGAAGATAGGTCGGTGGTAAAGAAATTGCCTGTTATGCATTAGACTCTAGAATCAATCCTCAGTAAGGTCAAAAAGCAAAATAAATAAATACATAAAATGCATATATGGTCTCACTATCAACATACATAACACACAGAACTCACTGTTTGCAAGAGATTCTCACAGAGCTTCTTGGCAGCAGCCAGGCCTTCTGGTTTAGGATGACTATAAAGAAATATAATCATAAATCAACTGAGAGAAAAATATAGGATAAATAACCATTTTGACTTTTCATGCTGCTTAATAACTTTAACATATTCATTGCAGCTCCAGTTCTAGGCTCTAAAGCATAAAAAAAAAAAACCAAAACAATCATTATTTCAAATTTATTGGTACCTTTCCACAAAAAAATACAATCAAATAAAAATAAAGGTCACTACTGAAAGGCACAAATAAACCTATCACTACCAAATAAACATATCACTAATAAAAACTTTTAAAGGTATAAAACATATCAATAAGCCAGGCTGAGTGGCTGATGTTACTCAGGAGCAACCAGATGAAGCTTTCCTAAGTGAGATTTTTTTTTTTTGGTCAGTCCTGGGGTCTAAACTCAGGGCCCAAGACAGTCCGTGGACTTTCTCAAGGTTAGAGCTCTACCACTTGAACCACAACACCACTTCTAGCCTTTTCTATGTATGTGGTAACAAGGAATTGAACCGGGGTCTTCATGGATGCTAGGAAAGCACTCTACCACTAGGCCACACTCCCGGCCTTGCTGGCTTGTTTTTAAATTTAGTATATTCCTCAACTTTGGCTGACAACTGTGAGGAGCTAAGTCTGGAGTTCTGGGGCCATGAACTTTGAACTGAGAATCTCAGTTCAAAGCCAGCCTGGGCATAAAGAACATGAGACTCTTATCTCCAATTAACCACTAGAAAATGGAAGTGGGGCTATGGCTCAAGGAGTAGGGCGGTATCCTTGAGCTGAAGAGCTCAGGGACAGCACCCAGGTGCACAGTTGACTCCCCTACAACCCCCTCCCCCAAAAAAGTGCCAGGCAAAGTTCTAGTCCCACAACAGACCAAAAACAAAATATCAATGTCATTGTTAAGTTTAAATGAAAGCTATGTTATTCTAATTAGACATCACTTTATAATTGCCTATTTTTATAAAAACTAAAGACTTACATATATGCACAATTCAATGTCCTAGTTATTTTAGTTATTTGTGAAGTGTTAAGCTTATTTCCTCATTTCTTTTGACCACTGCCACATGTAGTATCAAACAGACAAGGATTTAAACGTCCTCTAGTTTTATCAATCCATACCTGATATAAATATACATAGGTTCAAAAGCTTCTCGGCCCGATGCTGGCTCAATACAGCCCGAACCTTTGCCCCGTAGGAAGACTTTGGCACCTGTTTCAATCTGAATATGCTGCAAATAGGAACAGCCTGGACCTTCCACCTTCTCTTTAACATTGAAAGTGGGCACAGCATGTTCTAGACCCACAAATAATTTATCTTGAACATAATGCATCTGTAGAAGACCAGAATAACTTGATTAAACACATACAAATTCCTCATATAAAATAATAAAGCAAATACTTCCATAAGGGTCTCTTATAATTTCCATCATAAATTCTACCAAGAAAGTTAATGTTTTTCTTTTCTTTCTCTTGAGCCAAGAGTTGGTGGCTCATACCTATAATCTTCGCTATTCAGGAGACAGAGATGTGAGGACCCCCGGTTCAAAGCTAGCCTGGGCAGAAAAGGTCCCCCAGTAAATAGTTATCTCCAACTAACCACTCAAAAACCAGAAGTGATACTGTGGCTCAAAGTGGTAGAGTGATAACCTAGAGCAAGAGTTCAAGAATAGAGCCTTAAGCCCCGAGTTTAAGCCACATGACTGATAGGAAAAAAAAAAAATTCTTGGGGCCAAGATTTGTCCTAGTGATAGAGTGCTTGCCTAGCATGCACAAAGACCCAGGTTGGATTCCTTAGTACCACATACATGGAGCTGGAAGTGGTGCTGTGCTCAAATGGTAGAGCTCTAGTCTTGAGAAAGCCCAAGGGTAGTGCTCAGGCCCGAGTTCAAGCCCCAAGACTGGCCAAAAAAATTTCTTTTGATGAAATATGATCTAGGTATATAGTTCAGGTGGCCTTGAACTTACAGTCCTGTAGCCTCAACCTCTTAAATGCTGTAGCTACAACTTTACAATGCCCAGCTTTCAAGGATATAGCTAAGTAGAAAAGAGTACTTGTCTAACATGTACAAGGAAGGCCCTGGGTTTGATTCCCTGTAGCAAAAATAAAATAAAAAATATCTTTGGGGATGGGGGGAGGGAAATGGGGACCAAGACATGAAAAAGGGTAATCAATGTTTGTGAAGTTATATACCTTCTATCTGGTAAATATAATCTAACCCTTCTATTAATTACAATAAAAATATATGAAAAAAATCTTTATGTTCATATACCTACATTACCTACAAAATAAAATACCTGGCTGGGAATGTGGCTTAGTGGCGGAGTGTTTACCTAGCATGCATGAAGCCCTGGGTTCAATTCCTGAGTACCACATAGACAAAAAAATCCAGAAGTGGCCCTAGCCTTGAGCACAGAGGGACTCAAGGGCAGAGCCTAGACACTGAGTTTAACCTCAATTAAACAAATATATATACCTCATTCTGGTCAGTGAAAGACATTTTACTTTCTGTTCATGTGGTACTGAAGAATTGAACCAGGGGCTTCATGCATGCTAAGCAAGCACTATACAACCAAGCCACATCCCTAGTCCCAATGAAAGAAATTTAATAGAAAACACTCACAAGATCCACTTCTTTTTTTTTTATTGCCAGTTCTGGGGCTTGAACTTAGGGCCTGAGCATTGTCCTTTGGGCTTTCTTAAGGATAGAGCTTTACACATTAGCCACAGAACCATTTCTGGCTTTTTTTATGTATGTGGTACCAAGGTGTTGCACCCAGTCTTCGTGCATGCTAGGCAAGCACTCTAGCACTCTACACTAGGCCAAACACACGCCCCAAGATCCAATTTTGAGTATGCAGAGCATGCAAACACACTGTGCTCAACATGAGCAAAATGAACCAAAAATGTAGCTGCCAATATGCTACAAAGCTGGAGAAGAATGTTGGGTAGTACAGTCAGCCCTGAGATTTTCTCCAATGAGGGCTGCTCTCTCTAACCCTTTTTATCTAGGAGGAGTGTATCAGCGAAGTCTTGCTTCATCAGACTCAGCCTTCTTGGTCCTCCAGTTACCACCAAGTTACAATAAAAGTAAACACACTATCTGGCCGGGAATTTGGCCTAGTGGTAGAGTGCTTGCCTAGCATGCACGAAGACCTGGGTTTGATTCCTCGGTACCATATACATAGAAAAAAGTCAGAAGTGGTGCTGAGGCTCAAGTGGTAGAGCTCTAGCCTTCAGAAAGTCCAAGGACAGTGCTCAGACCCTGAGCTACACCCAGGACTGGCAAAAAAAAAAAAAGTAAACACACTATCATTATATGGTACAGTGTGCATAATACTTAATTCATTATATAGATTATACCAGTGTGTGTGTGTGTGTGTGTGTGTGTGTGTGTGTGTGTGTGTGTGTGTGTGTGTGTGTATCTTTCTTTTTCTTTTGGTCAGTCATGGGACTTGAACTCTGAGCCTGGTTGTCCCTGAGCTCTTCAGCTCAAAGTTACTGCCCTATCCCTTGAGCCACAGTGCCACTTCTGGTTTTCTGGTGATTAACTGTAAATAACAGTCTTATAGACTTCAGTCCCCTGGGTGGTTTTAAACTGCTATCGCCAGATCTCAGCCTGCTGAGTAGCTAGGATTACAGGCATGAGCTACGGTGTCCAGCTATACCTATATATTTTTTTTCATGTATAAGATAATACACTTCATTTTTACAGAAATAACAATCTCTCAACAAGACATACCCCTGACTGGAAAGGAGGCTTCTGGTTAACAGCTGGAGACAGCTGAGCAATGGGTGCTGGTTGGTGATAGACAGTGACTGTTGCACCATTAAAAGTGGGACTTGTCCCTGTAGCTGCTTTCACTACCCCATTGGTGATGATTTCTTTGATTCGGTTTACTGCTCCTAAGGAAAAACATAAGACAGTAGATACTATAACAAAGAATCGAATGAATTGACTAGATAAATCGGCAAATGTTCAATGATTCAAGCATTAATCCACCTGTATGTGGCGCCCCACTTCTCTAACCATCAGCCACCAGCATGTAGTTAATAAACAGGAGTCCTAACTGCTATAAAAAGTTAATGGAAATCTGGAGGCATTGTTCAATCGACATTTTGTCAATTTGTTAGACAAAGCCCAGCACATTGTTCTTCCCAGGTGACATGTGACCCCAAATCCTTACTTACTGTCCACTAATTCCCGTGTCTGGCCTTGAACATGAAGATACAAGGGACGATCCCTGTAAAGAGAAATAGAAGACTTGATTCTCAAAATGGTCAAAATCAGAGTCAACTGAGTCATCAAGTCTTATTGAATTAAAGTTTACAAATAAGAAAAAGGGACTATTGCTAAGAACATGGCTATGTATTATTTCCTGGCAAAAATTAATGGAGGGCCAGAAGTTTGGCCTAGTGGTAAGAGTGCCCGCCTAGCATGCAGAAAGACCCTGGTTAGATTCCTGGTTACCACATACACAGAAAAAGCTGGAAGTGGTGCTGTGGCCCAAGTGGTAGAGCTATAGCCTTGAGAAAGCCCAAGAACAGTGCTCAGGCCCTGAATTCAAGCCAGGACAGGCAAAAAAACAAACAAACAAAAAAAGTGAATGGAGAGGGGCTAGGAATGTGACTTAGTGCTAGAGTGCTTGCGTGTACCCCTGGGTTCAATTCCTCGGTGCCACAGAAAGAAAAAGCTGCAGAGCAGGAGCACAGCCTAGTGGTAGAGTGCTCACCTAGTATGCATGAAGCCCTGGGTTCAATTCCTCAAGTACCACATACATAGGAGAAGCTGGAAGTGGCAGAGCACTAGCCTTGAGCCAAAACATGTCCAAGGGCAGTGCCCAGACCCTGAGTTCAAGCCCCAGGACTGGCACAAAAAAAAAAAAAAAAGCTGGAAGTGTCACTGTGGGTCAAGTGGGACAGTGCTAGCCTTGGGCAAAAACAGGATAAGAGGACCTAGGCCCTGAGTTCAAATTCCAGGACTGACAAAAAAAATAATGGGGACTTGCACACCAATGCACCAATGGCTCACTCCTGTAAACCTCATTACTCAAGAGGCTGCGATCTGAGGATTGCACTTCAGAGTCAGAAGAGGCAGGAAAATCCATGAGACTCTTATCTCCAATAAAGTACGAAAATAGCCAGAAGTAGAGCTGTGGCTCAAGTGAAACATCACTAACATAGATGGGAAAAAAAAAAAAGTGGAAAATTAGATGCCAATAGCTCATGTCACTAATCAGAGCTTCACAGAAGGCCAAGCTCTGAGATCCTTATCTTCAATTAACCAGCAAAAAGTGGCTATGGAGAAAGGGGTGGAGTGCTAGTCTTGAAAAAGCCAACAGGAGTGATGGTCCTGAGTTTAAATCCCCATACCACATTTACCTAAGGAAAAAAAAATATGAAGCATATGTGAGCCATAAACCCAATCTTTCCCAAACCAGAGGATAATCAATACATACCCTGGGCCCACTTTCACCTTTTCCTCAGTAGTCATGAACCTCCCTCGTGTTGACACAGCAGCTCCACTAAGTCTGCTAATCTAAAGAAAAGATAGTGCATTAAAAAGACATCCAGGGGGACTGGGAGTTTGGCCTAGTGGTTAAAGTGCTTGCCTAGCATGCACGAAGACCTGGGTTTGATTTCTCAGTACCACATACCTAGAAAAAAGCCAGAAGTGGTGCTGAGGCTCAAGTGGTAGAGCTCTAGCCTTGAGAAAGTCCAAGGACAGTGCTCAGGCCCTGAGCTCAAGCCCAGAACTGGCAAAAAAAAAAAGACATCCAGGGGGCCGGGAGTTGGCCTAGTGGTAGAGTGCTTGCCTAGCATGCACCAAGGCCTGGGTTCAGTTCCTCGGTACCACATATATAGGAAAAAGCTGGAATTGGTGCTGAGGTTCAAGTGGTAGAGCTCTAGCCTTAAGAAAATCCAAGGACTGGGACCAGGAGTTTGGCCTAGTGGTTAAAGTGCTTGCCTAGCATGCATGAAGACCCGGGTTATTCCTTGGTACCACATACATAGAAAAAAGCCGGAAGTGGTGCTGAGGCTCAAGTGGTAGAGCTCTAGCCTTGAGAAAGTCCAAGGACAGTGCTCAGGCCCTGAGCTCAAGCCCAGGACTGGGAAAAAAAAAAAAAAAAAAAAGACATCCAGGAGCCAGGAGTTTGGCCTAGTGGTTGAGTGCTTGCCTAGCATGCACGAAGACCTGGGTTCAATTCCTCGGTACCACATACATAGAAAAAAGCTGGCAGTGGTGTTGTGGCTCAAGTGGTAGAGCTTTAGTCTTGAAAAATTTTCAAGTCCAAGGACAGTGCTCAAGCCCTAAGATCAAGCCCCACAACTGGCCCAAAAAAATAAATAACCATACTATTTTTAATACATACATAAAATCATGCTTAAAAAGTGAAAACCTGAGGAACGGGGGAAAACAAGATGAGGGGTAGGGGAGGGGGGAAGGGAAATGGGGACCATGACATGAAAGGGTATCAATGTGTGGGAATTAAGGCACCATTTATCTGGCAAATATCATGTAACCCTTCTATTAATTACAATAAAACATACACTAAAAAAAAAAAGTGAAAACCTGAAAGTGGCTAGCCTTGAGAAAGCCCAAGGCCAGTGTCCAGGCCTTGAGTTTAAGCCTCAGGACTGGCAAAAAAAAAAAAAAGGATAAAGCTGATGAACACTTGTGGCTCACACCTATAATCCAAACTACTCTAGAGCCTGAAAATCCTAACTCTAATTAACCACCAGAAAACTGAAGTGGAGCTGTGACTCAAAATGGTGAGGCAACAACCTAAGAGAAAAAGCTCAGGGACAGCACTCAGGCCCTGAGTTCAAGCCACATGACTGACAAAAAGAGGAGGTATGGCAGTGTCAATGGCAGATATTTTTTTTTCCTCCAATGAAGTGTGCACTTTACTAAAAGAAAATGTAATTCTTTGGCTAGTATGCCAGACTGACAGCTCTAGTGAATGAAAGGCAGTTAGGAGGTAAACACAGCAGGAGATTCTAGAGCATTGGTAGTAAATGCAGAGATGGGACAGAGATAAAAATGTTGGATGTATTTTAAAAGAAGAACATGTCAGTAATTCAGTAATGGATGTGGGATGGATCCAAAGGCAAAATTCATCACTGAAATTTTCTTCTTCTGTTTTTATTGAAGTCCTCGAGTTTGAACTCAGGGCCTGGGCACTGTCCTTGAGATTCTTTTGCTCAAGGCTAGCACTGGTAGATAAAATTTTTATCCCATTCAATCATTCTACCAAAAATCCATCAAATCAACCCAGAAAATTCACCCATATATGTTAAATCTTCCTCTGCAAATCCATCTAATCAAGACCTAGTCACTGTCCCTAAGCCTTTTTTTTCTTGTCCCCTCTCTTCTGTAAAACCAATTACTTGGGTGGGGAATGGAGGTGTGGCCGGGCGTATGTGGTGCCAAGGAATCCAACCCAGGTTTTTGTGCATGCTAGGCAAGCACTCTTACCACCAGGCTAACCTCTCAGCCCCTCCCTAAGTCTTTTTATGCTCAAAGCTAATACTCTACCACTTGAGCCACAACTATATGTTCAGCTTTTTGGGGGTCAAATGGAGATAAAACTCTCATAGACTTTTCCTGCACCCAATAGTCCACAGATCTTAGTCTACTGAGAAACAATGATTATAAACATGAGCCACTACAACTCTAGCTTCACTTTGATTATGACCCAAACAGACTCATAAATGTTTGACACCTGGCTTGCACAAGTGTCTTTATTTTCTCTTTTGTCAGTTGTAGGGATTAAACACAGGGCCTGGGCACACTCCCTGAGCTTTTACACTCAAGGCTAGCACTCTATCACAATGCAAATTCTAGTGTAAGCCACCGGTGCCTGTCAGAAGTCTTTCTTTTTTCTGAATTCATTGTCCACCTTCCCCCAACCATACCTCATCTTGAGTCTGTCCTCGAGTCAGCAAATTCCTACATGTGAGAGGCACATCATTGATTTCTACTTCAGCAACCACCAGATCATCTTTGCTTTTATTGCTAGTTAGGCCTTTGCCAGGAGCCTGAAGCTACAAGGGAAAAAAAAAAAAAAAGACAGAGGTAGGGGAGGGGAGGGAAAGAAAGAAAATTATAAGTTCATATGTTAAAATGAAGTCTTTTAATTTTTCAGGTAACAATGACCCCACCCCACCCCCCCAAAAAAATTGTGCCAGTACTGGGGCTTGAATTGAGAGCTCTATATTCTTTCTCAATTTTTGCCCATATTTAGCAGTCTAACACTTGATTTTCTGCTGGTTAACGGAAGATAAATCATTCGGATTTGTGTATCCATGCAAGATCTCAACCTCCTGGATAGAATTATTGTATGAGCCATGTTTCTTTTTTCTTTTTTTTTTTTGGCCAGTCCTGGGCTTGAGCTCAGGACCTGAGCACTGTCCTTGGACTTTCTCAAGGCTAGAGCTCTACCACTTGAGTCTAAGCACCACTTCCAGCTTTTTTCTATGTATGTGGTACCGAGGAATTGAACCCGGGTCTTCGTGCATGCTAGGCAAGCACTCTACCACTAGGCCAAATACCTGGCCCCGTGTATGAGCCATGTTTCTGACAGAAAAATATTTTTTTCTTGGGGGCAGGAGCACGGCCTAGTTGTAATGTGCTTGCCTAGCATGCAGGAAGCTCACAGCCCTGCGTTCAATTACTTGGTACCATATACTCAAAAAAAGACAAAAGTGGTACTGTGGCTCAAGGGACAGGGCGCTAGCCTTGAACAAAACGAAGTGTCCAAGGACAGTGCCCAGGCCCCAAATTCAAGCCCCAAGACTGACCATAAATAAATAAATAATTAAATAAATTTTGTTTTTGTGTTTTAGCTGGGCACAGTTATAATCCTAGCTTCTTAGGAGGCTGAGATCTGAGGATTGCTGTTCAAAGCCAGCCTGGGCAATAAAGTCTCTAAGACTCCAATTAACCACCAGAAAAACAGAAGTGGAGTGCAGCTGTGGCTCCAGGAGCAGGGTAGTAGCCTGGAGCTGAAGAGCTCAGGGACAAAGACTAAGCCCAGAGTTCTAGTCCCATGACTGACCAAAAAATAAATTTTTTTTTAATACTTTTATCTAGTCTTTTTTTTTACTTTTGGGTGGTACTGGGAAGGATCTTAGGGCTACAGTGCATACTAGTAAGCAAGTAGTCAACCACTGAGCCATACTCCCGGCCCATCCCCCCTCCAACCCCACCCCGTGCTTATACTCAGGGACTGAGGGCTGTCCTTGGGCTTTCTCAAGCTAGAGTTCTACCACTTGAGCCACAGCACCACCATTTCTGGCTTTTTCTATGTATACAGTACTGAGGAATCGAACCCCAGTCTTTGTGCATGCTAGGCAAGCATTCTACCACTAGGCCAAACTCCTGGCCCCAGCCCTTTTTTTTGAGACCAGGTCTCACTATGTAATCTAGGGTGGCCTTTCAGATTCTGGGGTAAAAGACATCTACCAGGGCTGGGAGTTTGGCCTAGTGGTTAAAGTGCTTGCCTAGCATGCACGAAGACCCGGGTTCGATTCCATGGTACCACATACATAGAAAAAAGCTAGAAGTGGTGCTGAGGCTCAAGTGGTAGAGCTCTAGCCTTGAGAAAGTCCAAGGACAGTGCTCAGGCCCTGAGCTCAAGCCCAAGACTGGCAAAAAAAAAAAAAAAAGACATCTACCATCAGATCCTGTTTTTTTCATGTATTGTTTATTCTTAATATTGGCAAAATAAGAAGGAAACAAATCTGCACTTAATGGCCTCCAATTCAAATGATTTAGCTCATCTTCCTGAGTGCCAGGATTACATGCAAGCACTACCATGCCCAGCAACCTATAGGATATTTTTAGGTGTAACTTGTTTAAAAAAATAAAAAAACAGTACTAGAATTTGAACTCAGGGCCCTCACCGGCTCAGCCAGTACCACTTGAGACACATTTCTAGACCATATTTTGATCATCAATCTTCTGAATCTCAGACTTCTGCAGAGCTAAGATTACATATGTGAGCCAGCAGTGTCTAACCCATGTGCACCTCTATGGGCCACATCTTTACCAAAACTATGGAAGGTACAACCTCCAAAAGAAAAATTAAAGGCCTAAGTTACAATGCTGTACAGCTGGATTTGCTAGCTTTACATGTAACATAGAGGTAGAGAGAATACACATTACCCATGCACCTCATTCATACCAATTAAACTAGCTGCCTTCGTAAAGACATGGTCACAAAACATTCACTTCAACAAATTCTATTCTTATTATGGTTTCAAAAACCCCTGTATTACATGAAATGTCCCATCATTCTTTATTATGAAGAACAGAATAGACAAAAAACAAGATTCTAAAGGTTCCTCTAGTTTCAATGTAAACAACTTATCAGCTGAGTTTTTGAGTGTTAGCTAGAAAGGCTTTAAAGACTGCCTTTCTTCAACCAACTTCCAACAGTACATACATTTGAATCCTTGTATCTGATGACTACTACACTAGACAGTGTAGGTGATCATTACCAATGAGAAAATCAAAGCCCATGACGTTAAAGCCTTATAATCAGTTACTGGAGATTCTGGGTTTCAAATTCAGGTAATTATGATCCTAAAGTCAGTATTTATGTACCCTGTTGCCTCTTCCTCAGTACCACATACCTAGAAAAAAGCCGGAAGTGGTGCTGAGGCTCAAGTGGTAGAGCTCTAGCCTTGAGAAAGTCCAAGGACAGTGCTCAGGCCCTGAGCTCAAGCCCAGGACTGGCAAAAAAAAAAAAAAAAGAATCTCATTTCTTTAGTGTGCAGGCTGGCTTTGAACGGGGACCCTCAGATCTCAGCCTCCTGAGTAGCTAGGATTACAAGCCTGAGCCATCAGTACCCAGCTAAAGATCATCTTTTAAGAAAAAGATAAATCTGAATCTAAATAAGTAACATTAGTATTAAGAGTCTTTGGGGCCAGGAGCATAGCCTAGTGGTGGAGTACTTGCCTGGCATTTGTGAAGCCCTGGGTTTGACTCCTCCGTACCACATATACAGAAAAAGACAGAAGTGGCGCAATGGCTCAAGTGACAGCACTAGCTTTGAGCAAAGAGTCTAAGCACAGTGCCCAGGCCCTCAGTTCAAGCCCCAGGACAGCCAAAAACAAAAAACAAAGAATCTTAGTGAGTATTTAAAGTCTGAAAGTTGCAGTTCAGAACCAGTATGGTCAAACTAAACTGAGAAACTCTTATTTTCAGCACAAGAAATAATCATAATCATAACAATCTCAGCCAGGCACTGGTGACTCACAGCTGTAACCCTAGTTACTCAGGAGGCTGAGATGTAAGGATTGAAGCAGGTAAAGTCTCTAAGCCCTATCTCCTTAAATCACTGCCAATAAACTACATCCCAACTCTAATAATATGCTTTTAATGTTTCCACAAAGACATTAGAAATTTTGAAAACTGACTTATAAAATCTTTTCAGGGGCTGGGAATGTGGTTTCATGGTGAGTGCTTGCCAGGCATGCATGAAGTCTTGGATGCAATTACTCTGTATCACATCCATAGAAAAATTCAGAAGCGGTGCTGTGGCTCAAGTAATAAGAGTGCTATCCTTGAGCAAAATAAGATCAGAGACAGTGCCCAGGTCCTGAACTGGTCCTAGAACTACCCCTCCCCCCAAAAAATCAATATGCCAGGAATTTCATTGAAGAACCAAAAATCTCAGCCAGGCAAGGGCAAGATGGCTCATGCCTGTAATCCTAGCTATTTAGGAGACATATCTGAGGAACAAGGTTCAAAGCCATCTCAGGCACTAAAGGACCTAAGACTTTTTTTGTTTTTAGCCAGTCCTGGGCTTGAGCTCAGGGCCGGTGCACTTGGACTTTCTCAAGGCTGGAGCTCTACCACTTGAGCCTCAGCACCACTTCTGGCTTTTTTTCCTATATATGTGGTATCGAGGAACCCTATCCAGGCCTTTGTGCATGCTAGGCAAGCACTCTATCACTAGGCCAAACTCCTGACCCAGAACCAGAGTTCAAGTCCCAAAACCGAAAGGAAAAAAAAAAAACAAAACCTTTAACAAAAATGCAATATGAATGTTTATTATATTGCTTTAAAAAAATTATGGACAGAACTACAGATACATGGGCGAAGCAAAGGATTTGGTCCATAAATGTATAAGGCCCAGTCAATAGGGTCTCACCAAAAAAAAAGACTTCATGGAAAAAAAAAAAATCCAAAACTAAATAATGTTTAAATTCCTGTACCAGTTTTCTTGTTCATGTGCAGGAATAATTACGAAATTAGACGATGACATAACAGCTACGAAAACTGCATTTAATTAGGACTCTTGGACTTTTAATACCTTCTCAGCAGCATTCTGAGTTGGTTTCAGCTTCCCCTTGGCCATGAGCATGGCATTGATCTTGGCAGCCACAGCAGCAGCGGCATCCAGAGCTCCTGAGGGAGCAGCTGAAGCAGCCCCAGGAGTTCCCCCACCGGTGACCTCCCCACCTGGGGCCGCTGGCGGGAGAAAGAGAAGGGGAGCAGGAGCCGGCTGGTCCCATTTGCTACGGCGCCTACAGGTAGGATAAAGAAAATAAATGGCCCTAAAAGCTTCCACCTATAGTGCTCTTCGTTTACTATGCCTAAGTCCTCTCCATCGGTACCCATACCTCTGAATCTCCTCCCAAGCCTAACATTTCCATCTCTCTTCTGACAATTACAATTCTCCAAATTCCCATATATTCCAATATTTCCCCATAATCTGCGGTGCTGCCCATCACCTCCATCAGATGACTGCACACAGGGCCCGGTTCGCCCTCCTTCGGGCCTTCACTGTGGCTCGCCCCGTTAAAGGCCCCCCACCCCCCGGTTTCCTCCACCCTCGGATTCTCGCCGGCTCTTCTCAGCGGCCCGAAGCCGGTTCAAAATCCTTCGCCCCGAGAAGTGCGGCCTTCCAGTAGCTACACTTTCTACGTTCGCGTCTCTCCCCCCTCTGGCAAGTTCCCGCGGTCTTGCCGCCTCTCCCGTGTCCCCGTGCTCGCCCCGACGCCCTGGCCGGCGAAGCTTTACCCGCCAGCTCCAGGATGTGTCGCGCTCCCCGCGGACATGGCGACGGGCTCGACTCCACCACCCGCCAACTACCTCACTACCCGTCTACCGTCACTTCCGCCCTCATGCCCGTAAGGCACAGCCTCTTCCGGTCGTGAGGCAGGGCGCATCCGGTGGAACTCTCGATTCCGATTGGACGCCTTGATGATTTGAAGCCGTCTGACGTGTGACCTGAGCTCACGTAAGGACGACTTTCCGGCTGGCTTCTTGCCCATGAGAAAGATGTCTGTTGTACCTCATTTCTAAGAAAACTCGGGGCGGGGGTAGAAGAATCCATCTTTATTGTGGGCAGGCCGGTAGGCCTAGGAGCCAGTCGGCCTGAGTGCGGAGATGTCAGGGTGTGCCTGCGGTGGAGGCGGGGGGAACTCCCGCTGCTCTTGCCCCCCTGCCTTCCGGCTACTTGTGCAGGAAAAGGTCGACCCGAAAGTTATGTAAACGATTCCTGTGTCTGTTTTTAATTTCTGCACGCCTGGCAGGAAATGCGCAGATGGTGACTCGGCCGCAGGTCCAGCTATTCCTGGACTCTCATGTAGCGGCAGGCACGCGGGAAGCCCGGGCTGGTCACGTTAGGTAATGACCGAGGTCAGAAGGGAAAATCTGCTCAGCTTGTGGGCCTCTGAAGCAAGTGGGACCAGCGGGTTGAGGGCCGGGGAAGTGGAGGGGGAGAGAGCGTGGGTTAGGAGACTGCCTGTTCTGGGAGGTGGAGCGGGCAGTGCTTACTGTCGGGCTGGCTAAGCGACCTGAGTGCTGAGGAGTTTGATTTCGTACACCAGGTGTTTCCAGCACCTTAGAGTGTCAAGGAATCTATAGATAGAATGGCTTTTTTTTGTCTGGGGGTCATAGGGCTTGAACTCTGCCAGGGCACTGTCCCTGAACTTTTCAGCTCAAGGCTGCTGCTCTACCTCTGGGCCTGGGCAGTGTCCCTGAGTTCTTCAGCTCTAGGCTATTGCTATACCCTTGAGCCAAGCCCCACTTCCCATTTTTTTTCCCTAGACGTTAATTGGAGATGAGAGTCTCAGGTCCTTTTGTGCCCTGGCTTTGAACTATGATCCTCAGATCTCAGCCTTCTGAGTAGCTAGGCTTCCAGGAATGAGCCACAGTGCCTGGATTTTTTTTTTTTTTTTTAAATACAGGGTGAAGCCAGGCGCCGGTGGTTCACTCGGGATCTGAGATCTGAGCATCTCAATTAAAAGCCAGCCTAGGCAGGAAAGCCTGTGAGATTCTGAGATTCTTTTTTTTGGGGGGGGGGGCAGGTTATGGGGCTTGAACTGTGGGCCTGGGCATTGTCCCTGAGCTCTTCAGTGCAAGGCTACTGCCCTACACCTGAGCCTGGGTGTTGTCTCTGAGCTCTTCAGCTCAAGGTTACCACCCTACCCCTGAACCACAGCCCCACTTCCGGTTTCTAGTGATTAATTGGAGATTAAGAGTCTCATGGACTTTAGTGCCTGGGATGGCTTTGATCCTTGATCCTCAGATCTCATTCTCCTGAGTAGCTAGAATTACAGGCTCAAGCCACCTTGCCCTGCTAAGCCTGTGAGATTCTTACCTCCAGTTAACCACCAGAAAACCAGAAGTGGTGCTGTGGCTCAAGTGATAGAGCACTAACCTCAAAGATAGTGCCCAGGCCCTGCATTTGAGACCCAGGACTAAGAGAGCAGGAATGCAATTTTTTGAGGATGTTTATGTTTTAATGTGTTAAAAAGCCAATTTTATAGTATACTCCCATCAGCAGTTAATAACTAGTGCCTTACTAGGACACCTGTAAGAAATGACATACATAGTTACTATGTTTATGATTCTGTTGCATTGATGTGTGTGTTCCCTTGTTGTACTATTTTTTTCTATGTATGTGGTACCAGGAAATTAAACCTGGGACTTCATGCATGCTAGGCAAGCACTCTACCACTAGGCCAAACTCTGAGCCCCTTGTTGTACTATTTTTATTACAATAACTTCAAATTTAACTTCATATTTCCTTTGGCATATTGTGACAGGTGTATTTTCCAAAATAAATTTTATCTTCAACTACATTGTTTTCTTTTGCCTCTTCTCCAGAAACAATGCTATGTGCCTGTTTCTCCACAAACAATGCTAACTGTGTGCTGGTGGCTCATCCTTGTAATCCTAGCTACTCAGGAGACTGAGACTTGGAAGATGGCAGTGTTAGGCCAGCCTGAGCAGAAAATTCTACCAAACTCTATCTCTTAATCAACAAAGTGCCAGACTGGAGGTGTGGCTCTAGTGATACTGCTCTAGCCCTGTGAGCTAGGAGGGCCTAGAGTTAAAGCCCCTTTATTGATGATAGTGATGGATAGGCAATTAGATAGTGATTTTTTTTCTATTATAAAGGTGATGTACAGAGGAGTTACACTAGCCTTGAGCTGAAGAGCTCAAGAAGAGCGCCCAAGTCCACAGTTAAAGCCCCATGACTGACCAAAAAAAAAAAAAAGGTCTTATTAGGACTGGGAATGTGGTTAAGTGGTAGAATGTTTGTTTGCCTAGCATGCATGAAGCCCTGGGTTGGAGTCCTCAGAATTATATAAACAGAAAGAACCAGAAGTGTGGCCAGGAGTGTCACCTACTGGTAGCTTGCTGGCTTAGCATGCATGTAGCCCTGGGTTCAGTTCCTCAGCACCACATACACAGAAAAAGCTGGAAGTGGTGTTGTGGCTCAACTGGCAAGACTACTAGCCTTGAGTAAAAAATGTCTAAGAACAGTCCTGAGTTCAAGCCCCAGGACTAGCAAAAAAAAAAAAAAAAAAAAAGAGCTGGGGGAGGTGACTCACACTTGCAATCCAGGCTACTCTGGAAACAAACAAACAAACAAAAACCTCTAAGGTTATACTTTTTTGTGTGCGTGTGCCAGTCCTGGGGCTTGAACTCAGGGCCTGGGAACTGTCCTTAAGCTTCTTTTGCTCAAGGCTAGCATTCTACCACACAGCACCACTTCTGGCTTTTTCTTCTTTTTCTTTCTTTTCTTTTTTTTATTTTTTATTTTTGTGGGTCATGGAGCTTGAACTTGGCCTGGTTGCTGTCCCTGAGCTCTTCAGCTCAAGGCTACCTCCCTGCCTTCAAGCCAAGCCCCAGTTCCGATTTTCTACAGATTAACTGGAGATAAGAGTCTCAGATTCTTTTCTGCCCAGGCTGGCTTTGAACTTTGATCCTCAGATTTTAGCCTCCTGAGTAGCTAGGATTGCAGGCATGAGCCACCAGTGCCCAGCTTTACTTTGTTTTTGGCCTTTGTTTTTATCTTTCAAGGATCTGGCATAGTATTTGACACATAAAAGTTAGGGTAGTGCTGTGATTAGTGAAAGAGAATGAGTAAGTGAATAGATTAATAAGCACATTATTGAAAAATCTCTTAAACATAGCCAGCTGTGGCATAATCACTCTGCATTAACAATAACGAAATATTAATGATCTCTGTCCAAGGGAAAGGCTGCAGACTGGAAATGAATAAGGTAAACAAATGGTTGGAGGACCAGATATTTGAAAACAATAGCAGAAATCTAGAATTCTGTCCCATCTTCTTTATATCAAGAGAAAATAATTTGTATCTGTATATGTGGTATTGGGATGAGCTCTGTAGATGCTAGGCAAGAACTCTCCCACTGAGCTATGGCCTGGTTCTCTTAACTGCCAGATTGGCAATGTAACTCTAGGTATCTATGCAGAAGAGTAGACACAGCTCTAAGTGACTGAAGTAACATAGGAGGGCCTGCCAGCTCACGTGACACTAATTTATATGTGCATGTCATGAAACTTGAACTCAGAGCCAAGCTGCCAAGGTGCTGTCCCTGAGCTTTTTTGCTCAAGGCTACTACTCTACCTACCACTTGAGCCACAACTCCACTTTCAACCTGTGTGTGTGTGTGTATGTGTGTGTGTGTGTGTGTGTGTGTGTGTGTGTGTGTGTGTGGTTAATTGGAATCGCAACTAATGGACTTTCTTGCCTGGGCTGGCTGTGAACCACAATGCTGGGATCTCCACCTCCTGAACAGCTAGGATAACAGGCATGAGCCAAAGGGCCTAACTCCAGCACTGATCTATTGCCCTGTGAGTCCCCTTTGTTCCTCAGCACTCAAGAGAAGTGAACACATTACCTTAGTTACCCAGCAGAGGGCAAGGAGTTGAATATATTGGAAAGTTTGAAACTTTTTTGGGGGGTTGGGAGTGAAGAACAGTACTAAGATTTGAACTTAGGGCTTCATGTTTGCTAGCCAGGCACTCTACTGCTTGAACCGTTCTGCCAGCCCTGCTGAGTCTTTTACATAAACACTGCTGTGTTCTCTATTCCCCATCACAGCTTGGCAGTGGGTAGATTCAGGCAATAAAAGGGGATGACCTAAGGAGGCATATTTTTCCAGTTGAGACTGAGGTCATGGCGAGACAGGATGTCACATGGTGAGGCATGTCTTAGACTCCATAGCTCTGAAATGGGGTTTAGGGAATGAAGAGAAAGCGGTTACTAGTGAATTCAGTCCACAGACCAGAGCAGGCAATGTGAAGCTGAAGCAGAGATGGCAACACTATTTAACAGCCTGAAGCAGGAACAGAACTGAGGGCATTTCCAGGTCCACTTAGGGGCCTGTAGACATGGCGTTCCCAGAGGGCAGTGCACAGGAACCTGTGGCTTCCTCTCTTTCTCTCCCTGTTCTCAGCTTCAAGGTCACTTGCTGCTGCAATGAACTCCAACCTGTGTTTTAACTGGCAGTATTCCCAGGGCAGATGACAATAGCTCAGCATCCTGTTCTCCCCGTCCCTACTAAACACCCCAAGTGTTTTAAAATAATAGTCACACAAATGTCTCACACATTCCATCTCATTTTACCACACCAATTGTATGAAGAACACTTTTATCTGCTTTTTTTTTTTTCTGGTACAAAGAATTGAACCTAGAGCCTGGTGTTTTTTGTTGTTGTTTTGTTTTGTTTTGCATTTACTCTATCACTCTACCTCTGGCCTTTAAAAAACAAATTTTTTTGGCGGGGGGTGGGGGAGATCCTGGGGTTTGAACTTAAGGCCTCATACTTGATAGCTAAGCAATCTTCCACTAGAGCTTTGTCCTAGCTCCTTTTGCTTTTAGGTATCTTTTTTTTTTTCTTTTAATTAATTTACTTTGGGCTAGGAATGTGGCTTAGTGGTAGAGTGCTTGCCTAGCCTGCAAGAAACCCTTGGTTTGATTCCTCAGTGCTACATAACAGAAAAGGCTCAAGTGGTAGAGTGCTGGCATTGAGCACAGAGGGCCTCAGGAACAGAATCCAGACCCTGAGTTCAAGCCCCACGACTGACCAAAAACATTAAAAAAAAATAATTTACTGGGGGCTGGGAGTTTGGCCTAGTGTTAGAGTGCTTGTCTAGCATGCACAAAGACCCGGGCTCAATTCCTCAGTACCACATATGTAGAAAAAAGCCAGAAATGATGCTGTGGCTCAAGTGGTAGAGCTCTAGTCTTGAGAAAACCCAAGGACAGTGCTCAGGCCCTGAGCTCAAGCCCAGGACTAGCAAAAACAAAAATAATAATAATTTACTTTATTGTTGTTGTAGAGGTGATAAAGGGATTTCAATTACATGAATCAGGTAATGAGTACATGAGTACATTTCCTTTCCTACAGTGTCTTCTGTTCCCTCCTTCTATCCTAGTCCCTCTCTCCCATTTCTTTTTTTTTTTTTTTGCCAGTCCTGGGCTTGAGCTCAGGGCTTGAGCACTGTCCTTGGACTTTCTCCAGGCTAGAGCTCTACCACTTGAGCCTCAGCACCACTTCCGGCTTTTTTGTATGTATGTGGTACCGAGGAATCGAACCCGGGTCTTCATGCATGCTAGGCAAGCACTCTACACTAGGCCAAACTCCTGGCCCTCTCTCCCATTTCTAACCATGAATTGTATAGTTCACTTTCATCATTCCTCAATACCACATAAACACAAAAAGCCAAAAGTGGTACTGTGGCTCAAGTAGTAGAGTGCTAGCCTTGAGCAAAAGAAGCTCAAGGGCAGTGCCCAGGTCCTCAGTTCAAGTCCCAGGACTGGCAAAAAAGAAAGAGAAAAAAGACCCCAGTGACCCAAAGAAGCCTAGATGAGCCTTGTCTAGAGAATGGACTCCGCAGTATAGGATTTCTAGCTTGGTTCTTGTCATCCCTGAAATAGGGAATTTCCAGGATGGAGACTGTTTACACACACACACACACACACACACACACACACACACACACACACACACATCCCTTCTGTACAGTGCCCCTCCTATCATCAGTCTTGCCCAACAAGGAAGTTGTAGGCGGTTCTAGCTACACCCTTCCCTCTGAGGCGTTCATGTGGGCTGGGCTCCTGACAGGCCCCAGAGAAACATTCAGTCCTGAGCCTCCAGCTGAGAACTTGTGTCTGAGAGCCTGTGTCTGGTGGGGGCACTTTGCTGGTCCCTCTGCTCAGCACCACCAACTTCTGATGTTCTGCAATGCCCACACTCAATTCTTCCGCCCCTTTGCCTACGTTCTTCTGGATCAACGCGTCTGGAGGCAGCGTGCTGAGTGCTGATGATGCGGCCATGCCTGTTGAATTCCTCACCCTGCGGGTCATTGTGGCTCTGGCCTATGGGCTTGTGGGGGCCATTGGCTTGCTTGGAAATTTGGCTGTGCTCTGGGTCCTGGGGAACTGTCACCGACGAGCTTCCAGCACCCCTTCAGACACATTTGTCTTCAACCTGGCACTGTCAGATCTCGGGCTGGCCCTCACTCTGCCCTTCTGGGCGGCTGAGTCGGCACTGGATTTCCACTGGCCCTTTGGAAGCGCCCTCTGCAAGGTAGTCCTGACAGCCACTGTCCTCAACGTCTATGCCAGCATCTTCCTCATCACAGCACTGAGCGTTGCCCGCTACTGGGTAGTGGCCATGGCGGCGGGGCCAGGCAGTCATTTCTCTCTCTTCTGGGCCCGGGTGTCCACCCTGGCAGTATGGGTGGCAGCTGCTCTGGTGACAGCCCCCACAGCTATCTTTGGGGCTGAGGGTGAGGTGTGGGGCGTGCGTCTCTGCCTGCTGCGCTTCCCCAGCAAGTATTGGCTTGGGGCCTACCAGCTGCAGAGGGTGGTCCTGGCCTTTGTGGTCCCCTTAGGCATCATTACCACCAGCTACCTGCTGCTGCTGGCATTTCTGCGGCAGAGGCAGCGACGGAGGCAAGACAGCAAAGTCATAGCCCGCTCTGTCTGTATCTTGGTGGCTTCTTTCTTCCTCTGTTGGTTCCCCAACTATGTGGTCACAATTTGGGGTATCCTGGTGAAGTTTGACCTGGTGCCTTGGGACAGTACTTTCTACATCATCCATACCTACGTCTTCCCTGTCACCACCTGCTTGGCTCATAGCAACAGTTGCCTCAACCCTGTGCTCTACTGTCTGCTACGACGGGAGCCCCGGAAGGCTCTGGCAGACACCTTCAGGGATCTTCGATCAAGGCTGTGGCCCCAGGGCCAGGGCTGGGTGGAACCAGTGGCCTTAAAGCAGGTAGGCAGGCGATGGGTAGCAAGCATCCCCCGGGAGAGTGGCCCTTCCACCACACTCATGAGCATGAGATGAAATAAGTGTTCTAATATTAGAATCCCCAACAGTCACTAGAATCTGAGTGCTAGCACATGGGTAAAGAGAGCAGGCTAAGCACTCTCTTCCCGGATCTGCCAGGCACAGGCAGATCCCACCCATCCGAGGGAGAGGCAGCCCTCCATACGGCTGCAGTGTCCCCAAGGCAAGTCGGACCCACTGAGCACCAACTCTGGTTATGATAGAATGGGGAGGCCAGGGCCTGGAGCAGGGCTGGGTATGGCACTCTTTGAAGATGGCAAAGAAGAGGAACTGAGAATAAACCTCTAGATTATTCACAAACTGTCTTGACCTTTTATGCCAACACCACCTCAAGTTCAGTGTGGGATAATTTTCTGCCATATTTCTGCTTATAGAGATCTTTAGGAACTTTTTCCTTAGGTGTCTAATGGATCAAAAGTCAGTGCCTATCTCCCTGTTTGTCCTCCTGTATCCCTCATCCCTAAATAGGGTGTCCCTTATCCTTCTCCAATACCCTGACTTCAAATGCACTCTTCCTCTGTACTTTCCTTTTTTTCTTATAATTTTGGGTTCTCACAGAAATGTGATTCCAGCCAGGCAGTAGTAGCTCACGCCTAAATCTTAGTTAATCAGGAGGCTGAGACCTGAGGACCATGGTTCAATGCCAGCCCAGGCAGGAAAGTCTATGAAACTCTTACCTTTTATTCACCAGATTAATCACCAGAAACTGTGGTTTTCTGTTGCTCAAAGTGCTAGCCTTGAGAAAAAGAACTCAGTCAGATACATCATCCAGGCCTTGAGTTCAAGCTCGACAACAAAAAAAAAAAAAAAAAAAAAGGGAAGGAAGGAAGGAAGGAAAGAAGAAACATGAAAACATGATACTAGCGGAGATCTGTCTCCAAAGCTGTAGTCCCTGGAAGGGAGATGGCTGGTGTTAGGCTGTAAAGCAATAATGCTGATTTGAGTGTCTCTACTTAAATTAGGATTTGGAGAGAGAAAATAACAAATTAAAGACGTAGGTGGTGTGATATTAAAAGGAGTTGAGTGGCTGAAGGTGGGGGAGCAGGAAAATGGAAACCAGAGAAAGCAGTATTTTTTCCCAGTGCTCAGTTCTGAGCATCCAGAGTCAGAACACTGGATTTGTTCCTTGACCTCAAGAAAGTTTCTTTACCTCTGTGTATATGAGTTTTCTAACTTATGAAAAGGACTATTAAGAAATCACATATCTGAAATTTACATCTAGCTATTTTCTCATCTTATGTATAATGTAGGCAGACATGGGGAGAGGAAGGAAATAGTGTAACTGAAAGGTAGAGGGCTGAAGAAGCCTTGAATCTTCTCTGGGTTATCATTATCTTTTAGCCTGGGCCTTGAGTTCAGTGCCTGAGCACTGTCCTTGGACTTTCTCAAGGCTAGAGCTCTACCACTTGAGCCTCAGCACCACTTCCGGATTTTTTCTATGTATGTGGTACTGAGGAATTGAACCCGGGTCTTTGTGCATGCTAGGCAAGCACTTTAACCACTAGGCCAAACTCCCAGTCCCACTGCTTCTTTTTCTCCCCCCAAAAAACATCAATGATAAGCAGCCTCTGGAAAGAAGCAGTTCCGGCTTGTATGTTATCTCCTTTTCCTTTGCAACAAGGTCTCTGGTGTGCCTTGCAGTTTGACATTGGCCAGTCAAGGTTCTAGAGCAGCAGTATATCCTCCGGAGGGGAGGCTACAACGCCCTAGCTGCTCCTGGCTTTGGTTCCAACTCAGTTGCTGAGCAGAAGCCCTGAAGAGCCACCAATGCACAACGTAATAGGCAAGGGAAAGATTTAATTAGGCTCTTGATGTTCAATTTCCTCTTTTTGATAATATTTAAACGAGTTCCAAATTTTCAGGTCTGTTCCCATCCAATTCAGGAAGATGGAAAATCCTCCCACGCCTAAGCACCCTCTTTTCAACCCCCAGCAGCTCTTCTGCTGTCCTAGGCCAGGCTCCGGATATTGTCTTCTCAGGGGGGATCTCTGCTTTATGGGACTCAGAAGTAAATATTGACAAAATGTACACAGGTCTAAAACAGGGCAGTGTAAACGCATACAGACCTACAATGGAAGGGGGAGAGGGTGTGCTGATGGAAGAGGGATGGGCAGGATTACACATGGTAGGTCGAGCTCCTCTGGGAATGGGAAGAAGCAATGAGATCTCCCTCGCACAAAGCCATGTTGACTGTGAAACTGCGGCGGAGATTAAACTTTAGGACAGAGTTCTTAAAAGTGAGATCGGAGGGCTGGGAGTTTGGCCTAGTGGTAGAGTACTTGCCTAGCATGCACAAAGACCTGGATTTGATTCCTAGATACCACATGCTTAGAAAAAGCTGAAAGTGGTGCTGTGGCTCACGTAGTAGGGGATCTAGCCTTGAGAAAGTCCAAAGACAGTGCTCAGTTCCTGAGTTCAAGCCCAAGACTGGCAAAAAAAAAAAAAAAAAGAGATTGGAGAGGGGAACAAAAGACACAATGGTGAAAGATGAAGCAGTCACCATGATTTGGGGCTGAAGATTAGGAAGTTTGGTAAATATTGAAGCTTTCAATATATATATATATATATATATTGCCAGTCCTGGGCTTGAGCTCAGAGCCTGAGCACTGTCCTTGGACTTTCTCAAGGATAGAACTCTACCACTTGAGCCTCGGCACCACTTCTGGCTTTTTTCTATGTATGTGGTACCAAGGAATTGAACCTGGGTCTTCATGCATGCTAGGCAAGCATTCTATCTACCACTGGGCCAAACTCCCGGCCACAACTTTGAGTATTTTCTGTAGCAAGTGCATGTGGGGGAGCAGAGGGCTGAAACTAGGACTGGCTATTCCTGGGTTTGTCTTCCCTGGCCTAGCCACCTTTCTGCACCTAGTGCAGAATAACTGCTTTTCTTTTTTCTTGTTCTTCTTCCTCCTCTTCTCCTTCTTCGTCTTCTTTTAGGTCATGGGGCTTTAGAACTCAGGGTTCAGGTGCTGTTTCTGAGCTTTTTCACTCAAGGTTAGAACTTTACCACTTGAGCCACAGCACCACTTCTGGTTTTCTGGTGGTTAATTTAGATTCTCATAGACTTTCCTGCCTAGGCTGGCTTTGAACCACAACCCTCAAATCTCAAATTTTTGAATAGCTAGGATTACAAAAGTGATCCACCTAAATGCTGACTGGAACCCCATTCTTAACCCTGAGGTTATATACTCACACCAGCATGTTCACAACCCTAGGCTGTCACTGTGCCCCACCCCCACAGTCCAAAGACACCAGTCAGAAACAGAAAGTACACCAAACCCAAAGCAAGAACTGAAACCAGTTTACTCTCTCCAAGAGGCAAACAAGCACTTCTGATGAACAGACTGGAGATGAACCAGTGTACAGTAGGGGGCTAGTTCTGAGAATGAATGACACTGGGGAAGAGGACAACAGGAACTGTTGCCAAAGGGGACAAAAGGTGGATGTTATTTGCAACCATAGCATGCAAATAAGATGAAATAAGTTTTCTAATATTAGAATCCCCAACAGTCACTAGAATCTGAGTGCTATTCTCTTTTGTTTTGGTGCCAGTCCAAGGGCTTGAACTTAGGGCCTGAGCACTGTAACTGAGCTTCTTTTTGCTCAAAGCTAGCATTCTACCACTTGAGCCACAATGCCACTTCTGGCTTTTTCTGTTTATGTGGTACTGAGAAATTGAACCCAAGGGCTTCATGCATGTTAGGCAAGCACTCTACCACTAAGTTACATTTCCAGCCTCCCTGACACTCTTTTCTCCAATAAACTACCCAGAAAACATCAAAGTGGTGCTGTGGCTCAAGTAGTAGAGTGCGAGACTTGAGCAACAGCTCAGGGACAGAGCCCAGGCCCAGAGTTCAAGCCCCAGAACTGGGGTGGGAGGGGGCATGGGAGACTAGCAGCTGCATTTGTTAATGCTTCTTTTGAGGTAGAAACTGTCAAGGAAGGGGAAAAGTCACTTTTAAAAGAATCTATGTCATTGCCCCCCAGCCCAACATGAGAACCGAAAGACATTACAAAACAGCACCTCAAGGGATTTCAGGTCTTTAATTTTTGTTTGATCTTTTTTTAAACAATCAAATTGGCAGAAAAATGGCTAGAGCTGGTTGGCATTGGAGGGGTTTCCACTGAAATCCCCCAAATTCCTGTTGAGGTTTCAGGTCATAGTTGCCAAGGTAGGCAAAGAGGTTAGGATTTCTAGAGATTTCCCAACCTACACTAGAACTTCTTCCCAATGGCCAAGGAAGAGGTCAGAATAGGAGCCCCATTCCTGTAGATGAAGGGAGAGGTCACTGTCTCCCACCAGCACTCAAGTCCAGAGGTGTGGAGCTAGAAGGCTATGATCTCTAAGTGCCTACAATCTTCTCGTAAAAATATAAAACACGTGCAGTTGGCTTTGGTACAAAACAAAACAAAACAAAACAACAAAACATTCTGGTCCCTGTGGATTTTTCTCTCACCCCCAACAAACCAAGATGGCCACCCTAACCTCTATTCCATCAACTCTAGGAAGCCAGGTTATCTCCCTGAGATTTCCGTGGAGGATGGAGAGAAGGGAGAACAGCAGGAGGAGGGCATCAGGAGTGGGAAAAGGACCTGGTCCTGCCCACAGACCTCCTTAAAGGGGTAGTAGGCCCTGGCTGTGGTCTTTCTTTCTTTCTTTCATGTTTGCTGGGGAAGAGTATCATCAGAGTTGAACCCTGCAGCCGCATGGCTACGCCGGAACACCCACCCCCAGTAGTGTTAAAGGAGAAGGCCCCTGATCCCTATGGCTTGGTTCCCATGTTTCTGGTCCTTTAAATCTCCTCTCTCCCCCTATAACTAATAAACAATAAATAAATAAATTTTTCTAAAGTAGAGGGAAAAAGGCATGAAAAATTGGCATCTGTGGTGTAGCTTTTGGATGCCACCAGGGGGGATACTGTGGCCTAAATCCCCCAGCTTCCTAACTGGCCCCAGGTATCCAAGGATCCCAGAGCTGGCAAGGAGAATAAGCAGTTCTTTCAAATGTTCCCTCGTCATTGGCAGATTGGAGTTCTCAAGGTTTGCACCCTTCAGTAATGTTCTTTAGTGGGGCACTGGGCAGAGGGAGGGGCCTCCTTAGCTCTCTGAGGCCACAAGCTCCCCATCTCGGCTCTCTGTCTCCTCTGGGATGTCTTGCATTCGAGTGAAGTCTGAAGGGGGACAAGGTAAAGCCAGTGAGTGATATTTTCCCATGACAAACTACACCCTCTGTATTACTGCCTCCCCATCTTTAGACTGGAGGCCTGAAACCTCAGGTGAGGTTTCAGCAGTGGGCCCTATCTAGCTCGTTGGTATATAAAGATACAATTATAACTGATAGATTAGACATATATATACATATATTTTTTTTTGGGGGGGGTCAGTCGTGGGACTTGAACTCTGGGCCTAGGCATTGTCCCTGAGCTCTTCAGCTCAAGGCTACTGCTCTACCCCTTGAGCCACAGTGCTACTTCCAGTTTTCAATTGGTTAATCAGAGATAAGACTTTAGTGCCCAGGCTGGCTTTGAACCTGGATCTGTCTCCTGAAGTAGCTAGGATTACAGGCGTGAGCCACTGGTGCCTGGCTTAAAGACAAACCATTTTTAATAAAACTAAAAAAGCAAAAAATGGATTTCTATCTATAAAACCTACGAGTCATTAAGCAATTGGAGGAGACACCCTCCATACTCAGCTTCCTAGAGCTCCACCCTTGCTCACCAGCAGACAGAACAGAAGTCCTAGCCCACCTGAGAGACTGCGGACATCAGCAGCCACAGTTCACTGGGAAACATACCAGCCCACCCTTACTCTAAGGCCTCACCCCCCGCCACTCTCTCACCTCGAGGACTGTGGGGTGGAGACAGACGGCTGCTCCCTTCCTCCTCACTGCCTGTGTCAGGGTCACTGCTGTCTTGCAGTCGCTCCTCGGGGCTACCTAGCTCCTGCCTCTCACGGTCCTCAAAGGGTCGATGGAGGGAGCGAATATTCACAGGCAGATCCAGGCGGTCATGGCCACGGCTAGACTATGGAGAGCAGGAGGGAAAAGTGGCAAGCCAGGGGGTGAGCGGCCTGAATACTGCAGGATCTACTAAGCTAAGGGCAGTGGGCTCTACTCTGCCTCAACACATGCTTTCCTCTGAGGTCCCTTCAGTACATCAACCACCAACTGGCTTCTTTTTGTGCTGACTATCCAGGATGTTTTCCTTCAGCATCTGTCCCTGAACTGCACCCATCTGAATCCTCTCTCTCTCTCTCTCTCTCCTCCCTTCCCTCCCTCCCTCTCTGTCAATCTTGGGGCTTAAACTCAGGGTCAGAGAGCCCTGTCCTTGGGCTTTCTCAAGGCTAGGGCTCTACCTGTTGAGCCACAGCACCATTTCCAGTTTTCTACTGATTAACTGGAGATAAGAGTCTCTTAAGCTGGCTCTGAATCGTGATCCTCAGATCTCAGCCTCTTGACTAGCTAGGATTACAGGTGTGAGCCACCACACCCGGCATAACACAGGACTTTCAAGAGAACACTTGGTTTTGATTGCAAATCTGGACATTGCATGTACTAGGCAAGTCTACCATGGAACTACATCCTCAGCTTGAAATTTCTTTCAGTTCAACAAGAACGTTGAACTAGCACTATTATTCAGGTCTGTTGCCTGACTTCAGTTAAAATTCTCCAATGGCCCAGTATCTTTCAGGTTCTATGGACCCTTGGATCCAGCCCAGGTCAGTTCATGGCACACTGCCTTACCTGTGGGGGGTTGAAGCTCAAGTACAGGGCATCGCCTGCTGGGAGGCTTCGCCTCCTAGGGTCCAGAGGCCTGCGGGCCCAGGGGGCCTCTGCTGGGAGTGGCTCATTCTGGCCCAAGGCAGCCAACTGCCTCCGAGCCTCTTCAGCCTCTCGTTCCAGCAGAGCCCGGGCTTGCTCACTTTCCCGGAGCCGGGCTTCCAGACTGCCAGCCTCAGTTGCCCGCTCTTCACCCAGTCGCCTGCAGCGCCGCAGCTCCTCTTGCAGCAGTGCATGCTGTCGCTGAAGTAGTGCCAGCTCTGTGGCCTGCTTTTCAGGAGCCACAGGCCCAGCCCTGCCAGCCTCACCATCCCGGGAGTTAGCTCGGGCCAGCTTCTCCCGCCGCTCAGGGCCCTCTGGGAACCGGGCTTCCATTAGAGTGTCCTGCTGAGCCACAGCAGCCTGGGGGAAGAATGGGGACACAGGCATGCATCAGCAGCCTGGGTTTCGATCTAGCCCTTACTCTCAGTCCAGGGGATCAATTCTGGAGAGTTTGGCCTGAAGGAATACTTAGGACTGTTAGGGTGACGAGGCCCCCCTAACCAGGCGCCTCTGGATACCAGTACGCCTCCTTCCCCATCCCAGACATTGCCCACTGACCTGTAAGCCATGAAGAAGGCCGTAGAGATTGACCAATCGCTGTAACACTTCCTGGGGACAGAGGAGAAGGTGGGAACAGTGCCCATACGTAGGATGGGAGCACTGCCCAGAAGTTGAACAAGTGTGGGTGTGGATGAGAGAACAATAGTATCTGGAAAGATACTTGGAGGTGTCATCTTTCCCCACCCTACTCCAAATTGAGGTACAATTTTTCAGGCTGGGAATACCCTCCCTTCTGTCTCCCGTACCCAGATTCCCACTTACCTCCTGAGGGGATCTCAGCTGGTTTCCATTTCGATCCTGCAAAAGTGGGCCAGAATGAGGAATCAGCATACACACAAGTCTCCACTGCCTGCCCCAGAGGCCAGCTGCACCCTTCCCACCCTGTAGCCAAGTCCTGAGATCCCTGGAGAACCCACCTTCTGGCTGGAGTCTGAGTCAGCTCTGCAGAGCTCAATGGAGCCATTGAAGGTCCTGGCCTCCCCATCTGTTGAAGGGGAAAGGAGGGGGTTTAAACTCATTTTCCCAGACCCTCACCCTACTGAGTCCCTGAGGCCCCCATTCTGTTTAGTGCCTCCCACCTACTACCTTGGCCCCCAGCCCTGGCACTCACTGGCAGTGACCCCAGGACTTGTGTTACCACCGCTGTCTGTTTCCAAGGGTAGGGCTGGTTCTCGGGATGTCAAGAGCAGCTCAACTCCAGGCCCCACTAGCAGGTCTTTCAGGCCCTCCACTAATGGGAAAGAGGAGGAGGTGAGCACAGGAATGACAGAACTCCATGGGACACCCTATCCACCCAACACACATGGAACATTCAGCTGGAATTTAGAAGTGCTATACATAGGGAGTGAGCACGTTTTCATCCAGTCGTGAGGGAGCCAAAGGTCCCATAAGCTTATGCACGAGGACTGTGTCTCTCCATGTTATTCCAAGGAACCAGCACAGAAGAGGCACTTGGAGTGTTTATAGGCTGACCAGTTGATAACCCCTCTGGTCTGACCACACATCCATGTTGGGTGAAGGCAGACATGCACCCACACTCTTCTGCGGGAGTTTTCTCACCCTCACGGATGGCATCTTGTAGGAGCCGCTCGCCACGAGGTGACTCTAGGGACTCTGAGCGGAAAAGGCCCCTGGGCAGGGTGGGCAGGGACATCCCGCTGCCACCGTCCTCTTCTGCCTGGAAGTGGGTCATCTCAGCAAACAGTCCAACCTTCTCTTGCAGCAGCTCCACCAGTGCCCGATCCTTCTGTTGAAGTTCCACTGTGGGAGAGAAAAAAAAGATGAGCCTGTGGAACAACCCAATGGGACAACCACAGGGAAAGATGGGCTAAGTAGAATGGCAGTACTTTATTTTATTTTGCTGGTCATGGGTTTCAAATCTAGGCCAAGGAGCGTTCCCTGAGCTTCTTTTGCTCAAGGCTAGTACTCTATCACTTGAGCCACAGCACCCTTTCTGGCTTTTTCTGAGTAGTTTATTTCAGGGAGTTTCATGCCTGGGCTAACTTCCAACCGTAATCCTCAGACCTCAGCCTCCTCAGTAGCTAGGATTACAGGCATGAGCCACCAGAGCCTGGCAATTTGTTTTTGGTTTTCTTTGGTTGTGGAGTTTGATCTCAGGGCTTGGTTCCTGTCCCTGAGCTCTTCAGCTCAAGGCTATCACCCAACCACTTGAGCCACAGTACCACTTCCAGGTTTTTACTTTTTAATCACATAACTTTATTATGTATTAAGTATGATATTATTTTTGGTATTTGGACATTTTTTTTTTGTTGGTGGTGGTGGTTGTGGGGCTTGAACTCTGGGCCTAGGTATTGTCTGTGAACTCTTCAGTTCTAGGTTACCACCCTACCCTTAGAGCCACAGCACCACTTCCAGTTTTTTGTTTTGTTTTGCCAGTACTGGGCCTGAGCTCAGGGCCTGAGCACTGTCCTTGGGCTTTCCTCAAGGCTAGAATTCTACCCTGCGCCACCAAACTACTTCTGGCTTTTTCTATGTATGTGATACTGACGAATGGAACCTGGGTCTCTGTGCATGCTAGACAGGCACTCTACCACTAGGCCAAACTTCCGGCCCCCACCACTTCCAGTTTTAAGGTGGTTAATTGGAGATAAGAGTCTCAAAGACTTTTTAGTGCCTGGAGTTGGCTTTGAACCAAGATCCTCAGATCTCAGCCTCTTGACTAGCTAGGATTACGGATGTGAGCCACTGCACCCCGCCACTTCCAGCTTTTTCTGTTTATGTGGTACTGAGGAATCGAACCTAGGGTTTCAAGCATGACAGGCAAACACTCTACCAATAAACCGCCTTCCCCGCCCTTTACGTTTTTTGTTTTTTCCCCCCAGTCCTGGGCCTTGAACTCAGGGCCTGAGCATTGTCCCGGGGCTTTTCCTCAAGGCGAATGCTCTACCACTTGAACAACAGCACCATTTCCGGCTTTTTTTCTATGTATGTGGTACTGAGGAATTGAACCCGAGTCTTCGTGCATGCTAGGCAAGCACTCTACCGATAGGCCACACTCCCAGCCCCTCTTTATGTTGTTTTTAACTTTGCATTTTTCATTTAATAATATATTTTGGTTAAAAATCTATAATGGTCTTATAGAACCATCTCTTTTTAGTCATTGCATATTTTGTGTGGATATATCACAAAGTACTTTATAAGCTGCCTGTGGGTGGACTTACTCTTGATCCGCCGCAAGTAAGCCTCATCTTCTGTCTCAATCAGGGGGAAGTCTTCTCTGGATGGACATCTGGAGAGGTAGTAGGTCAGGTGGGGTTGGCAGACAGACGTGAGGTTACATAGTAGTATTTAGCCTTCCCTCCTGATACATGTTCTACACCCCCACTTCTAGTAAGCTTCCTTAGCTGCACAGCGTGGCTTCACTCCTTTTTCTTTTTTGGTCATCTGTGGGGCTTGAACTCCTACACTCTCAAGGCCAGCACTGTACCATGTTGAGCCACAGCTCTACTTCCAGTTTTCTGATGGTTAATTGGAGATAAGAGTCTCATGGAGTTTCCTGCCTGGGACAGTTCTGAACCGCAATCCTCAGATCTCAGCCTCCTGAGTAGTTAGGATTACAGGTGTGAGACACATGAGACCCAGTGCATCAGTAATTCTTCACTCTTTTCTCTGCCCTGATTTTCACACTTATTACCATATGTGTGTGTATATATATATATATATATATATATATATATATATATATATATTTTTTTTTTTTTGCCAGTCCTGGGCTTGAGCTCAGGGCCTGAGCACTGTCCTTGGCCTTTCTCAAGGCTAGAGCTCTACCACTTGAGCCTCAGCACCACTTCTGGCTTTTTCTCTGTATATAGTACTGAGGAAGTGAACCTGGATCTTTGTGCATACTAGGCAAGCACTCTACCACTAGGCCAAACTCCTGGCCACCATATATCTTTTTTGTAAAGAATTATGAAGATTATAAAAAATCCTGGGCTGGGGATGGAACCTAGGATCTAGTATGTACAATCTACAGCATTGAAAAAATGAAGTTATTCTTCAAAACGTTTTAATATTTTACCTACTGTACCTATTTCCTCATTTCAATTTGACACAAAGTTGACTACTTCAAATCTAGTATGTGTCCTAAATATTTTCTGCTTTAGCAAACGGATTCAAGGTCAGTTAATCTAGCACCTACTGGCTCCCAGGAGATCCACAGCTGGCTTAAGTCCAGGGGGCTCTGAAAGCCCTCTGGAATTATTTATTGATTTATTTATCTAGCTAGCTAGCTAGCTAGCTATGGTGCTGGTCCTGGGGCTTCAACATAAAGCTTGGGCACTGTCCCTGTGCTCTTTTTCCTCAAGGCTAATGCTCTATCACTTTGAGCTATAGCAACATTTCCAATTTTTGGGGGGGAGGGTAGTGAATTGGAGGTAAGAGTCTCACTGACTTTCTTGCTCAGGCTGGCTTTGATCCTCAGATCTCAGCCTTCTGAGTAGCTAGGATTACAGATATGAGCCACTGGTACCTGCATGCATAAGCATTTTTACATGTGGACTTCCCTTCCTGGCTCTATTAGGTTTTACATTTGTAAGGCTAACCATTCCATTGTCTAACATGGATACCTTTTATCTTGTCTACATTCATTTTCAGAAAAGAAAGGATACAAAGCAATATCATCCAAAAAAAAACAATCCCTTGACTACAGACCAAGATGCTAGTGAGGCTAAAACTGTCCTGTTGGCTAGCAGATGTAACAGTTGTAAGGGTTCTTCCGCTTGTCAGCTCATGCTACATTTGAAAGGTACTTGGGGTTGTCAGCATATAAACTTTGACAATGTCTCTCTCAGCCATTGCTCCTCCCTGTCAAAGCTGGGTTCTGTGGTATTGAGGCCTGGCACAAATTCCATAGGCACTTCACACACAACACAGGCAGCAGGCACACACTCACACGCGCACGCTCTGCTGAATGACTCGGATCCAGGTGCTCCGGTCATCCCGGGACGCTGTGTGCACCTCATACATCTCAGGTGGAGTTGCGCTAATCAGAAACATCCCCTTCTCTTGGTTGGCAATGTCCCGAACAATCAGATTTTGCAGTGATACCACCGAAGGCTTGTCCTGTTGAGAGAAAGAATTAAGCCTGGGAGGCCTAAGCTAATTGTGTCTTCAATCCTGGAAAGCCCAAAGGACTGAGGAAGATGCCCTACACCTCCACTTCTGGGCTATCCAGAAAAAACTTGGAAATGTACATGACTCTTGTCAGAGTAGCATGTAAGATTTACTTTCATTGTCTATAAAATGTCAGTGCTAATAACGGTCTTTCCTCATGAATACTAAAATATCTGAATACACTAATATGATAGAAAAACTACAGCTATTTCTTATTATATTATAGTAGTAATTACAATAATTTGATAGGAAGACTCTGGAGCTTTTTGTTTCTTGGGGAGGAAACCAAGTAGGGCTTGAGACATTTGGAAGTATTACGACAATGAAGACTCACCAGAGCAGGAAAGATGTACTTCTGGTCCTTCTCTTGGAGAAACAGTAGCACATCTGTCATGAGCAGCATTAGCACATCTGGTGCGAGTATAAAGTGGGAGAATGCTTAGCACTAGAGGGATGGAGCAGCCATTCCCCTGTCCTCTCCCCAAGAACCAAGCCTATACCATCTGATAGAACCACCGATTTCCCTCTTCCCCATCCCCCTTCTTTCTGGTCTCATTCTGACAGCAGAGAAATGAAGGGGAAGAGATATATGTGATCTAGATACAATAGCCTTTTAGGCCAGCAGGGATAGCAGGAGACCACTTAGTGCTTTTGTAGCAAACTGCCACAGCTGATCAAGCTTCTGAACCAAAGGTCTACAGGTTCCCAGGATAGCCACTGCTGGCTCCAGGGGTCCTGTAAACCTTGTGAAGTTATATCAATATAACACATATGTGTATTCTTCTATGTAGAAGGGTCCAATAGTTTGTTTTGTTTTGGCAGCACTGGGGTTTGAAATCAGAGCCTTGCACTTGCTAAGAAGGTATTCTTCCACTTGAGCCACATTCCCATTCCTGATTTTTACTGTTGTAGATGGAATAGAAGGCTTTTTGGTGTTAGTCCTGGGGCTTCAACTCAGGGAGTAGATGTTGTCCCTGAGGGTTTTTGTTTTGTTTTGTTTTTGTTCAAGGCTACCAGTCTACCACTTGAGTTATAACTCCACTTCTGGATATTTTGGGCAGTTAGCTGAGGGTAATTTCACAGAATTTCCTGCTTGGGATGGCTTTGAATCATAATCCTCAGATCTCAGCCTCCTGAGTAGCTAGGATTACAAGCATGAGCCACTGACAGCTGGCTGGTAGAGAATTTTTTTTCTGCCTAGGATTGCCTGGCAATGGCTCCAGATCACAGCCCCTGAGTAAGCTGTGACTATAGCTTATTCTATATATTAAGTCACTGGCACCCATCTCCCAGACTGGTCTTCAAGTTGTGTGGGCTCAAGCAACCTTCTGTCCTCAGCCTCCTGAATAACTGTGACTACAGGTGCATGCCAAATGGGGCTGGGTTCATTTTATCTCATTAAGGATTCCCAGACCAAGAGAGGCTATGTTTTCCAGCCTTAAGTTCCATGCTTAACATCTCACTAATATGAATTTTCTTTAATTATTTTTTTCCTGGTCTTAGGACTTGAATTCAGGGCCTGTGCACTGAGCTTCGTTTCCTCAAGGGCAGCACTTTACCACTTCAATCACAGCACCACTTTCAGCCTTTTCTGTCTATATGGTAGTGAGGAATCGAGCCCATGCATGCTACGCAAGCACTCTACCACTAAGCCACATTCCCAGTCTAATATAAAATCTTTTTAAAACCTTTTTAGACATCTGACCTAAATTCTTTATGCCTTGGCATATTCCTACTTCTCACTTTGTGCTCATAGAAGAGAAAGTTAGCTTTCTGTCTACTAAACTAAAGGAGGACTGAAAGGTCAGCCCTCACACAACAAAAGTCAATTCTATACAACCTAGATCTCACAGTCAAGAACACATCTACTCACCCTTTATCCTTGGGATCTCACTAAACTGTGGGCATACAGGAATGGGAGGGCTTTTGCTAAATGCTCAGAAATAGAGCTCTCTAGCCTTGCTATTTTTAACCCCTCATGCTTTATATTCTTAGCTGCTGCGTGGGAGAGATGGAAAGGAGAGAAATGGAAGAAGCTCATGAAGACAGAATCTCCAGGCCTTCAGAGTAAAGATTTTATGACATGAGTACAGAGGAGCAGGCAAGACTCTAGCCTTAGATGTCAGGTGTTTTTGTCCCCCAGTCTTTACCTCCAAAGCTAAAGTTGTTACTTCTTTGATTTAGATAGATAGAATACTTTGCAAGTGAACACAGATTCTCAAAAGTGAGCCTGAGAAAGTGTGCTTAGGCCCCCAGCGCTTCATTCTCTCTCTCCTTTCCTGCCTGTCCTCCTCTGGGCTCAGACTCTCCCTGGAGCCTCCCAATTACATTCCCCAAGTGCCAAAGCATTCCATAGCCCCCCAGACTGCTGGGATTCCAGTTGGGGAAATTATCTGCCTTTAACTTGTCCTGTGGATTTCTATTATTTTTCCCTCCCTAGGTCTGAGACTTGAACTAAGGCTCTAGTACTTTTGCTTAGAGTCTTCCATGTGTGCGTGCGTGTGTGTGTGTGTGTGTGTGTGTGTGTGTGTGTGTGTGTGTGTGTGTGACTTGAACTCTGGGCCTGGGCGCTGTCCCTGAGCTCTTTAGCTCTAGGCTACCACCACTTCCGGCTTTCTAGTGGTTAATTGGAGACAAGGTCTTTGCCTGGGCTGGCTTTGAACTGCAATCCTCAGATCTCAACCTCTTGAGTAGCTAGAATTACATGCATAAGCCATTGCACTCGGGCCTTGGGTCTTCCACTTTTGATCAATGCCTCCAAGCCTCTATTTGTGTGCCCAGCAAGAATGTACATGTATATGTGTATGCTGGTGTGGGGTTTGAACTCAGGGTCTCACCCATTATTAGCTGGCATTCGTAACTGTCACTCTACCACTTGAGCCACACCTCTAGCCTAGCTTTTTATTAGTTATTTTGGAGATGGAGTCTTAAGAACTTTTGTGCCCAGGCTGGCATTGAACTTTAATGTAGATATCAGCCTTTTGGGTAGCTAGGGTTACAGGATGAGCTGCCAATGCTCAACTATGGTTTATATTTCTGATGATTCTCCAGGCTGGCAAAGAGCATGGAAATGAATGTATACTGATAAGACTGTCCTATCCTGATATTAAAAACGTAATGCAAAGGCTGCAATGAACACATCTTTTCTTTCCACTGAGTCTCATACTTGGTGCAGGTCTACATAAAGAGAGTCCTAAGAGTGGCTGCATCTCCCATTCCAACTCTAGACTCTTGCAGGAGCTGCCAAATCAAATGAACTTTTGTTTATTTTTATGTTTTTGTCAGGGTCTCATTATTTAGCCCAGGTCGACTTTGAACTTCCTATATAGCCCAGGCTGGCCCTGAATTGTGACCTTCCTGAGTGCTGGGATTACAAGTGTGAATCACCATGCCCTACAAGGTCTACTGACCTTTAAAGCGACCTGTCGCTGTCTTCCAGAGTAGGCAGCCGTCATGGATGAGCTTACGCCGCAGAAGCTCCTCTCGGCCAAAAGGGCCCTTGCCAGGTACTGGTGCCTGGGCCCGAGGGTCCATGCGGTTATAGATCTCCTGCAGGCGAGCCCCTTTCTCCAGCTCGTGAACATCCTGGTCCACATTGGAGAGCAACTCTTTCACCAGCCCCAGCGCTGCTGTAAGGTCCTGGCGCTCCTCCTCAATTCCTGCACCAAAAGGCCGACAGGGAAGACAGCTTACCCACTGTCATTCCAGTTCTAATTCCCCCCGTGTCCTGATTCTACTTCACAGGCTTCCCATAATGCCATACCTGAGCCTTTATCATCTTGGACCCTTTCTTACCTCAAAATCTCCCTCCCCATTCCCAGTGTTTCTCCTCACCATGCGTATGCTGAAGGATCCGGTTGATGAGCACCGGATACTTGGTGATGCGCTGAGTTACCAGGAGGATGCATTCCTGTACCCCATGCCGCTTCAGCACGGCTGAGCGGGTCACTTTCTGCAAAGGAAGAGGCAGGGCTCAGGACTGCAGAAAGATGAGTCTTAAGCTTTGATGCTAGCCCTGCCTTAGCTACTACTGACACTGACCACCATCTGGAAAATGGGGACAATGTCTCCCATTCGTCATAAGGACCAACCCAGCAAAGTCAGGAAGTGTGGGAAACTATCAGGAGATGCTGCCTCCTGCTCTGAGGGTTAACTTTCGACAGGATCCACGAGGCTAAAAGGGGAAGCAGTGTTTGCTGTCTGGGTGGGCACAGATCACCCATGATTTTCCCCTGAATGGGGAAGCTGGACTCAGGCTTAAGAGGAGGCTGGGAGGCGGGGTCTGCAGAGACTGGCTCACCCGAATGAACTGCTGGAAGCGTTTGTCTCGAGCATACAACTCCTTATAGAGCTTTAAGGCCTTTGTGTGGCGACTGCAGAACTCTGAGTAGGTCTTCCGCATCTGCTCTGCACTGGGACCTGAAAACTAGGTGTCAGGAGAGCAAAGCCAGGTCAATATTTCTCACAAAATCATACCTTATCCCTTGGGCACACCTCCTGCCAAATAGGCTGGCATCCTGCCTCTGGAGTGAGGATGGAGACAAAACTAAAACGCTCATGCCTTTCCCACCTGGTTGATAAGCAGGTCACCCAAGCGATGGATGACAAAATTCCGAGTGCTGCCAGGACACAGGGCTTGGCGCCGACGTTCTAACAGCTGGCTAAGGAAGCGGGTATGAATGTCATTGAGCTCATCCACACAGGGAAACAGGCCCTGGACCACTCCTGGCTCCAACTGTAGTTCTTCTAGCATCCCAGTGCGGAAGAATCGGGTCATAATCTTCAGTGTCTTCACATGGTGCAACTCTGTCTGGATTAGTTCTGTGGGCACAAGGGGTCATTCAAGCTTCTATGCTGGTCGAAGCACAATTTGTGGAGCCCTTGGCCGACCCCTTCCAGGTTAACATCTGCATTTAGTGGGATCTTGAATCAATTTTTGTTTAATCTTTACACCTTGTCATCCGAAGATTATAAACTATTTCAGGAAAAGAACCATGTGTCTTCTATACATCGAAGCCTCCCACACCCAGCATGGTGTCGTACATTAAAGAGGCAGAGTGAAAACTGAGTACCAAGTTTTTTTAAAAAAAGGGATAAAGATGGAGCAGTTGAGTATGATTGGTGCATGCCTGTGTTCTCAGCACTCCAGAGATAGAAGCAAGAGGACTGTGAGTTTAAGAAGAGCCAGGGCTACCTAGCAAAACCCTATCTCAAAAACCAAAACAAAGTATGGGGGCTTGAAGACCAACAACACAGAAAGGTGAAGACCTAGGGAGCAATCTGACCCCAGGCAGGTCATAAGAGGTCAATGCGTTAAGAGGGAAAGAGTCTGGAGAGGTGAGGCTGCTAGAAAGGAGATCAGACACAATCAGGGCCTGGTAAAGGAAGAAGGCGAGGGTGCACTCGGCTCACCATAGATGACGTCCTGCTGCTTCATCACCTCCTTTTTATGTTGTTGCAGGAAGCTGCCATCCACAGCAAGGCTCCAGGAATCAGCTGCAAAGTCCTTCTCATCCATCTCAAAGTCACTCATCAGCTCATTATAGATCACTTCTGCACCTGGGCATCAGTGCAGGAAGCAATCAGAACTGATTCCTCTCCCCTGGTTTCTAGGCCCTGCTCTCCTTGACCTTCCCAGGGTTGCTCCCACCAGCCCTTCTTCATCATCCCCAAGTCTCTCCAGGATTCAAGCATGCTCACCTTCATCAATAAGGGATTCCACTGACAGAGTTCGGTTCCGCATGTTGAGGGAGTCTGTGGACTGGGAAAGGATCCGACGCAGTCCCAGGGGAGACTCATCATTGAAATGTCTGAGAGAAGTGAAGGTTGTCTTCATCATCCCTACTTAGGCAGACATCCCTTCCCAGGAGGGGAACCGAGACTGGGAATGCGAGGGGCGGTCACCCTATGTTCTCCTTACTCATCTGTCTACAATTCTCAACTCAGGGACAGAAAAGAACCTTACTCCCCTTTGGGATTCATACTCAGCTGCCTGCTCCCCTCTCTTCCCCAAAAGAGGCTCACCCAGCAATGTTGGTGGTAGAAACACTCTTAGCTAAAGACAAGGAGGAACGGCCACGGCGGGAGCCAAGGAAGGACTGTCGGAAGCTGTCAGAGGGGTAGATAGCAGAGGTAGGCCGTTCCCGGGTGGTTGCTGTCAAGAGAGAGGCCAAGCCGGCAAAAATCAAACTCCCTGCCTCCCCAGAGTTCCCACCTCCCAGGCTCCTCCACTAGAAACATGGTGTTCTCTGGCTCCACTCCAGGTCCTCTGGTCCAAGAAACACTTATAAAGTCACTTTACGTCTGTACAATCCTCCTATTTTGTTTTGCTTTGCTTCGTGTCAGTCACAGGGCTTGAACTCAGGGCCTGAGCACTATCCCTGAACTTCTTTTTGCTCAAGGATAAACAGCACTCTACCACTTGAGCCACTGCACCACTTCCAGCTTTTTCTGTGTATGTGTTACTGAGGAATGGAACCCAGGACTTCATACATGCTAGGCAAGCATATTCCCAGTCTAATCCTCATATGTTCACAGTGCTTTATTCTTGTCCTACTTCTTTCCTGAAACAAACTGAGCAAGTGAAGCTCAAAAAAAAGTGAAAAAATCTGATCAGGACCAAAGGTGAGCAGAGACTTGGGGCTCTGATCTTTCTGCCTAAGCACCATGTTCTTACAACAAAGCTTGTCTGACAGACACCTGACAACTGCCATGAATAGTCCCCCCAAATGCAGTGATAATAATACAAAAGACCATGCATTCAAGCCTCTAACCCTAGCTATTTGAGATTGGGGGAATCACAGTTTGAGGGCCAGCCCAAGAAAAATGTAAGACTCCATCTCATTCGATGGCTTGGCAAAGTGGTATGTGCCACCTACAAGGGGAAGTACAAAGGCTGGGTGTAGTGGTACACACCTACCATCCCCAGCAATACAGGTGAGCATAAGTGGGAGGATCAAAGCCCAGGCCAACCCGAGCATACCTCAAAAACAACCAATGCAGCCAGGTGATGGTGGCTCTTGCCTGTAATCTTAAATTACTCAAGAGGCTGAGGTTTGAATACCACAAAAGTGAAGCTATGGCTCAGGTGGTAGAACACTAGTCTTGATCAAAAGCTTAGGGGCAGTACCTAGGCTCTGGGATCAACCCCACCCCCCACCAAAAAAAAAGGCAAAAAGGGGCTGGAGGAGTGGCTCAAATGGTACAGTGCATCCCTATCAAGTAGGAGACCCTGAGTGTAATCCCTAGTACCAAAATAAATAAATGATAATAATACAGAATGTACTAGGCCCAAATGACAAAGCATCACAATCCTTCATCCCTATGGGATTCCCCATCCTACCTCAGCCAAGATTATGGACCATCCCCTTCCTTATGCCCCCTTTAGCCACTTCCACTAGAGAGGAAGTGGCTGTGTCTGGGTATGACCTCAGGGGGGCAGCAGAGCCCATGAGCTGAGACACCTGGGGTCCAGGGCTTATGGTGGCCTCCCCATTACCCAACTACTCACTCTTACTTCGAAGAGAAACAGACTGCAAGGCAGTGTTGTTCTTCAACAGAGCAGCTTTCTGTTGCTGTGAGAAAGAGCAAGAGATACCAAGAAGAGCTGTCACCTAAAGATCACCCTTTGACCCTAGGATGGAGCAGGGCACTGCTCCCTGGGGAGAAGCTTGCGCTACAGTTAAGGGCATCAGGATGGCTAAGCCCAGTGATATGGGGCTATGTCTTTAGCAGCAGGCCTGATCCATTAGGGTCTGAGGCCTGGGGTTGAGGGTCTGGGCTGCCCCACGGTGAAAGGGGTTGAGGAACACAGTGTAGGGAATGAATGCAAAGGCATGAGGGCACCACACGCTTATTACCCTCTCCCCCAGCCCTTTGCCCTCCCTGTCATCTCACCTTCTGCTTGACCTTGGTACAGTTGGCCAGGGTGTCTTTACAGCGGTTGTGGATAGTCACATTGCAGGCTGGGAGGGTGGGGTAGAGAGGGTAAAGGGAGGGCTGGGTGGTACAGGAGGGGTCACACCCATGTGTAGACACCCATCCCCCCTTGGCCACAGACCTTCCCCCTCTGTCCAGACCTCTCAGTCCTAACCCGGCTCCAGTCCCTCTCCTCCCACCTCCCTCCTTTTTCAAGCAGGAAGTGAAGTGAGAAAGGGGTCTGGATGTGGACTGCAATCACACACTCAGGAGGAGTAAACGATTCTGAACTGAAGCAAGCTTGAGATGTGGACTATAGGGAAGAGGAGTTATGGTTGTCAGAGATGAGCTGGAGAAGCACACAGGAGGGTGCAACTGGCAGATGAGAGCGAGGACTCCCACAGACCACAAGATGACAGGGCAGCAGCAGCTGGGGTGGTGGCCAGGGGAGGGAGAAGTGAACACTCCTTGAGCACTAAGGATATGCTCCTTGAATGTGCCCCACAGTGCCCAGAGCTGGGTGCAGCTACCCTTATTTTATAGATGAGGAACCTGTCCTAGAGATGAACCTGTCCTGATACCTTCTTGCTGGTAGCAGAACTGGGATTTACTTCTTCCTGCCATTGCCACACATATAGATAGGCCCACTGCTTCTGGCTGGATCTAAGCAATTCCAAGACTGATGGGTCTAGTGCGGAATGGGCAGGTCCATGCCTTGCTCTACCTTCCCTGCCAATTTACCAGCTTCTACACACATCCCAGTCAGGCTGCTTTTTCCCTTCCAGGCCCAGGGAGTCCTGTTCCTCATGCAAGGCCAACCCACAGCTCCCACATTCCATCTGCTTCGCCCCCATTTTCTACCCCACCTTGCCATGGAGTAGGGAAGAAGAGGAAAAAGGAAGGATAGCCAAGTCTACGCACAAGACCACTGATACCCCCTTCCCAACATGCTCTGGGCCCTGGGCCCTCTCCAGCTTCCCCTCCCCCGCCTAGCACCGGAAACTCTGCTAACTCCTTCAGACAATACTCAGCCCCAAGCTCACTTCCACAAATACAAGGCCAGCAGGGTGGGGCAGAAGGGACAGACAGATGTGGGGGTTACAACAGTACCCACCTCCCCCAGGAGCTCTTTTCTCCTACCCGCAACACCTAGTGTCTCTGGATCAAACCTCCGCTTTCCACCTGCTCTCAAAATAGTGTTGCCCGCCTCCCCAGTTCCCCTGGCAACAAGCTTCCGGACTGGGTATTTTGTCAAGTCTCTAGAGGAATCTAGATCGGGGGTTCCCTTCTCTCCCTCCCAATTCTAAAACAAGCAGTAAGAAAGTAGGAAGTTCTGTCTGGGGTTTCTTCCCCATAAACCGAAAGAATTTGTTTGGAGGCTAGGAAATTCATCCTTTAGATCAGCAGCCAGTCACAATACCTCCAATCCTGTTCTAATCCAAGGCAAATTATTGCCATAAATTTGAGAGGGAGCAGGCCCGAGCTGTAGCCTTCTGCATAGGCGACTCCAGGAAGGAAGGAATTCCTGGCTACATGCATGGGTCCTTTCTCACCATCTAGTTAGACTGGAAATGCAAGACAGGGCTCTAATTCCATTTTGTCCTTGAAAGAACATACTATTTCAGACTCTACCCACAGTTACCAGAAAGGAAGGGACAATGGAACTCTGAGGTCCTGAGGGTCCAGTTTCACCCAGGAAGATGGACAAAGACAGCTGTGAGGCTGGCAGCTTTTCCCCCGCTCCTCTCTCACTACTCTTTACACACAGTTCCTGCTCCTTCTGCAGTCAGTTCACCTCAGCAGCTGTTCAGGGAGCAAGGAAGCTACCCAGCGGGTGACAGCTGCAAAGAGCCATTCCAGCTTCTCTCTCCCACATCCCCAGCTAGGCTTGCTTATGTCACATTCCAGCAGCCACCACCCTCAGGAGGAAGGGGAATAAGGAAGAAGCATCTGGTCCTGGCACTCTGGGGTCAGAGTGGAGAGCCTCCCTTACAAACTTGGGCAGAAATGACAGATTATAATTGGTGGACACCGAATCTGACATTCAGGGGGCAACTTACTTGGGCAGATGAGGGCTTCCTTGGCTGTGATGCTCTTGTTACAGGCATAGCACATAGTCATGCCCGAAACTGAGATGGTAGTGAAGAGGTGCCCGTTGGTATAACGCGCATCCTTGGCTTCCTTCATCTTCTCCTTTTCCCGGGTCTGTGGAAGGGGTGAGAGAAACAGGAGGTAAAGCTGCTATCTGGGTACCTCAGGACCAGATAGAGGTTGAGGGCAGAGGCAGGGGTGAAATCCCTGCTTGCTGAGCTGGAAAGACAAGTCTCAAAACAGCCTGCAACAGGGAGTCAGGGGCAGTCATCCAGAAGTGAGCTGGCCCAGGGACAGCCAGTTGCAAAGGGCTTCTGGACCCCTGACCTACCTGGCCCCTGCGGCTGGGTTGCCTCCTATTGCCACTCATCTCTCTGGTTCTCGGATCTCTGCGTCCTCACTCCACCTCCCAGCCCTAGCTCTGCTCGCCCCCGGCTGCTGTACGCTCTTCTCTGTGCTGGGGGGGAAGATGCGCAAAGAGGAGGGAAGAGCAGGCAAAGCAGAGGGTGCCAGCTCACCAGCGCTTTCCAATCTATGGGAGTTAGCTCCTCTCATAACCATGACAACCAGTGTTAGAGCGCTGTCTCATGGCAGTCACAGTGTGTGTGTGGGGGGGAGGAGCAGGGATGGGAGGGCAGGAGTTCCCTCTAGTAACAATGGCTGAAAGGGCAGAACACATCAATGGCTACCCCCAACTTAGGGATCAGGATCCCCAACCTCTAACTCTTCCACCTACATTCAGCCAAAGCCTCTTTCTAGGAGGCAGTGCGTCTCCCATTAACCTGTAGATATGGGGAGCTCATTCTGACCTCAGGTCAGTATCCCTCACAGCCAGGAAGCTGGAATGTCCCAGTGAAAAAGCTTCCTTGCAAATTAACTTATTCCTCTCATATTCCTCTTCAGAGATAAAGCCTGTGGAAACTCTAGATTGTTCCTCACCCAATTGGTCCTGGTCCCCACCTCCCCCCCCATCCTTTTTGCCATCTATAACATCCTTCAGTCTTGGTCTCCATGGAGCTGGGACACACTCCATGTAGGATACTTCGCAGCCTGTCCTCTGCAAGCTTTCTCTACATGTCAAGTCTTTTTTCTTAATTTCTTTTCAGTCTCTACTTAAGCCTGAGCTTCCCAAACAGCAGAAGGTGAGATGGTAACGATATCACTCTTCCTCATCTCTTCTAGGACCTTCCTCAGTTGTCACTTGAGGTCTTTCAATTTCCCTTCCATTCGTTTTCTTTTTCTGTGATGGTCCTGGGGCTTGCACTCAGGGGCCTAAGATTTTTTTTTGCTTACGGCTAGCACTCTACCACTTGAGCCACTGGTCCACTTCTAGCTTTTTAGTGATCAATTGGAGAATCTCAAGGATTTTATCTCAGAGCTGGCTTCCTACTGTGATTCCCAGATCTCAGTCTCCTGTAAGTAGCTAGGATTACAAGTGTGAGCTACTGGCCTCTGCTGCCTACACTTTTAAAGGACATAAAGTAGTTTTAGAAACAAACTGTTCTCTTCAAGGTAGCCCTGCCTCTCAGAAATAAAAAAAAACAGCATCCAGCTAGGTGCTGGTGGCGCACACCTGTAATCCCAGCTACTCAGGAGGCTGTGATCCAAGGGTCAAAGTTCTAAGCCAGATCTGGCAGGAAAGTTGTGATTTTTTTCTTTTTTTGCCAATCCTGGGGCTTGAGCTCAGGGCCTGAGAACAATCTTTGAGTTTTCTCAAGGCTAGTGCTCTACCATTTTGAGCCACAGCACCACTTCCGGCTTTTTTGTGTATGTAGTACCAAGGAATCAAACCCAGGGATTTGTGCATACTAGGCAAGCACTCTATCACTAGGCCATGCTTGTGGCCCCAAACTGTGATACTGTTATTTCCAATTAACCACCAGAAAACTGGAAGTGGAGCAGTGACTCGAAGTGGTAGAGTGCCAGCCTTGAACAACAAAAAAAAATTTTTAAGCTCAAGAATAGCGCCTAGGCCCTGAATTCAAGCCACATCACCAAAAAATAAAAATAAAAATAACTGAAGCTGAGGCTCTGAGTCCCCGTGGCTGGGACCTTAGGACAGAGTATTACAACCCAGTGAGGCCAGAAACCAGTTCTGACCGCAGCTTCAGCCATGCTCAGGGCAGTTACATTAGCACTCGTGGGGTGGGGGAGGGGAAAACATTGGCCTGGTGCCAAAGGGTAAAAAAGGGAAGTGTGCTAGGTCTGAGTCAACAAGACAGGGGCCAGAGGACACTGGGCTGCAGTACCCTAGGTTTCAGAGCATCCTGTGACTTAGGTCTCAGAGTGTCCTAGTACCCAAGATCTTCCTCCAGCCCCTCCCCTCCAAAGCTTTAAGAGTGGCTGGTGGATGTTTGACAATGAACAGAGCTCAGAGGCTTGCTGGTCTTTTCCTTATCTTCATGCACCCTCCCCACCCCCACACGTTCTTTTTTTTTCTTCTTGTTCTCTCTCTTCTCATCTCCCAGTTTTCTCTCCGTGTCCTCTCATCTCAGGCTCTCCCTCCTCTGCACCTCCACCTCTGCTTTCCTTTTCTCGGCCAGCTTTGCTTCAGCTCCTCCACTGCAGTGAGGCCCTCCCTCTCCTTTTCCCTGCAGGACTCCTCCTCCCCGCTTAGGCCTTGCTCAGAAGCTGAGCTGACAGTTTCTAGAACTCTGTCTAGCCTCTTAATACTGCAGTCTTCCTTCTCCATTAGTACCTAACATACCCAAATCACTAGAAACATCATTGGTCTAATCTCCATCTATCTTGTGCCAAAGTATAGGTCTTTAATCAATTCAATGTCCTTAGATCAAATTCACCTTGTAGGACAAAGTATAGGTCTTTAATCAATTCAATGTCTTTAGATCAAATTCACCTTGTAGGACCTCAAAGACCAAGTCCAAAGAGCTCTCCACACTACCCTTCTCCTGCCCTGTCCTAGGATGCTCACTGAATGATGAGCAATTACAACATCTGAATGAAAAGAAGCAAACAGACAAACATGAAAATAACAATACTAATCTAATTAATCTAACATGCCTGGAACAATCACTCTGAAAGGGTAGTGCTACAAATTGCCAGAATGCGGCTACAAGAACCCCTTTTCCAAGGCTGACCCTCTGGCCTCAGCCTTGGCCTCTAATTTCCTGATGATAAGAGACCTCCAACCCTCCAAAACTCACCTACCAGGCTAATTCTGATAGGAGTAGTAAAGGGAGAAAGGGGATTCAGGTTGCTAGAAAAGGAGTCTCCAGTAACTCCTGTCCTTGGGCCCAAAAGCAGATATAGCCCGGGCACTCCAATCCAAGCCTTGCCTCCTCCATCTCCAAACACTCACCCTCTCTCGAAGTGACCCCCTCTCTAGGTGGGCCAGCAGCGGGCAGCAGCCACAGCAGCAGCACATCACAGCATGGGCACTGCCCAGCAGCAAGCAGCCCTGGCACTGCCTAGCACTATTGTCCCAGAGGTGGCCTGTGCCCGCCCCAGGGCTTGGACTACTGAGGATGGAACGACACAGAGCCTGCTTACCAGGGGTGGCTGCTTAAAGATGGAGTGATGGGGCTGGTTTGGTTCTTTGTGCTATTCTAATCTAATTCATTTTGTTTGTGCCTCTCCTGGGGTTTGAACTCAGGGCCTGGGCACTTTCCCTGAGCTTGTTTCCTCAAGGCTAGCACTCTATCACTTTAGCCACAGCTTCAGGTTTACTGGAGATAAGTCTTAGGCTGGGAATGTGGCTTAGAGTGCTTGCCTAGCATGCATGAAGCCCTGGATTTGATTCCTCAGTACCATATAAACAGAAAACGCTGGAAGTGGCACTGTGGTTCAAGTGCTAGCCTTGAGCAAAAGAAGCCACCTGCACCCTAGCACAATGCCTCACAAACAAGCATTCAAGGAGTGTTTTGAAATCAAAGAAAGAAATAAAAGACATGGGATATTAGAAGCACCCATTCCTTATGGGCTCAGAGCCTTATGAATCCAGGGCTTCACGCATGCTAGGCAAGGTAGAAAGCCACCCCCCCCCCCCCACTTCACTTCTCTCCGCCGAGTTGTCCAAGCTGAGAGAGGAAAACAGTAACATTCATGAAGGACAAGGCATGCCAAAGCCTTATCTCTTGTGCTCTGCAGAACCTGGCAGGTGAATCAGGGCCTCTCCCAACCAAAGGGTCCTTGACTGGGTCCACTGGCTCAGCTATGAATAGCAGGGAAATGATGAGGGAAAGGGCTCTTGACAATGAACGTTGAAAGAGGTCCTAGCATGGTCCTTGCTAGGCCCTACTTCTTCAGGAGCCTCTAGGGACAAGATAAAGGCTGGAGGCTGAGAGAAAGTGGCCAAACGGAAGAGAAACCCCAGAGCCAGAAAATGATCACAGAACACACAAAGGCATTTAATACTTGCTAAATGAATGAAGACACTGGTCTTTGGGGATGGGCACATTGGTAAAGTAGAAAAGGGTGCTACGGGCTATAGAGAATAATATCAGACTAGAGATTCAGAGATCCAGGCACTGTGGACTCCAGCCTGCCCAAACCCAGATGGCCACACCTGTCCAGCCAAGACACAGACAAGCAGAAAGAGAAGAACGGTGAAAGATGCAAACAGACAAGCGTTTGTGCAAGTGAACAATAGCTGTGCCAGAACTCCCTGCCCTCCTGGCACAAGGCAAGCTGGCTGGGTTAGGAGGGGGCAGCTGCTGTCTGCAGCCCTCCTCCATCCCTCCCCCAAGAAGATACAAACAAACCCAGAAGGGTCCAGCCAGCTTCTACCAGCTCCAGAAATTCTGACCAATCCACGTTCTCAGCTCCTACAGGCTACTTCAAACCAGAGGCTGAAGCTAAGAATGAAACCACTTCCTTATATCCAGAGCGTGGTGACTATTATTTCCAGCTAGAGTAATCCAGAGTATCAGCAGACAGACACATCCCCACATGCAGGTAACATAATACATGTAGGGTTCACATTCAGATAATGTCCCCTCCCTGATCCGAGATCAAAGCTGCAGAGCCTGTGGGACTCTGATCCTACCCCTCTTTAACTCCCATGGTTGCCCCCAGCAGGTCTTTCTGTAGACAGTCCCTGAGTGACCTCCCTAAGCCTTGGGCCCGCTCTAGAATCCATTTCTATGCCCACAAAAGCTTCATCCTCCAGGGAGACCCCCCCAATCTCTCAAGTCTCCTCCCAAACTGTCAGCCCTCTCCACTCCCTCCTGGCTCCTCTCCGCTACTCTTGGCCTTGCACACAAAGCCAGCCACCTCTCCAGTGCTCAGAACAAAGGCACGGTCTCCCTCTCTCTTCAGTCTCCACTCTACCTGCCCACTACACACAGCCAGTGCTACAATCCTAGAGATTCTAAGCAGCTTCTTTGCCCCTGGCCTCCAGAGTCATCCCTGAATCTCTAACCTTTGCTTGGCAGAAAAGGACCTTTTGTTCTGAAGAATAGGAAGAAAGGGAGAAAAGAGCAAGGAGGCTAAAAGAAAGGGGACCTATGGGTTTCAGGATATGAGAAGGTAGGATATGAGAAGGTAGGATATGAGAAGGTAGGGCAGTGCAAAGGGAATCGAGGGGGTGGATAACTGAAGACCGTCTGGAAGAGTCCAAATGGAGTGAAAAGGAAAAAAAAGCATGAAAGATCTTATGAGGTGAGAAGGAAAAAGGATAGGTTATGCTTAAATTCCTTCTATGAGGGAGAACTAAGAGGAGGGTGGGGCACTAGCCCCAGCCCTGACCCCTCCCCCCTCCCCACAGGTAGCAGGGGAGACCATCTTTTTCAAATAGTCACATTTCCAGCAGGCCCCTTCCACTTTCCACCACAGTATAAAAAGAAAGGAGACAGCTGGTGTGCTGGGGGGAGGGGGAAAGAGGGGATCCAGGGTTTGTTGGCTAAGAACCAACTCCCCCCCTTCTGTAACCACAGCCTTCCGGAGGGGGCCCTCCCCTTCCGACCAGCCCAAACTGACAACCGCCCTCCTCCTGTGCCCTCCATGCCCCCTCAGACCCCCAGATGGGTTCCCCAGAGCCCCCCTCCATGGCCAGCATGTAGATCGCTGTTCCTCCACTACTAAAAAAAGAAAGAAGATAAACAGGACATACGAATCCAGGTATCTGGCCTACCAGCTCTGCCATTAATAGAGAAAAGACCCTAGTTATCTGCCCTCTGAGAACCTCTCACTATACCCCCTCAACCAGGTCTGCCCCCTCAACGCCCCCCTCTTTCCTTTTTAGGGTGGAACCAAATTTCCGTGGTTTCAAAAAGCCTCTCCCGCCCCCCTTGGCTCTGCTCCAGGGTCTCAGCTCAAACGGTTGAAAAAATAAACAGACCTTGGAAGCCGGGGCCTGGTCTGGCATAAGGTTGTGAACAGTGTCTGCCGCCCGCTGCTCCACCACCCTTCAGTCATTTCACCCTGGCCCTCTGTTTGTCTTAGGCATCATTCAAATCCCTGGTTGCTTTCCCTTACAAGCAGCAGCCAAACCCAAATCCCAAAAGAAGTCTTAAACCTTATTCTCTGCCCCCAACCCCCCACCCCTCTGCCCACCCCCACTCTGGGACAGACTCCATCAAGCTTCAAGACAGGTAGCCTAGCAAAGAACCAGGAGGGAGATGAAGGAGTGGGCGCTCCATGCCCTGGAGGGCGCCTGAAAGGTTTGAGCTCATTTGTAGGAAGGTGAACCAGCCCGGCTGGCCACTAAGCAGCGACTGGAATCATAGGAAAGCCAGAGGTTAAGATGAAAGCAGCTCTGTTCCTAGCCAGAGAACAGGGGACAATGTGGGGGTCCTGCAGAAGTGCCCCCGGTAGACACCACCTCCCTCTCAGCTCTCACTTATTCACTAGTCTGTTTCATCATTTCCTGGGGGTTGAGGTGTGAAGAGGTCATGGAATTTGGGATGAGGCTACAAAGAAAGATAAAGGGCACTTGCAGAGGAGTAGCCTAGAGGTCGTGTGTGTGCGCGCGCGCGCGTGTGTGCGCGTGCGTGTTCGCCCAATCATACGTTCAGACTGGAGATGACAGGCAAGAGATGAGAAAATGAGCGCCCAGGGAGGTAGGAGTGGATCAGCCTAAGGGTTCTGGTTGTTTCCGGCTGAGAAAACCAGGATCGTGGAAGCTGGTGGGGCAGGTGGGGGACAGGGGCGCATCCGGTGATCCGGAAATGTGGGTGTTGGAGACGAAGCACGGCGTACACACCGGCCACACAAAGACCTCAGCTCTCTTCACCTGAGGGTGGAGGAAGCCGAGGCTCCTGACCCCAACCACCAGCCCACCCCGAGGGGAGAACTGAATCACAGCTGGAAAGTCCATTTGCGAGGAGAGGAGGAGCTGACTTTTGTCTGGCAGGGGTGGTGGGAGGAAGCGGGGAAACCACCCCCCCGCCCCCTCCGTCGGGTGGCAGGGACAAAGGGGGAAACGACCGAACCGGTGGCTAGGGTTGGTGTGGGGGGGGAAGGCATCTCCAAAGGCAACCCAGCAGGACCGAGGAACAAAAAGGGGGGGTAACCAGAGAGGCTCCGCCATCCCCACCCCCCAAGCACACGCCTCCCTCTTCCCGCCCCGTCCCTTACCCGAGCAACTTTCTTCCGAGCGGCTCAAAACACTCCGCGCCACCGATCGAGACCGCCAGACCCCGGGTCCGCCCTCTCCCGGCCCCGGCACGGAATCCGCGCGGCAGGGGCGGGAGGCGCGGGCCCGGGTCCCGGCTCCCCCGGCCCCCTCCCCACTCTTCACAGTCCCCACCCACCCGCCCCGTCCCGCCGCTCGCCGCTCCGCCCGGTTTTGGCGCCCAGATTGCCATCGCGGAGCCAGGGGATGCGCGGCCAGCCGGGGGGCCGGGGGTCTGAGGGCACCTGGAGGACAGCGGCGGGGAGGGGGGTGCGGGAAGGGCTCGCGGACTCCAGCCCACCTTGCTTGCCAGCTCTTTGCTCCGGTCGATCCGCGCCCGGGTGAGGGATTCGATCCGAGACATAATCCTAGGTGGGGGGGGCGGCCGGGAGGCGGCGGCGGCGGGCGGCGGGGAGGGGTCCGCCCCGCGCGCGTCCGTCTCGGGGACAGGAAGTCTGACTCCCCGCGCCCGGCACCGAGCGAGCGGCGAGCGCCAGTTCCTCAAACCCTTGTCTCCTCCCCCCACAGCCCGGCTCAGGAAGGGGGGGAGGCGGAGCGCGGCGCGGGAGGGCGGGGGACGGCCTCGGGACGGGACGCCGGCCTGGGGGGGGGCTGCCCGGACGAGATCCGGGGTGCCGCCGGCCGGTGGGGGGGCGCCCTCCGCGGGTCTCCCCTCCGGCGCCGGGGGCGCCCTCGGGCCTTGCCTTACACCCCACTAGCGCTCAGCCCCGCAGTCCTAGCGGGGCCGGCGTCGGCCCTCTCCCCTCCCCCTCCCCTGCCTCCGACCGAAGGATTCCATCTGCCCCCCCTCCTCTCCGGGGAACCTGGGACCAGTTCCTTCCTGGCTTTCAGGACCCATCAAAGCAGGCCAGAACTGACCAGACACTCCCCACTCCACCCCCTTTTACGACTGGGGGCAGGGGTGGCGGAGAGGGGAAACGACGGACCTACAAGCCGGGTCTCCAGTAGTTCTGAAAGAGGACTCACAGAAGTAAAATGCCGAGAATATTCTCCCGCGAGCCTCCCCACGGCCGCCCCCCTCCCCGACAGTCCTCCGGGACCACTCACTGCCCACCCTCCTCCTAGCTCCGCTTCCACCAGCCACTTTGGTGGATGAAGAAGGTAGCAATTGGCCATCTTTCCAGAGGCTAGGAAACTCAGGAAGTCCGGCCATGCGTCTCAGCCCCAGCTCTCTCACTACTAAGTGAAGCTGGAACCACAAGACCAGAGTCAAGGAGCAATCACAACCCATCTTGAGTTTGAGTCTCTGTCCCCAAGGAGGAGGAGGAGGGCGAGGTGGGACCCCTTCATCTTCCTGGACCTTTTTGCCTCAACCTGAGCTGACACTGAAATTAATGTCCTCCCCTGGGCCCTCCCATTTCTCTGTAATATCAGAACCATAGAGAGCCCTGATACAGATTATTTAAGTTGCAGGTTGAGGGGAAGAAGGAAGGAAAAAAAGGCCCAACTACCCAACCTAGGTCTAGCAGCTCCAGGCCAGGCTTAGTGGCAGGCCCAAGCTGCAGGTTTCAAGCCCAACTCAGCACTCTTATAGGTGCCAATTTTAGCCTCTGCCTCTATTTTAGGCTTGACTGCCTCACCACTGGGTGAGCTTGGTTGGGCTCCTCACCCTAGCACCACCTCCACACTGCTCCTCTGCCCCCCCACTCCCCCTCTTGCCTAGCAACTTTCTTCTCCCCCTGCACCCATTCTCCTGGTGATGATCCTTATATTGCAAAGGGCAGAAAAAAAGAGCACAATGCTGGATGACAGAAGCAGAAAGGACTTTTCCAGAGTCAAGACTGGTTCCTTCAGGCTAGTACCTGCCCTAGCAGATCTATGGGAAGGCCCCTAGAACTCGCCCAAACTAGCCATGCTGAAGTTCCTGGCCCCAGAACCCCAGACATAGCTCCTCACGGTTGTTAGTCAAAGTTGAGGAATGTACTAAATTTTAAAACAGCCAGTGAGGCGGGAGTGTGGTCTAGTGGTAGAGTGCTTGCCTAGCATGCATGAAGACCTGGGTTCGATTCCTCGGTACTACCTACATAGAAAAGGCTGGAAGTTGTATTGTGGTTCAAGTGGTAGAGCTCTAGCCTTGAGAAAGCCCAAGGACAGTGCTCAGGCCCTGAGTTCAAGCTCAAGGACTGGCAAAATAAAATAAAAACAGCCAGCGAGACACTGGGATTCTGGCCTCAGGGTTCCACCCCCTGGGGACCTAGAGACCTGGGTTAGGCTGGGACCTCTGCTTTTCTCCCAGGCCTGGTGTGGAAAGTGCTGAAAGGGTATCAAATAAGCAGACTTTAATCCCAGACTTTGAGGGGCAGTACAAAAATTCAATCTAGATTTAAAAAAAAAAAAAAGACTGAATCTCCAACTACCTCCCACCTTCAGTCTGTTTTCCATCCCATGTGCTATTTGTTACCCTGAGTCTCACTCTGTGCTCTCTAAGAGGAAGAGCCTGGCATCAGTAGCTCATACCTGGAAACTTAGCTACTCAGGAGGCTGAGATCTGAGGATCACAGAGAGGCCTTGAGACTCTTTCCTCCAATTAGTCACAGAAAGAGCCAGAATTGGCCTTGTGGCTTAAGTGGCAGAGCACTAGCCTAGTCAGAGACAGCACACAAGCCCTGAGTTCAGGCCCCAGGACTGGCAAAAAAGGTGGGGTGCAGTGGAGAACTATTACCTTTAAATGTTTAACCTGCATTTACTGAGCTAACCTGCAGCTGCACTCCATTTTCATTTTCTGTGTCCTCAGTAGCTATGAGTGCTTTCTCTTGGGTGTCCCTCCCTCACTTTCCCAACGCTTTCCATCCCAACGCTCCCATCACTTCAATCCAGTGATATTTTTCAGATTATTTTAGCCTAGTGGTAGAGTGTTTGCCTAGCATGCACGAGGACGTGGGTTCGATTCCTCGGTACCACATACATAGAAAAAAAAAAGAAATGATGCTGTTGCTCAAGTGCTAGAGCTCTAGCCTTGAGAAAGCCCAAAGACAGTGCCCAGGCCCTGAGTTCAAGGCCCAGGACTGGCAAAACAAAAACAACAACAAAAAAATGATTATTTTATATTATAAATAATATATTCTACTTTGTAGATAAACTATTTAGATTACTTTAGGCTGGTGGTAGTAGAATAAGCTACTTAATACGTAGAGATCAGAAGAATCACAGAATCACAGCCCAGGCATAAACTGAGCAAGACCTCATCTCAAGTAATAAGCCTGGTCTGGGTGGTGAGTATCTGGGATCCCAGCTATGCAAGAGTTCCTAAGTAGGTAGATCAAGGTCTGAGGCAGATCCTAGGCAAAAATAACAAGCTCAAAAGGGCTACAAGTGTGGCATAAGTGGACGGTAAAGTGCCTGCCAAGCAAGGCACGATACCCATTATGTTCAAACCCATTATGGAAAAGGGGGGGGGGGCAGAGACAGAAAGAATTTGAATACACAAAGCCAAAATTTTCCTCCAGAATCTAAAGTAGCCATCATCTTTAGTTCCTTTAACTGGACAAAATATATTCCTCTTATTTCAGTGCTAGAAAGGATGCCTCAGGGAAAGACAGGGTTGCCAGAGGCTTAGCCAAGAAGAGAACAAAGGGCCTACAGCTATGTGCACCCAAATTCCACATTGTCAGGACAACTCTGCCTTCCTTGTGATTCCTCTGCACCTTCTGCATTCTGGGAGGGGGTGTTTATCCAGCAGAGGCTGATGGAAGAAGGCTGATTTGCCGGTGGCTGAGAGATGCAGAAGCCACAGAGTGGACGCCCCACCTCATATTCGCTGTAAGATCTTAGACAAATAACCCAGCCTCAAGTTTATCTGGTCTGTGAAATGGCAATGAAAAATACTTAACCTTTGCTGGAGTCAGTGTAAGAAAGTGTCTGGCCAACTACAATGCCAGTCAAGGAGGCAGAAATGAGCACTCCTCTTCTCATTGCCTTCCTGTCTGAGTGGTTCTCCGGCCCCACCCTGATGTTTACCTGCTGTGCCTCCTGGCCTGAAGTTGGTACAAGAGGAGGAAGAGATAGATACATTCATGAGGTAGGAGGGAGGTGAACAAGGCTGGCAAAAGAAAAATAGAGAAAGACAGGCCCAGAACAGGTGGCAGAAAGGCCGAAGGGGACAATACCTTGACTTACTGTGCCTCTTTCCTATTCTCTATTTGAGCTCCAAAGCCTCTGCCATGCTCTCCTTCCTCAGGTTACTTAAGCTCCTCCCTGGCTGTTAGGCCGAGGATAAGCAAATGCAGCCCGGCCTTCCTCCCCTCCTGACCCCACTGGAGGAAAAGGACTCTCCTATAAATGAACTAACCATCTGTGGGTAAAGAGAGCTGGAGCCCCGCGAGCTGAGATGGTGTCTACTCTGAGGATTCTTCTCAATGCACAGAGACCATCCAGGATTGGAAAACATATGCATATTTGGGGTGGCCATGAGAACAAAGGGAAGAGTAGTTTGTTCTGCCACTAAATAAAGTGGAAATGAAATGAATCTGGAGGTAGTCAGAGCTCCTGAATTCAGCAGAGCTGAGGATTGATGACAGAAGGGAGAGCAGTACGGGTTCATTTTCTGGGATCAGAATACATAGGGCCACACAGGCACAGTGTGCACGTGCTTCATAATCACATACTTTCCTAGCTTCCACTCCACCTATGGTCTTAGTTCAACTCTTTCAGCTGTAATACCCACCCATGAAATTATGAGTGTAAAAGCACTTTGCAAACTAATACTCTATGAAGTAAAAAGTATCGCTGTAATTATTATCATTATTCTGTCCAACAGGCAAGATTTCTGCTGCCCACCTGGTAGCTAGGTTAGGTCTAAAGTGAGAGAGTGCTAGGCTACTCTGCAATTCCTGAGGCTCTTGGCCCATTTCCTCTTGCAGCTGTTCACAGCTGGCTGAGCTGGAGGCGTTGGGGGGGGGGGTGGAAGCAAAGAAAAGGTGATTTACGGAGCCACAGACACAGAAGTTTGGAGAGAGATAACATGCTCTCTTAAAATTTGAGTCATCTCCCTGATCTTCTGATAGGGAGAGGTGGGGAGGGGTGGCATGGAGAGATGGTAAAGAAGGGAAGCAAGGAGGAGAACTGGGCCTCCTGCTTCCCAAGCTAACTCCTACCTTGGTTTTGCCAGTCATGTTCCAGAGGAAGCTGAAGGTCCGCCGCAGGGCCCAGATCCTTGAGGCCCCTTCCAGCTGGCTACAGCTGTAGAGAGAAAAGGAAGTTTTGAGGAGATGGGAGGCAGAGCTGGAAAAGAAAAAAAAAAAAGTATTTCCAAAGAAGTGGAGGATGCCCTGCAGAGAGGAGCTGGAAATAGGAGTAAAGACTGAGAGGAAAACAAAACAAAACAATGGTGAGGGACAAAAGGGAGAAAAACCACCTCCACTTCCTAGAGCTTCCTGGATGTGGACACTTCAGCTTTCCAGGCCCCTGTATTTAAGAGGAAACTCCTCCAAGCTCCTCCCAGACACACTGCACACTCCCCTTCCTACCTAACCCAGGCTCCGGATGGGAGGGCCCAAACTCCCTTATGTTGCTCTCCAACGGAAGTGGATGGGGTGAGAGCCCTCCAGGGGGGCATTTTCCCCACTCGGAACAAGAGCCCTGTGTAGACCCTTGCTATTTGGAAAGAGCCTCTGGGCCTACAGCCAATAAAGACTGAATTTCCTGGGATTTCATCAGCCCCATCCCATGAGCTAATCCCAAACCCAGAGCCAGAAGGATGTGTCAGCTAGAGATTTTTTGGGACCACAAATCAGAGCCTGATATCTTAAAGTGCCCATTACTTGCTCTCTCTCGTAGCCAAAGTTAAAGAACTGTCTCACTCTCATGAATCTTCAGCCACACATGTCAAATAAACAGGTGCTGATTTTGCATGCTTATTTACATAGTTACTGGAATCTCCCAGCCGCCACCTCCTTTCCTGAGCTGTGTACTTCAGGCCCTGCCCTCTTCTGCGAGTTCTAAAGCCCTCATCGAGCTCTAGCTCTCTTCTCATTGGTCATTGATCTGAGTCGTCTAAAGCCCATCCATCGTCCTTGCTCACTACCTCTGCATAAGGCTGTCAATCAGCCTGCTCCCCTTTGTGCCATTAACAACAACAAACAACTCTCACTCTTTTATTTCCTTTCATCCCCTAATCTCTCTTCCACCCCTATGCTTCTGAGGGAGAAGGATATCTGATAGTTAATCCAAAATGTTCAGGAAAATAGTGTTTCAGGAAGCAGAGAGACTCTGGGGACTACAAGGCTCCATGGCGTAGACCCAGCTCTCCTCCCGCATCCAGGCCTGTGAACAAGTCCCCCAAACTCACCGTTTGCTGAGGTCGATGCAAGAGGAATGGGACAAATTCCCTGCTAACACAAAAGGAAAAGAGAAGTGTCCAGTTAAAGCCAGACAAAAGCACCCAGGGCTGCCTCCCCCACCCCCTCCACCTGGATCAGGTTCCCAGGCTGCAGGTGCACATGACGCCATTCCTGAGGGCGGGCACTGGGGAGCAGGGATGGAGGGCGGGGTCTGATCAAGGCAGAGCTGAAGAACTTAGGTACCAGGGTTACATAAAGGAGAATTCTGGAGCCTGATATTTTAGTCCTATTTCAGTGAGTAAGGAGGGCTGAGGTTTCACAATGAGCCCCCAATACTCCATATCTCAAGGACAAGATGCATTAGATGCATTACAGGTAAATTGCCTCCAGCACTGGTGATGGGCGATTTAGAAAGCCTCACTTGTCCTACGTCCCTAGCCTTTCATTGTCAGGGGAGTTTCACAAGGCCAAACTCCCAAATTAGGATCTCTCCTTTGAATAAAGGCATTGTGTGGGAGGAGGGAGCTCCAAGGGTGAGCTGGTCTAGATAATCCAGGACATGTGGACCTTACACAACTGGCTTTGAGGACTAGGGGTGAGACCACCATGACTTTGATCCCCAAGTTCACTTACCATTTGAATCTGAGTAGTCCAAGAGGTAACTGAAGCTACTCATGGAAACAGACTTGGAAAGCATGCCAGGGATCCAGTGGTGCAAAGAGCCAGCAGATGGGTGACAGGAGCCCTGACCCTAGAAGCCATTGAGAATCCTCATACCAAGGTCCAGTTTTGCTCACCTTCCCCTTACATTCTTTGATTTTCCATTGCGTAGCCCCTCTTTAAAACCAGGCCTCCTAAGCCTGGCACCAAGGACTCATGCCTGTAATCCTAGCTACTCTGAAGGCTTAGATCTGAGAATCACAGTTGGAAGCCAGCCCAGGCAGGAAAGTCCATAAGACTCTTATCTCCAATTAACCACTAATAAAACCCTGAAGGGAAGCTGTGGCTCAAGTGGTAAAGTGCTAGCCTTGAGAACTAAAGCTCAAGAACAGAACCCAGGCCCAGAGTTGAAGCCCCAGGTGTACCAAAAACAAAACGAACAAAAGACAGATCTTGGGTCCTGGAATTTGGCCTAGTAGTAGACTGCTTGTCTAGCATGCATTCCATTCCGTGGTACCACATACATAGAAAAAGCTGGAAGTGGTGCTGTGGCTCAAGTGGTAGCACTCTAGCCTTGAGAAAGTCCAAAGACAATGCTCAGGCTCTGAGTTCAAGACCCAGGACTGGCAAAAAAAAAAAAAAAAAAAAAGGCAGTCCTTCCTTCTACCTTCATATTCCACTGGAAACAGTTGGAAAGTTATTCCTGCTACATAGATATGTTGCTGGGTATCAGCGAACTCAAACTTCTTTTTAAATTATTATTTAAATTGCTTGCCCAGCATGCATGAAGACCCGGGTTCAATTCCTCGGTACCACATACCTAGAAATAAAGCTGGAAGTGGTGCTGTGGCTCAGGTGGTAGAGCACTAGCCTTGAGAAAAGTCCAAGTACAGTGCTCAGGCCCTGAGTTCAAGCCCCACAACTGGCAAAACAAAATAAATAAATAAATAAATAAATTGTCATATAATCATATATTTATATGATGTTTCAAAGTGTGTACCTACCCTAAATCAGGCTTAGTTTCTTTTCTTTTTCCTTTTTTTTCTCTTTCTTTTTCTTTCTTTCTTTCTTTTTTTTTTTTTTGCCAGTTCTGGGGCTTGAACTTTAAGGGGTTTGTTTTTTTTTTTGGAGGTAGAGTCTCACTCTGTGGCCTTGGCTGGCTTTGAATTCTTAATTGTCTTGCCACAGTCTTCCAAGTGTTGAGATTGCAAGCATCATGACAGGCTTTTTTTTTTTTTCTTTCTGTTTTTCGTGTGTGTGTGTGTGTGTGTGTCTAGGAGCTAGAACTCAGGGTCTGGGTACTGTCCCTGAGCTTCCTTTGCTCACGCAGCTCCATTCCTGGCTCTGTTGGTAGAGTTGACTAGAGATAAGAATCTCGTAGGAATACTAAGTCCAGTGATTGTAAATAGAGATTCCCTCCCTGAACACTTGTTTGTTAAACTTGTCATTTAAAATATGATGTAAAAATCAACGTTAATAAATTCTTTAATAAAAAAAATCTCATAGGGGCCAGGAGTGTGACCTAATGGTAGAGTGTTCACCTAGCATACATGAAGCCCCGGGTTCAATTGGTTGGTACCACATTCACAGAAAAATTCAGAAGTAGTACTATGGCTCAAGTGGTAGAGCATTAGCCTTGAGCAAAGAGTGCCCAAGGATAGTGCCCAGGCCCTTAGTCAAGCCCTAGGACTGGCAAAAAGAAAAAGAAATAAAGAATCTCACAGACTTTCCTGCCAGCGCTTCAAACCATGATCCTCATATCTTAGCTTCCTTAGTAGCTAAGATCATAGGTATGAGCTACCAGTTCCTGGGTTTTATTTTTTTTCTTCTTTTTGAGACAGTTTTGTTGCATAGGCTGGCCTTGAACAACGATCCTGCCTTGGCCTCCTTGGCCTCTCTCTCAAGGGCTGGAGTTATACACATTGTGCCCCATGTCTAAGTCATTGTCATCTCCATCTCCTCCTCCTCCGCCTCCTCCTTCTCCTCTTCCTCCTCCTTCTCTTTTTCCTCCTCATTCTTGTCAACTTCTTTTTCTTTTTTTCTTTGAAAGTACTGGGGCTTGAACTCAGGGCCTGGGCACTGTCTCTGAGCCTCTTTGCTTAAGACCAGCACTCTACCAACTTGAGCCACAGAGCCACTTCTGGCTTTTCTGTTTATGTGGTACTGAGGAATCAAAATCAGGGCTTCATGCATGCTAGTCAAACACTCTAACACAGCCACCTTTCCAGCCCTTTTTCTTTTACTTTTTGTTATTGAGTTTAAATTCAGGCTTGAACTCAGGGACTGGGCACTGTCCCTGAGCCTTTTTGCTCAAGGCTTGGACTCTGCCACTTGAGCCACAGCCCCATTTCTGGCTCTTTGGTAAATTGGAAATAAGAGTCTCGCAAACTTTTCTGCCTTGGCTAGCTTTTTGATCTTCCTATCTTAACCTCCTGATTAGCTAGGATTATAGGTCTGAGCCAGGGGTGCCCAGCTTATTATTTTTTTTTTTTGTCTATCCTGAGGGGCTTTGGCTCTGGGCTTGGGTGCTGTCCAGGGCCTGGGTATTGTCCCTGAGCTCTTCAGCTCTAAAGATATTGCCCTACCCCTTGAGCCACAGTGTTACTTCTAGTTTTCTAGTGGTTAATTGGAGATAAGAGTCTCATGATCTTTGGTGCCTCAGATCTTCGGTGCTAGGATCAAACGCAGCACCTACACATATACTACACTTCATCCCAAGCCCTGAGATTCTGTCTTGACCAAGTTGCATGTATCCTGATATTTCAAGGATGATTTGACATGGAAAAAAAATGCACGTAATTTACCTCAATCACTTGTTAAAAGAGAAAAAAAATGTAAATGTCTCAGTAAATGCAGAAAAGCATAGTATAAATGTAAACATTCATTCTAAAATCAAAATCATGGCAATTAGAATAGTAGGAATTCTCCTTAACCTAATGATATCTTTCACAGCCCAGTGGTGATGGTTTCATGTCTGCCATCTTAGCTAGGTGGGAGGCTGAGATTATAAGGATCATGGTCACAGGTCAGTCAGGACAGAAAATCTGCAATACTCCATATCTCAGTGAAAGAAGCTGAATGTGAAGGGATGTGCCTGTCATCCCAGCTATGACAGGAAGCTTAAAATAAGGGGGATCAATGTCTAGGTGCACATGTAGGCAAGGAGTAAGACTATCTCAACAATAATTAACAAGTAAAATGGAACAAGGCATCTTGATATATGTACCACAGGGGGGAAAAACAAATTGAAATAAGTTCATTAAACATATACAAAACAGGATTAGCGTTCAAAATATATAAAGAACAATTTCAAAACTAAAGAAAACAGCCAGGCGCCCATGGTTCACGCCTATAATCCTAGCTACTCAGGAAGCTGAGATCTGAGAAATCATGGTTCAAAGCCAGCCGAGGCAGGAAAGTCCATGAGACTCTTATTGCCAATTAACCACCAGAAAACTGTAAGTAGTGTTGTGGTTCAAGGTGGTAGAGTACTAACCTTGAGAAGAAAAGCTCAGTTATAGCTTTCAGTCCCTGAGTTCAAGTCCCACAACTGAGGAAAAAAAAAACATGATGACAAATGTTGAAGAGGATATAGATCACAGGACACTCATATTCTGCGCTGATGGGAGTGGAAAACAACTCATTATCATGTAAAGATGCATATCTGCAGAATCTATGATACAACAGTCCTACTGTGAAGTATAGATGCTTAAGAAGTTCTCACAAATATAAAAAATGGAGAAAAGGCTGTTGATAGAGCATTCTTCATGATAGCAAACAATGCCAGGCCCTGGTGGCTCATGCCTATAATCCTAGCTACGCAGGAGGCTGAGATCTGAGAATCACAGTTCTCAAGAAAGTCAATGAGACACTTATCTCCAGCCACAAAAAAAGCTGGACATGGAGATATGGCTCAAGTAGTAGAGTACTAGCCTTGAGCAAAAGTGCTCAGAGACAGTACCCAGGTTCAATCCCTAGGACCAATATATATGAGACACACAGGCACACAATCTAAGCAAGCATCTATTAACCTTAGAATGGAATCAAAATGAATGACAGCAACAGCTTACAACGCACTAACAATTCGCATATATATGTGTTAAAAATTTTTTTGGCAATACTGCAGTTTGAACTCAGGGCTTCAGTTTTGTTTTTTGTTTTTTTTTTTTTTGGGGGGGGACCAGTCTTGGAGCTTGAACTCAGAGCCTGGGCACCATCCTTAGGCTTTCTCAAGGCTACTGCTCTACCACTTGAACCACAGTATCACTTCCCACTTTAACTGTGTATGTGGTACTGAGGAATTGAACTGGGGTCTTCGTGCATGATAGACAAGCACTCTACCATTAGGCCACACTCCCAGCCCAGGATTTCATTTTTCGCTACCACCTGATCCACATCTCTAGTTCCAAGCAATTTGTGTGTGTATGTGTATGGGCCATTACTGGGGCTTGAACTCAGGGCGACCTAGGTATTGTCTCTTAGATTTTTCACTCATGGCTAGTTCTCTTCTTCCATTTGAGCCATAGCTCCACTTCCCGCATTTTAGTGGATAACTAGAGATAAGAGCTGAACAAGCTGGGTGAGGTGGCTCACACCTGTAATCCTAGCTACTCAGGAGGCTAAGATTTGAGGATCGAGGTTCAAAGCCAGCTCAGGCACTAAAAAGTTTGTGAGACTCTTATCTCCAATTAATTACCAGAAAACCGGAAGTGGTGCTATGGCTCAAGAGGCAGGGTAGTAGCTTTGAGCTGAAGAGCTCAAGGAGAGGGCCCAGGCCCAGACCTCAAGTCCCACAAACCACAAAAAAAAAAAAAGAATTTTCCCAATTCCAGCCTTCCAAACAATTTTTTTTTTTTGCCAGTCCTGGGGACTGAACTCAGGGCCTGAGCACTGTCATTGGGCTTCCTCAAGGTTGTTCTACCACTTGAGCCACAGCACCACTTCCACTTCCAGCTTTTCTATGTATGTGGTACCAAAGAAGCTAACCCAGGTCTTCATGTATGCCAGGCAAGCACTCTACCCCTAGGCCAAACTCCTGGCTGTCTTCTCCTCCAACTTTTTTTTTTTCTTTTCTTTTTTTGTGTGTCAGAACTCAGCCTCTGCGCTGTCCCTGAGCTCTTCAACTCAAGGTCACTGCCCTATCCTTGAGCCAAGCCCCACTTCCCATTTTCTAGAATTGAAAATAAGAATCTCAGGTCCTTTTGTGCCCAGACTGGCTTTGAACCTTCATGCTCAGATCTCAGCCTCCTGAGTAGCTAGAATTACAGGTGTGAGCCACTGCACCCAGCTCCCCTCCAATTTTTAAGTGGTAAATAATAAAACTGAAGACAGTGGTTATCTCTGGTGGGGAGGCAAGAAATAAGAGAAAGGAAAGGCTGGCAATGTGGCTTAGTGGTAAAGTACTTTTCTAGTATGCATGAAGTCCTGTGTTCCATTTCTCATCATAAACAGAAAAAGGCAGAAGTGTTGTTGTGGCTCAAGTAGTAGAGTGCTAGCCTTCAACAAAAGAAGCTCAGGGACAGTGCTCAGGCTATGAGTTCAAGCCCTAGGACTGCACACACACACACAAACACACACACACATGAACACGAAGGCACTGAGGCCAAAAGCTTCAGAGAAAGAGAAGGAAAAAGATGAATTAATTGTGTATGCCAGCCTCTGGGTTGGGCATCTTAATATCTTTTTTTTAATCTAATAATTACAAACTACAAAGTTTTAAGCCAGGCACTGCTGTCTGTAATCCTTGCTACTCAGGAGGCTGAGAGCTACAAACTGCCATCAGTTTGTAGCCAGCCAGCCAAGGCAAGAAAAGCCATTACAGTCTTATCTCCAATAAACTTCTCAAAAAAGCCAGATGTGGAGCTCAAGTGGTAGAGCTCTAGTCTTGGGCAGAAGAAGCTTAGGGACAGTGCTCAGGCCTTTAGTTCATACCCCAGCATTGGGACATACACAGAAAAAAAGATAGTTTTATTATTTTTGACCTTTGAAAACATGCAATAAATTTCTTCAGCTGGTAAGTGAAGGGTATAGGAGTCGGTTAGCTAAAAAAATAAAAATAAAAATCTGTTTTTCCAGGTAATCCTAGCTACTGGGGAAGCAGAGATCTGAGGATCAAAGCCAGCCTGGGCATGAAAGTTCTTAAGACACTTATCTACAATTAAACCACCAGAAAAGTGGAAGTGGCACTATGGCCCAAGTGGCAGATGGCTAGCCTTCCTTAAGGTGAAGAGCTCAGGGACAGCACCCAGACCCAGAGTTCAAGCCCCATGACTGACCCCCTCCTCCCAAATAAAAGACCTTTTTCTCCTACTATATCATATTGGAATGAGGAATGGGAGACTTGTAGATGGAGCAAAGCAGTGATGGGATATTAGGAGTTCTTGCTATTTCCCTAGCAGGCTACATACAGTGTCTTTCAGCATCCTCCAAAGTGTATGTATCCCACAGTGAGGCTGGGGTTGTAACCTTTAGCCAGCTAAGGAATGAGCTAGACGGGAGACAGCTTTTTACCACTGGACTGGAACATGTCAGGGATTCTAACTAACAGACCCAGTAGTGTCTCCTAAGCCCCTATGTACCCTCCGTGACCCTGAGACTTTGGGACATCCCTCCCCTAGTTATTATATTCCCTTCTTCCCTTCAGCTCTCCTCCCTTTTCCTGGGTTATTGAACCCAGGGACTCACACATAATAAGCAGTCACTCCACCACTGAACTATCCCCTCAGTATTCTATATGCTTTGTCCATCGATACGCCTACCACTATCGTGTTAGAGCACTATTGTATTTGGGGGGTTACCAGATGCCAAGTTTCATCCCACAACCACTAAGTTCAGCTCAAACTGTGGGGCCACAGAAATAAGGGGTTATAACTACTAGAGGAACAGGGAGCTTTTAAGGAAGGAACAGGGATACCCACACAACACAGAGACAGACACAGAGTGGAAGAAACAGAGAGTCTTAGAGAAAAACACAGCGGCAGAATACTGAGTTGGGAATAGAGAATATAAACCCTGAGAAACACACAGAGGGGTACAGAGGAAACTCAGCTTTGGTCAGATGGAGAAAGAGTAATGCCTGGGCAAAACCCAGCAGCTGGTAGAACAGAAGAGACACAGAGTGGTGTTAGACAAGCAAGGGGCAGGAGAGGGGGCACAAAGCAGAGGCTTCCATGGGGGTTCTGTCTATCATACCAGGTTTGAGGGTTGGCCAGACTGCTGCTCTGATCCCAGAAAAGTGTCCAGTTTCTCTTGGCTGTGCAGAAAAGGAGCTTCCTGGGGGCCTGGGCATCCCGGTGACTGCAGTCTCCTCCTGAAACACACATTGCCAGCACCGCCCTCTGTAGCCAGGGACTGTGATGGGCACCAGGGAGGAACTCTACCTTAGCCAAGCCCCGTTGTTTGCCCCCAGCCCAACCCTTCCTGTTGGCATAGGCACAGGCCAGACCCAAACAGGCCTCCCTTTGGCGCTCTGCTTTGGCAGATCTTCAGAGTTGGCTGTGGACAAGGGTGGCCCCTACTGTCAAAGTACAGTACTGCTCTCCATAAGAGAGCCAACTGGGAAGAGTGAGAAAGGCAATTGGCCCTGTCCCTTCCTCCTTCCCTCTTCCCTCTTGACTTAAGGTATAGAATTAATGCCTGATCATGAGAGGTTGGTGACACCAGAGATAAACTGAGAATGTTGACATTATATACAGGATACCAAGGGCATCTCTGCTTTCAACTAGATGCCCATAGGAAAGTGCCATAAGCTGTGTGTGTGTGTGTGTGTGTGTGTGTGTGTGTGTGTGTGTGTGTGTGTGTGTGTGTGTTTACTGGTACCGGGTGAAACCTGAACTTGGGGCTTAAGTGCTGCCCCTTAGATTTTATACGCAAAGCTTTACTTCTAGTTTTTGGTGGAAAAGAGTCTAATGGGGCCAGATGCTGATGGCTCACAGTTGTAATCCTAGTTACTCAGAAGGCTGAGATCTAAGGATCATGGTTCAAAACCAGCCCAGGGGGGCTAAGAGCATGGCCTAGTGGGAGAGTGTTCGCCTAGCATACACGAAGGCCTGGGTTCAATTCTTCGGTACCACATACACAGAAAAGGCCAGAAGTGGTGCTGTGACTCAAGGGTAGAGCACTATTCTTGAGAAAGCTCAAGAACAGTGCCCAGGCCCTGAGTTTAAGCCCCAGGAATGGATAGAAAGTGAAAGAGAGAAAGAGAAAAAAGGAAAAAAGGGAGAGGGAGAGAGAGACAGACAGACAGACAGACAGACAGATTTTCCTGCACTTAGCTTTGAACTGTGATGTTCAGATCTCAGCCTCTGAGTAGCTATAATTACAGGCATGAGCCACCTTGCCGGCTCAGCTAGTCTTTTAAGCATTACTTTTCACTGAGTTCCTACCCAAGCCAGTTCAGGGACACGGTCCAGGGTTCTCTCCCCTTACTAAGCCCAGACAGTGGTGCCCAGAAGCTCAAGAATAGGGTCCACTCACCAGACCTAAGGGAACATGTCCCCGGGGACCATTGCCAAAGCAGAATGACAGTGTCTTTCCACGGCTAGCAAGGCTCTGTGATGACCACTCACACTGAGCTCTGCATGGACCCCTTGGGCCTTCTCATTCTGACTTCCTTTGTCTTTGGGGAAGTGGTCAGGGATTTTCCAGGGGAAAGGGAAGAGATGGTTCCCAAGCATATACAGAACTATAAAAAAGAATGGCTGAACCCCATTGCAGCCCTAGACTATAAATTAGTCTTAAAAAATTTTAAATCTGCCTCTACCTGAAACTAGTAGGTGGGCAGAAATCTAGGGAATGGAATAAATCCAACAGCCCACCCCTGAGCCATTTTCTCTCAAGAACTCTTCTAAGCCAGGAGCGGTGGCTCATACCTGAAATCCTAGCTACTCAGAAGGCTGAGATCTGAGCATCAAGGTTCAATTCCTGGACACTAAAGAACGTAAGACTCTTATCTCCAATTAACCACTAGAAAATGGGAAGGGGGGCTGTGGCCCAAGGGGTAGGGCGGTAGCTTCAGGGATAGCACCCAGGCCCAGAGTTCAAGTCCCATGACCCACGAAACAAAACAAAAAACCCTTCTAAAATTCTTCCATCCTCAGTTTCCTCATATGTAAAAGGAGCGGACTAGGGCACACGATCTGTTTTTGGAAGCTTTGTCTATGAAACAGGGGCTGGTGGATCACACCATAATCCTAGCTATCTAGGAGGCTGCAATCTGAGGATCATGGTTTAAACCCAACCCAGGCAGAAAAGTATGGGAGATTCTTTTTTTTTTTTTTTCCAGTCCTGGAGCTTGAACTCAAGGCCTGAGCACTGTCCTTGGGCTTTCTCAAGGCTAAGCCTCTACTACTTGAGCCACAGCACCATTTCTGGCTTTTTCTGTGTATTTGAACCCAGGTCTTCATGCATGCCAGGCAAGCACTCCACCACTAGGCCAAACTCCCAGCCAAATATGGAAGATTCCTATCTCCAATTAACCACCAGAAAACTGGAAGTAGCACTGTGGCTCAGTGGCAGAGCATTAGCCTTGAGTGAAAAAGCTCAGGGATAGCTCCCAGAACCTAAGTTCAAGCTTCATAACTGATCAAAAAAGAAAAAAAGAAACCCAAAGTAGGACCCAAGCATCCTAATACCCCAACTCTACACCTTCCTTTTTTTTTTTTTTTTTTGGCCAGTCGTGGGCTTGAACTCAGGGCCTAGGTACTGTCCTTGAACACGTTTTGCTCAAGGTTAGAGGTCTACCACTTGAGCCATAGCACCACTACTAGTTTTTTTCTATCTATGTGGTACTGAGGAATCGAACCAGGGTCTTCGTGCATGCCTGGCAAGCATTCTACCACTAGGCCAAACTCCCTGCCCCCCCAACTCTATACCTTCTTTGTACTCTCAGTTCCCCAACTTCCTGTAAGAAAAGGAGTTAGTGTGACTAGGGACTGGGTTCTGATTCTCCAGGGAAAGGTGTAGAAGCCCTGGTGTCCTTAATTCCTCCTGCCATTCTTGAGACATTTATCTCTCTAGAGGTGAGTGAGGGGAGCCAAGGGCCCCAGGATAGTACTTCCCAACCACTCCCTCTAACATCCAGGTCTTGAGGGAAGAAGAGACAGGAGGTTCCCTAAGGACTTACCTGTTCAGTAGATCCAGGGGTTCTCTGTCAGGACCCCAACTATGTCTTTTAAAGGAGTCAAACGTGTGGCTATGGGCACGAAATGCCCCTGATCTTCTGAGGGGTGAAGCGTGGAACCCATTTTCCTCTTCCTTTTTTCCCTCCCTCTCCTCTGCTTCCTCTTCCTCAGTCTCCTGTTCCTGTTCCTCCTCCTCCAGCTGCTCTCTGGATTCCACTGCAGACAGGCAGCGGCGAGTACGACTTTGGGGTACCAGGTCTCCACCTGCAAGGAACACCTCTGGGACAGCTGTGTTCATGGGAGGTGCACACTGGCTAACCTGAGTCAAGAAATAAAGAAGGGAGAGCAGAGTTCTAGAATCTTGGAACTTGAAGGATGTCACAGTCAACCCAGGCTTCAGAGCATCTAGTCACTCATTTTCCTGAAGCACAGAACTGAAGAATGGATGCTCAGATTCATGACGTTGACTGCAGAATCAAGTCTGGAACTTGGGTTTTCTAGTTCCTAATCGAATGTTCTATTATTTCTAGTGCACAAAGAAATCCTTGCCAGGCATGCTGTTTATACCTGTAGTCCCAGCGCTTGGAAGGCAGGACAGCAGGATTGTAAAGTCCAGGCGATCCTGCCCTACATACACTGATTCTATCTGAAAAAGTAATAAAGTAAGGCCGGGAGTTTGGCCTAGTGGTTAAAGTGCTTGCCTGGCATGCACGAAGACCCGGGTTCGATTCCTCGGTACCACATACATAGCAAAAAGCCGGAAGTGGTGCTGAGGCTCAAGTGGTAGAGCTCTAGCCTTGAGAAAATCCAAGGACAGGACTCAGGCCCTGAGCTCAAGCCCAGGACTGGCAAAAAAAAAACAACAAAAAACAAAAGTAATAAAGTAAGTAACAAAGTAACAAAGATAAATGTTGCTTATATCCTTAAGGAATTCACCGTCCAGCGGGTGAATGTGTATGGGTGCACATGTTTACAGATGTAAATATGTATGTACACAGGCAAAAGCACAAGTCACAAATGACTAACTGGTGAGAGTGTAACAGATGACACAAGAAAAATTTCATCAAAGCCAAGTGGCAGTAGTACACACCCATAATCCCAGCTACTAATGTGATCTGAGAATCGTGGTTAGAAGCCAGTATGTGTAAGAAAGTCCATGAGATGGGTCGGGAGTTTGGCCTAGTGGAGAGTGCTTGCCTAGCATGTATAAAGATCCAGGTTCGATTGCTCAGTACCACATACATAGAAAAATGCTGAAAGTGGTGCTGAGGCTCAAGTGGTAGAGCTAAGAAGGAATACATACAGATCACCAGATCACCTCTAGAGTGAGGTATGGAGATGGAATAATGATATAGACAATGGGAAGGAGAAGATCGTAGATCAATAAGGTATCACTGGGGAAAAGGTTCCCAAGTGAGATAGGGTTATGAATTCTTTTTTTTTGTTCATGGGGTTTGAACTCTAGCCATAATGCCACTTCCGTTTTCCGTTGGTTAATTGAAGAAAAGAGTCTCATGGACTTTCCCGCCCAGGCTGGCTTTGAACCATAATCCTCAGAGCTCAGTCTCCTGAGTAGCTAGGCTTACAGGTGTGAGCTACCAGTTCCAGGCTGGTTATGAATTCTGCTAAGACCATGTTCATCTGAGGAGTAGAAAGCCATTCTGACTTCTTCCCATGTCACTGAGAATGGCTTCAATATCAACCACATCCCACTCATTTCTTCCCCTCTCTCTTGCCCACCACTCTCACTGAAATTGGGGCTAGCTCAGTGTATTGTAGCTTAGAGTAAGAACTCTCAAGTACTCTTTAAGTTGAAAATAAGCCTACTTACAAAAAGAAGTACCAAGACTTCCAAAGTAGCAAGGTGGCAGAGGGGAGGAAATAATCTAGGTGGAAATCCTGGTGGCCAGATCTCTCCCCATAGGCAAGCTGCTGGAAGCCTCCCAGGCTCCCTCTCTCCTAGAATTGCCTCCAACTACTAAAATGTTAGAGTACCCAGGAAAGCCCTGAAGCTGTGAATCTGAATCTTCTGTCTTCCCAAGTTTTCAGGGGGAGTGCCAAACCTTCTACAATTGTTATAACCCCCAGGGAAGTCCAGGTTCCCTCCCTTGTCCCCTGTCCAGTACTCCCACCACTCCCAGAGCTACTGGGAAGAAAGTACTTACAACTGTAGAGACTGTGCTTTTTCCACATACCCCCCTTCCTCCTAAGTATCAACCACCACCATAATAATAATAGTTTTTATTATTAATAGCAAAATGTCAATTGCATTACGTGCATTATCATCTTATCTCAACACCCTAACAAGGTAAATAGCAGCATTTTCATTTTGAGGATGATACGAAGCAAGGCTTAGTATGGCAACAGAAAAATTAAGCAAGGCTGTATGGCAACAGAATTAGACCCTACTCTGGAATGCATCAGACCTTATAGAAATTATATTCTTGGAGTTTTGAACAACAGATATCTCTATTTCAGTATGTCAAAGTTCTCCTCCTAGCCTTCAATAGAATAACAAATTGTTGATGATTAGTGCAGTCAGTGAAAATTACACACTCCTAAAAGGGGGTCCTGAAACACTGGTGGTAGGAAGAGCGTAAGATAGGTGAGAGATGACTGCTTAGGGCCCTTCCTGTTTGCCCCTCCTCCCCCAGAACATTGAATCTTAGGCCTTTTTCAGACTCCCCTATCTTGTTTCTCAACAGAAACAATGATGTGACACAATATGACCTCATTCAGGAGCTAAATATAGCCATTGTGTGAGACCAGCCAGGCCACTCCCTGCCGTTGCACCACTTCCTGAACTCTGGAGGCAGGGGAGGGTGGTGGTCTGGGCAGCTGCTGGGGGAGGACTAGCAAGAAATGGAAATCCAGCTTGAATTTCCAAAAATGGAGGAGGGAAGTCTCTGCAAGCTAGTTAAGGAAGCCTTGCTAAACCTCAGCTCTGAAGCAAAGAACAATTATTGGCATTATAATATGGGAAGAGATAGAGGTCAAAAAGCAGGGGGAAAAAAACCCTCTAAAAATGAAATGAGGAGGTGAGGGAGAAGCTGCCAAGCAGATTCCATTCTCACTGTCCCTGAGCTTGTGCTCAAGGTTAGCACTCTACCACCTGAGCCACAGTGCCACCACTGGCCTTTTCTGTTTATGTGATACTGAGGAATGGAACCCAGAGCTTCATGTATGCTAAGCATTCTACCGCTAAGCCACTGTACCGGCGTAGGTTTTCTTTTTTTCTTTCTTTCTTCCTTCCTTCCTTCCTTCCTTCCTTCCTTCCTTCTCTCTCTCTCTCTCTCTCTCTCTCTCTCTCTCTCTCTCTCTCTCTTTCTCTCTCTCTCTCCCTCTCTTTCTTTCTTTCTTTCTTTCTTTCTTTCTTTCTTTCTTTCTTTCTTTCTTTCTTTCTTTCTTTCTGCCAGTCCTGGGCTTTGAGCTCAGGACCTGAGCATTGTCCTTGGACTTTCTCAAGGATAAAGCTCTACCACTTGAGCCACAGCACCACTTCTGGTGTTTTTCTATGTATATGGTACTGAGGAATCGAACCCGGTTCTTATTGCATGCTAGGCAAGCACTCTACCAGTAGGTCAAACTCCTTGCCCCCACTTTCTTTCTTTTATTTTTTTTTTTTTTGCCCATCCTTGGCTTGGGCTCAGGGCCTGAGCACTGTCCTTGGGCTTTCTCAAGGCTAGAGCTCTACCACTTGAGCCTCAGCACCACTTCTGGCTTTTTTCTATGTACGTGGTACTGAGGAATCGAACCCAGGTTTTCATGCACACTAGGCAAGCACTTTACCATTAGGCCAAACTCCCAGCTCTTTCTTATATTAAAACAAAACAAAACAAAAAGCCTGTAATCCTAGCTACTCAGGAGGCTAAGATATGAGGATCAAGATTCAAAGCCAGCCTGAGCACAAAAGGACCTGACACTCTTTTTTTTTTTTTTGCCAGTGCTGGGCCTTGAGCTCAGGGTCTGAGCACTGTCCTTGGACTTTCTCAAGGCTAGAGCTCTACCACTTGAGCCCCAGCACCACTTCCGGCTTTTTTCTTTGTATGTGGTACTAAGGAATCGAACCCGGGTCTTTGTGCATGCTAGGCAAGCACTCTACCACTAAGGACCTGACACTCTTATCTCCAATTAACCTCTAGAAAATGGGAAGTGGCACTTTGCTCAAGGATAGCATGCTAGACTTGAGCTGAAGAGCTCAAGGACAGCACCCAGGCCCAGTTCAAGCCCCATGACCCACAAAAAAACAAAAACAAAAAACTACACCTGTGATTATTCATTTGCATATTGTCAGCTAGTTTGATACTTATGACAGAGACCATATTGCTCACAAAGTCTAAAGGATTTTTTAAGGTGTTTACAAAAAAAGTTGGCAGGTCCCAAGATCTAGAGAAACAAAGCCTCAAAATCCCAGGAAGAAGGGATACATTGATCAAGATGCATTATACTCATAACCTGATTTATCGAATTGAAATATCTCTGTACAGGCCAGGAATTTGGCCTAGTGGTAGAGTGCTTGCCTAGCATGCATGAATACCCGGGTTCGATTCCTCGGTACCACATACATAGAAAAAGCCGGAAGTGGTGCTGAGGCTCCAGTGGTAGAGCTCTAGACTTGAGAAAGTCCAAGGACAGTGCTCAGGCCCTGAGCTCAAGCCCAGGACTGGCAAAAAAAAAAATCTCAGAGGAGCCAAGAGTTTGGCATAGTGATCAAGTGCTCACCTTAGCATGCATGAAGCCCTGGGTTTGATTCCTTAGTATTATATATACAGCAAAAGCCAGAAATAGTGCTATGGCTGAAGTGGAAGAGTGCTAGCCTTCAGAAATCTCAGGGACAGTGCTCAGGTCCCAAGTTCAAGCCCCAGGACTGGTCAAAACAAAACCTCAGGCCAGACACTGGTAGCTCATGCTTATAACCCTAGCTACTAAGGAAGCTATCTGAAGATCACAGTTCAAAGCCAGTTCAGGCACAAAAACTCGAAGACTCTTATCTCCAAATAACCACCAGAAAACCAGAGGTGGTGTTGTGGCTCAAAGTGGTAGAGCACTAGCCTTGAGCTGAAGAGCTCAAGGATAGTACCCAGACCCAAAGCTCAAGCAGCACGACGAAAAAATAAATCTCGGGCTGCGAGTATAGCCTAATGGTAAAGTCCTTGCCTAGCATGCAGGAAGCCCTGGGTACCACAGGGCTTCCTTTCTTGGTACCACATACACAGGAAAAGCCAGAAGTGGTACTGTGGCTCATGTGGTAGAGCTCTAGCCTTGAGAAAGCCCAAGACAATGTTCAGGCCCTGAGTTCAAGTACCAGGACTGGCAGAAAAATAAAGTCTGAGATCTGAGGATCATAGTTCAAAGCTAGCCCAGGCAGAAAAGTCCCCATGAGACTCTTATCTACAATTAACCACTCAAAAACTAGAAATGGCACTGTGGCTCAAAGTGCTAGAGTACTGGCCTTGAGCACAAAGAGGCTGTGAACAGGAAGTAAAGATGAATTTTCAAAAACTGATCTACTGGGCCAGGAGTTTGGCCTAGTGGTAGAGTTCTTGCCTAGCATGCACAAAGACCCGGGTTCGATTCCTCCGTACCACATACATAGAAAAAAGCCGGAAGTGGTGCTGAGGCTCAAGTGGTAGAGCTCTAGTCTTAAGAAAGTCCAAGGACAGTGCTCAGGTCTTGAGCTCAAGCCCAGGACTCACAAAAACAAGCAAACAAACAAACAAACAAAAAACCCCAAAAACGAAAAAAAAAAAAAAACCCAAAAAAACAAAAAAACTCCAAACTGATCTATAGGATTCTGGAGCCTGTGTGCTTTTCTGAAACTAGAAAGCAGAGCTCCCAAAGAGAGCAAGTGGCTGACTTTGGAAAAAGTCCAGCAACACTGTCATTTACCCCTCAACACACTATCCTGAGGCCCGTCAAAGGAAAGAGACAGCATCCAAAAGAAATTAGATGGGGGTTCCATAGATGTTATGTCTGTCCTTCTACTATCGTGTTACCTTGGAAGTCTGAAGGAGTGATGGGGGAGGCAAAGCTCTGATTATGTTTGCTATCAGCAAACAGAGAGTAGTTCCTGCCATGATCAGCCACCAGCTAAGCACGGAGGGCTGGGTCCATGCTGGTTTTCTCTTCCCAAGCTTGGGAGATTTCTTGCATCTGGCTCTGGGGTCTAAATCTCCTGAGGCAGGGGGAAATAAGAGAAGACCTCCCGGGAATAAAAAGTAGTTAATAGATTGTATATAGAGATTCCCTTCCTGAATACTTGTTTGTTAAACCTGTCATTTGAAATACGATGTAAAAATCAATGTTAAGAAATTCTTTCATAAAAAATTGAACATGTTAAAAAAAAAAGTAGTTAATAAAGATTGGAGAGGCCAGAGGAAATAGCTTGTTGGCTCTTTCTTCACGCCTCCTGGCCCTGGGGGACCAGAATCACAGAAAACCCTTTGATGGGGTTTGCTAATTTTTCTTCTATAGAAAGTAAATCATTAATCCAATAGTGCCTGGCAGGGAGGGTAGAGCAGAGCTTCTTTTAGAAGTAGCAGCCCCCAGAGCTGGGAACGGTGGTTCATCCTAGCTACTCAGGAGGCTGAGATCTGAGGATTGAGGTTCAAAGCCAGCTCAGGCACTACAGAACTAAAGAACATGAGACTCTTATCTCCAGTAAACCACTAGAAAACTGAGAAGTGGAGCTATAGCTCAGGGATAGGGTGGTAGCCTTGAGCTGAAGAGCTCAGGGACAGTGCCCAGGCCCCCAGTTCAAGCTCCATGACCCACAAAAAAAAAAAAAAAAAAAAAAAACAAGGAGAAGAATGAGGAGGGGGAGAAGGAGGAAGAGGAAGAAGGAGGAGGAGAAGGAGGAGGAGGAAGAGGAAGAAGAACAGGAAGAAGAAGAGGAAGAAGAAGAAGAAGAAGAAAGGAAGAAGAAGAGGAGCAGCCTTCATGTAAAGAAGGCTCCACTAACTAGTTTCTTCCCACCCCTGCGTCCTGGTTATTCCATCTATGACAAGAGTGCCCAAGTATTTTTGACCTGTCTTGATGGAGTCCTGGAACTACTCAGATATTCTCACCGACTGTCAGTAAGGGGTATGATCCCCAAAATGAAAGGAAAGAGAAGACTCATGTATTCATATATTACTTTAGCATCTATCAAGCATCAGTTCAGAGAAGAGGACCTACTCAGAAAGATCCATATACAAATGTAAAAGTGCAAAGTAGTTAATACAGGTGAAGGCATCTGCTCAGATAAGCTTTCAGGTTGATTTTTAAATTTTCTTTTTTTTTTTGCGGGGGGAGGGGGTTCATGGGGCTTGAACTCTAGGCCTAGGCGCTATGCCTGAGCTGTTCAGCTCAAGGCTTCTGCCCTACCCCTTGAGCTTCAGCCCCACTCCCAGTTTTCTAGTGGTTAATTAGAGATAAGTGTCTCACAGTCTTTAGTGCCAGGGCTGGCTTTGAACTATGATCCTTAGATCTCAGCCTCCTGAGTAGCTAGGATTATTGGCATGAGCCACCTGGCCTGGCTGATTTTTAATTTTTCTTTCTTTCTTTTTTTTTTTTTTTGGTGCTAGAACTCATGAGTCTATGCACTCACCCATGCATGGGGTTCTACTACTTGAGCGATGCCTCCATTTCTGGCTTTTGCGGGTTAATTAGAGCTAAGAGTCTGGTAGATTTGTCTGCCTCAGATGACTTCGACCCATGATCCTCAGATCATAGACTCTGAAGTAGCTAGGTTAAAGGTACAAGCTACTGGCACCTGGTTCAAATTGACTCTTGACAGGCATTCATTTACATGAGGGCCCAAAGGGCAGAGTTACCAACTTCATTGTTAGCAAATTCTAGAAATCCAACCCTAGCCAGACAGTTAAGCATCCTCAGCCCTTAATCCAACTATATTCTCTCTACTAAGTCAGCATCTCAAACATCCACTTCAACCTCATCTCTATGGTATACAAAGCTGTTAATAATTTTGCTGTTTGGGCTAGAAAGTTGGCTCAGTGGTAGAGTGCTTGCCTAACATACATGAAGCCTTGGGTTCAATTCGTTAGGACCACGCACAGAAAAAGCCAGAAGTGGTGCTATGGCTTGAGTAAAAGAATCTCAGACAGGGGCCGGGAGTTTGGCCTAGTGGTTAAAGTGCTTGCCTAGCATGCATGAAGACCTGGGTTCGATTCCTCGGTACCACATACATAGAAAAAAGCCGGAAGTGGTGCTGAGGCTCAAGTGGTAGAGCTCTAGCCTTTCAGGCCCTGAGCTCAAGCCCAGGACTGGCAAAAAAAAAAAAAAAAAAAATCTCAGACAGTGCCCAGGCCTTGAGTTCAAGCCCCAGGACAGGAAAAAAAGAAAAAAGGAAAATGAAAGAAGAAAAGAAAAAAAGCATTTTGCTGCTTTGAGCTTCCAAAAGTTCCTACTTTTTAAAAAATCGTTTCATTTTATTTTTTAAACTTTTTTCTTCTTTGCAAAATGTACTTAGGAACCCTGACTTCTTTCTTTTCTTCTGGGTCTATAACTGTCTGTGCTCTACAAGAGCATTGCGTCCCCAACTAGCCCTGATGTACAGGGGATAGGGAAGAAAAGGAGCAAGACTAGCCAGTCTTCTCCCTTCTGCCAATTTCTTGGCATGTATTCTGAGTGTTGTGCCAGAAGGGTGGGGCAAAGAGGGTCTGAGGTTCAGAGGGACACACCTGAGAAGACTTTGGCCATGGCCACCCAGTAAATTAACCCATCAGATCCCAAGAAACAGTTAAGCATAGGAGGAAGAACAGGAAACTCTTAATAGAATTAATAGGGCAATCTGGACTCTGGAAGTCACTTGCCTTGAGGTATGAGTGGATGGCCCTTTAAGTCTAATAATTATCTCCCTGGAATAAAAGAAATATTAGGCATAAGAGATGCCTGGGTAAATTGGTATCCCGAAGTTTTAAGATCTAGAGCCATCCTTGGTATCCATAACTCCTGAGTGATTTGAAATTGAATCTGAGCCTTAGCACTACTATTTACTTCCTGGTATAAATACATTCTCTGAAACTGATATTTAATATAGGGTATGTCAACCTTATAGGATTATAAGGACTATAAAAGAATATATATATATGTATATAACAATTTAGTATAATTTGTCAATTGTATAAGTTTGTCAGCATACAAGTTGTATGAACACACCATTGATCATTATTATGATTTATTTCCCTATTTTACATGTGCACACACACACACACACACACACACACAAGCTCAAATACACAACACACACACACACACACACACACACATACAGCCCCTTAATTAAAAATGAGAATAGGTAGTTCCTAAAATATGAATTGATCCCTGTTTCCAAGAATGCCAGAGGGTTTCTGGACATCTCTACTTCAGGGAATACCCATTCATCAGGTAAGGACCCAGAAAAGGGAAAAGGAAAACTCACCAGACCTGGGAGATAGCCCAAAGATGGGAGACCTGTTCCTGCCCTTCGTTGGTGACTTCAATAAAAGAGTCTTGCTTCAAGTAGTCCCTTTAAGGATCCAGACCAGCACCTTGTTGGGGGAGGGGTCCTCTCTGTGGGTGCTTCTAAGAGGACTGCTCATGATATAGAAGTTTGCATAGGAGACAGGAGGGACTCATTCCAGCCCATACCAGCTGCCTCTTCAACTGCTCAAGCCCTTCCCTTCCCCACCCTACTTCAAACACCCTAGACAGTGTATGCCAGGTCTTTAACCTTTTCTATGCCACTACTTTGTCCTCAGCATTTCCTAAACAAAGGGCTGCTATAGGCTTCAGGCTCCCATGAAAACAGGTGTAGGAAGCCAAGCTGGGATCACCCTGAGGGGAGAGGATGTGGGAATGTGACATCCAGGGAACTTTCACCCTCTTTTCAACAGGGAAAGGGAGAAGCTGAGGGTGGGGCTGGAGAAAGAGGACATGGCAGGAAAGAGCCATTGCTGGAGACCTACTCAACAACAAGGTCTTATCCAGGTCAGCAAGATACTTTGAACTCTCGAAGTTGGCTTCAAAACTGCACACAGGTCCCTTTAAGAGGCAGGTTACAGTAGCAGAGGAAAGATTACATTTGGTGTAAGTGTGATGAAAATACAAGAAGAACCAATTACCAAGGCAGCTTCATCTGAGGACAGCCCTGGTTCCAGCCAATAGGAATAGGGGTGTGCAGGCAGCTCAACACCAGGATTCATGGCATGGCTTGTTGTGGATACCAGGCAGCAGGATATTTGACTAGCTCCTCCACCTCTTTTCCTGATAACACTGGGGGAGGGGTGGCCGACTTGCCTCTTTTTGTGTGTGTGTGTGTGTGTATGCCAGTCCTGGGGCTTGAACTCAGGGCCTGAGCACTGTCCTTGGGCTTTTTCAAGGCTAGAGTTCTACCACTTGAGCTACAACAGTACTTCTGGCTTTTTCAATGTATGTGGTACCAAGGAATTGAACCCAGGTCTTTGTGCATGCTAGGCAAGCACTCTACACTAGGCAAAACTCCCGGCCCCTCACCTCTATCTTTTCCCAGTTTAGGCAGACTGGACTTGCTGAGATAATATGGGGAGCTTCCCTCCCTCTCACCCCCACCATCTGGTGGGTCCTGTGGGCTAGTGGAAAAGGCTTGTTGGAGTTGAGAGATCTTGGCTGGCTCTGCCAATTCACTAGTTGTGCGACCTTAGTTACCTATTAGCTGCATAACAGGTATATAATAGCTGTATAATAGATGTTAAACATGAAATGTATAAATAATGGGTTCACAGTAGTGACTCAATAAAGCTGCTATTTGCAGGTGACCTTGGATAAGCCATTTCACTTCATCATTCTTCATCTGTAAAATGAGGAAAAAATTGGGTGACCTATGATCATTCTTTGCTCTAAAATTCTTACTCTAGACAACAGGAAAATGGTAGCTGCTGTCAGATGTTGAACTGTGTCCTTCCCTTCCTCGCTGAACCCCAAGCTACATATGAGAAAGTGACAGTGTTTCTTACTTCATGAGAACACAGGAAACGTCTTACTGGCAAGGGGTCCTCGGAAATTCTTTCATTAAATAAAGTTAGTCACAGGTACCTTATGTCTGTAGTCCTACTCAGGAGGCTATGATCCAGAGGATCAAGGTTTGAAACCAGCCCATGCAGAAAGGTCCACTAGACTCCATCTTTAAAATAATCAACAAAAAGCTGGGCTGGAAGTGTGACTCAAGTGGCAGAGCACCAGCCAATCAGGCAAGGCCAGCAGGTGTGCGGTCTTGAGTTCAAACCCTGGTACTAACAATAAATAAAATAAACTTTCTCATTAAGCTATTTCATGGTTGTCCAGATGAGGAAACAGGCTCCAAGATGGGGAGGGATTATCTGAGGTCAGTCATGAGTGTCTATGATGGGGTTGGTTCCTAGTACTCCTGCTTCTCTTGTGAGAACCACCTCCTCACTTGTCTGACAGCTTCCTCTCTTTCCACTGCATGGCTCCTTCTACTACTCTTACCTGGTTCCCACTCATTTTCTTCAGGCAGAGGACAAAAGGCCTAGTACATGAGGTAGGCAGAAATCAAGCCACCTGGCTCCCCCTGGTATTGGGGCTATGTGTGAGTGAGCAGATACCAGCTGAGTCTGGACGATGTGGGAGGGTGAAGGAGATCTGGCAAACCTTGGCAGTAGAGTTATTATCTGTATTGCCTTTTAGGGAGGAGCCTCCATTTGGGTACCCAATCTCCAGGGCGGATGTGAGATCAAGTGCCTACTTTTTCCTCTCCTCCCACAGATCTGCACACAACTCCTAAGATGAGAGATCACAACCTCCACAGGGTGGTTTTCTAGTAAGAGCGGAGGAGTGGTGTCTGCCACTCGTCCTCTCAGATTACATCAAGTTAAAAGGGTTCAGTCCTAAAGCCAACTATTCCAGCTAAGTCTCTGTCTATAGATTTTAAAAGCTTTTACATTGTCCAACACCACTGCTCAAGGGAGGTCATATTCTCACTCCAAGGAAGCTGATCTCTTCAGAGAGGAATTATCTGGTTTTGGCTTCTTTTCAGGGTGCCAATGGCATTTACTGCTTTCACAATGCTTCTCTTGTCATTTGTGGGCTCCTGGGTTACTCTCCTAGTCTCTTATCCCTAACAAGAACCGGGGCACAAAGTTCTGCAAGGAAAGGTAAAGACAGGACTCTGTCTAGACTCTAGAGGAAAAAATGCTGTACCTGCAGTTGTGAAGTTCATTCTGTCCTCTAAATCAGAGCCGTCCTCCTATAGGTTAGCTATATTTCTGGAAGAGACTACAGATGGAAAACAGCAAGTTCCCTCCTTCAGAAATAACTGTCAACCCTACCGGACAAGATGATATGCATCAAATTAGCTCCCTTTCCCTTCATCATACCTGTTCCCAACCCAGAGACCCTGATCTACTGCCCTGATCTTCTTGAGCATTTTCAGGTTCCTATAAAGAACAGGATGCACCGAAGCAAACTATCTTCCTTGCCCTCTGACCTGGCCAGTCCTGAGTTGTCCAAGCCGAAGCCCCTCAAAGAGGGATGCAAGCTGAAGGAAGACCACTCCATTTGGAGCCTCCCGTTGTCTCCATGTCCTTTTCATCTTCCTGGGGCCCAGAGGCAAAGGAAAGGTTAAACCGGTCGGGCAGGGAAGCTGGGGGAAACTTGGTGGCAGGAACAAAGCCGGTGTTTGTTGGGTTTCCCTCCTGCCTGGGAGGCATGCATGCCGGACCATGGCATTCTTGGGTTGGACAGAGTCAGCTTACAGTGGCTTCTCCCAAGTGCTGCTACAGCCAAAGCCTTTCTGTAGGCACACACTTCTGGACTGTCTCAAACCACAGAAGCATTCAAAATAATGTAGCCAGGTAAGGTGGTAGGGTTCGATTTGTTGGTACCACATACACAGAAAAAGCCGGAAGTGGTGCTGTGGTTCAAGTGGTCAAGTGCTAGCCTTGAGAAAAACCCAAAGACAGTGCTCAGGCCCTGACTGGCAAAAATAAAAGGGGGGGGGGGGGCACAGAGCGTGGCCTTCTGATCTGTTTATTGACCATTCTTGAAAAGTTAGTTCTCAGGGGCCAAGAGTTTGGTCTAGTGGTAAAGTACTTGCCTAGCATGCACAAGCCCTGGGTTCAATTCCTTGGTACCATATATACAGAAAAAGCTGGAAGTAGTGCCATGGCTCAAGTGATAAGAGTGTTAACCTTGAGCTGAAAAGCTCAGGGACAGTGACCAGGTCCACAGTTCAAGCCTCACTATGGACAAACAAAACAAAACAAAACAAACAAAAACAACTAGCTCTCAGGCATGATTCCAACCCATTTTCTTTATTGTTGGTTATAGGACTGGGCGTTGTTCCAGAGCTTTTCAGCTCAAGGTTACCATTCTACCCCACAGGACCACTTCCAGGTTTTCTGGTGGTTATTTTGGGGGCCGGGAGTTTGGCCTAGTGGTAGAGTGCTTGCCTAGCATGCATGAAGACCCGGGTTCCATTCCTCGGTACCACATACATAGAAAAAAACCAGAAATGGTGCTGAGGCTCAAGTGGTAGAGCTCTAACCTTGAGAAAGTCCAAGGACAGTGCTCAGGCCCTGAGCTTAAGCCCATGACTGGCAAAATAAAGTCTTATTTTGGACTTCAGTGCTGGGCTGGCTTTGACCAGAGATCCTCAGATCTCAGCCTCCTGAGTAGCTAGGATTATAGGCATGGACCACCACGCCTGGCTCTCTTCTAACTCATTTTCTTTTTTCTTTTGGTGTATCATGAGGCTTGAACTGGGCCTGGGAACTGTCCCTGAGCACTTCAGCTCAAGGCCACCACCCTACCCCTGAGCCTGAGTGTTATCCTTGAGTTTTTTAGCACTGTCCTTGGACTTTCTCAAGGCTGGCACTCTGCCACTTGAGCCTCAGCACCACTTCTGGCTTTTTCTATATATGTGGTACCAAGGAATCGAACCCCGGTCTTCGTGCATGCTAGGCAAGCACTTTAACCACTAGGCCAAATTCCCGGCCCTGCAAACAATCTTCTACAGTGGAGAATGGAGAACACTCATAGGCAAGGAAGGTTAGGGGATTATGTGGTGACAGCAAATAATACTTAGACCTGGAGAAGGATGGCAACAAAAGGCTTAAAAAGAGACAAGTATCTCCATGAGAGTAGAACCACAATTCTAAGGCAAGAAGACCAGAATTTAGATCAATTGCCCTGGGGCCAGGGAACTCATGGCCAGAGCTTCTGCAACTATCTTGGTTTACTCAGCTGATGGGAATACAGACAAGTCAGTGTGGCATTTGTTTTTATTAGAAAACCCCATTTGGTAAGCACTTCCCTAACCCAAAACAGAGACTGGGTAGCCTCATAAAGTCCCACAGCTTTCATCTTCCACCCTCTTCTTAGAGGAAAGGGCAAGGATAGAAGTGATGTCAGGCAGTCTCTGAAGGGTCCCTTTCTGGACCCCTGGAGTTCACATTGCCAGCAATATACCAACAGCACCTTAGAGGGGCCCTCTAGGCCCAAGGTTGTGGCTGAAGGCATTCCTGTTTTGTATGGCTTTGCAATGGAACCAAGGAGGCTCTCATGGACTCCTGGGCATGATCCTTCACTCTGAGAGCAGGGCAGGATCCAGGACAAGGTAGCTGTGGGCTAAAAGCTAAGAGATCACATCTGAGATAACTTTTGTAGTCTGGAAAGCACCTGGTTTCTTGGGAGAGGAAGGCAGCAGAAGCCCACTCAGTTCTTCTTGGTTTTGGGAGTATCGTATTTCCTCTTGCTCGAGTACCACAAGAGCAGGGGGATGCCGATGGAGGGCAGGGTCATAACCCCAAAGGCTGCCCAGTCCAGCTGTGGAGGGAAACCAAGAACTTAGAAGTTTGGGTGAAAATACAGGAGACAATAAGGAAGGAATAGGTCTAATAACAAAGGGAGCAGTACAGACCAAATCTAAAACAGAACTCTGGCCAAAAAAGTTCTCTTAACGCTCCTGACCAATCAATCTCAATCTACCAACCTTTCCTTCTCCCTCCCTCCCCCTTTTTTTTTTTTGGTGCCTTGAGCTTTCTCTTTTTGGGGGCTTGAATGAAACTCAAGAGCATAGGCCTTGAGTTCTTTTGCCCAAGGCTAGCACTCTACCACTAGGCCAAACTCCCAGTCTCACTCTACCACTCTTGAGCCACAGCACCACTTCAGTTTTTTGGGGTTAACTGGAGAGAAGAACCTCATAGATTTTCCAGTGTTGGCTGGCTTTGAACCCTGATCCTCAGATCTTAGCCTCCTGAGTAGCTAGGATTACACACATGAGCCACCCACCCCCAGGACAAATCATTCTCTTTTAGACTAAACTACAACAAAGTTTCCATCTGCCTTTCCAAATGCTCTATGAATCTCATCAGATACTCCTTTGAACCTTAAAATAACTAAGTGTCAGGTTGGGAGTGTAGCCTAATGGTAAAGTGCTTGCCTAGCATGAACAAAGCCCTGGGTTTCATTCCTCAGTACTACATACACAGAAAAAGCTCAAGGACACTGCTTAGGCCCTGAGTTCAAGCCCCAGGACTGGCAAAAAAGAAAAGAAAAAATAACTGTCAGTAGCTCACATCTGTAATCTCAGCTACTCAAGAGGCTGAGATTTAAGGACTGAGGTTTAAAACCAGCTTAGCAAACAAATCCCAAGACACCTATTTTCAACTAGCCAGTTACTAGCCAGAACTGGCCATGTGGCTCAAATGTTAACAGTTCTAGTTTTTGTTTTTCTTTTTGCCAGTCCTGGGGCTTTCTCAAGGTTAGTGCTCTAACACTTGAGCCACAGCACCATTTCCGGCTTTTTCTATGTATGTGGTACTAAGGAATCAAATCCAGGTCTTAGTGTATGCTAGGCAAGCACTCTATCACGAGGCCAAACACCCGGCCCAAATGTTCTAGTTTTGAGGAAGCCAAGAGCTAGTGGCTTGTCTGTAATCCTAGATATTCAGGAGCTTGAAATTTGAGGATTATGATTTAAAGTCAGCTTGGGCAGAAAAGCCCATGAGATTCTTAGTCCAATTAACCACCCCAAAACCAGAAGTGGAGCTGTGGCTCAAAGTGTTAAGAGAGCTACCCTTGAGCAAAAAAGCTCAGGGATAGCACCTAGGCCCTGAGTTCAAGTCTCATAATTGAGGAGAAAAAAAGGTACTCTCTTTTTTTTTTGTTTTTTTTTTTTTGCTAGTCCTGGCCCTTGAACTCAGGGCCTGGGCACTGTCCTTGGATACTTTGCTCAAGGCCAGTGCTCTGCCACTTGAGCCACAGCACCACTTCTGGCTTTTTCTGTGTATGTGGAACCTAGGGCTTTGTGCATGCTAGGCAAGCACTCTACCACTAAGCCAAACACCCAGCCCCGAAAAAAAAAAGGTATTCTTATATCAAATGAATGAAAGTAGAGAATGCTAGAAAGCTTACAAAATGAGGGGAGAATCTCCTATCAAACTCTCGCTGAGCCAGGATTCCTCCCTGTCCAGGTGCACTGGTAGAGCCAATCTGAAAAGAAGAAATAGGCATTAAGGTAAGCATCCAAGTCACCTCATCTGGGAGGGTAGTCCTAAACTACCTAGCTTTAAACATTAGATTCTTAGTTTCCAGAGCCCCTAGACTGTTTCCAGATGAGGAAGGGCCTGGGAATGGAGCTCAGTAGCAGAGTGCTTATCTAGTAGGTGTGAAGCCTTGGGTTCAATCCTCAGCAATCAAAAAATAAAGACAAGTACGTTGGGAAGAAAAATAAATTAGGGGGGCCGGGAGTTTGGCCTAGTGGTTAAAGTGCTTGCCTAGCATGAATGAAGACCCGGGTTCGATTCCTCGGTACCACATACATAGAAAAAAGCCGGAAGTGGTGGTGCTGAGGCTCAAGTGGTAGAGCTCTAGCCTTGAGAAAGTCCAAGGACAGTGCTCAGGCCCTGAGCTCAAGCCCAGGACTGGGGAAAAAAAAAAGAAAGTCCAAGGACAGTGCTCAAGCCCTGAGCTCAAGCCCAGGACTGGCAAAAAAAAAAAAAAAAAAAAAAAAAAAAAGAAAATACTCTTCTTCTACTTCAGAGGGCTGACTTGAGGCTCAAATGAAGTGAGAAAGGTTCTGCAGTCTAAAGCCCTACCTAAATTTACATTTCTGGGCAGGGGGAGGAGGAGCAGTTGGGCCTGGTCAACATTCCTTTGTTTTGAAGAGGAGGTTAAGAGTTTGGAGCACATTGCAAATAACCTTATTCTGCAGCTACAGCTAAGACTTTAATTTTGTGTCTATTAACCTGTTGAATACCAGGTATAACCAAATCCTAAAGTTAGTTGAAAGTAGAAATGATGAAACATCTGAAAATAGGCTAGAATTTTATTTTCATTTTATTTTACATTTTTGTGGGTCTGGGTACTGTCCCTGAGCTCTTCAGCTCAAGGTGATTGCACTACCCCTGGGCCTAGGCATAGTCCCTGAGCTCAAGGCTACTGCCCTACCCTAGAGCCAAGTCCCACTTCCCATTTTCTAGAGGTTAATTGGAGATAAGCGTCTCAGGTCCTTTTGTGCTGGCTGGCTTTGAACCTTGATCTTCAGATCTCAGTCTCTGGAGTAGCTAGGATTACAGGCTTGAGCCAGCTGCCTGGCTTAGAATTAGCTTATTTATTTAGCCAGTCTCAAGGCTTTAATTCAGAGCCTTAGCATTGTCCTTTTAAATTCTTTTTGCTCAAGACTAGCACTCTATCATTGAGCCACAGCACCACTTCTGGCTTTTTTGTTGTTGTTTATGTGGTGCTGAGGAATAGAATGCAGGGCTTCATGTTTGCTAGGTAAGCACTCAACCCCTAAGCCACATTCCCAGCCCATGGCTAGAATTATGAGGATACAATTTCATGTAGTTCATGAAAAAATTCAGGAACTTAGCCAGGCGCACAGTGGCTCATACCTGTACTTCTAGCTACTCAGTAGGCTGAAATCTGTGGATTGTGGTTCAAAGCCAGCCTGGGCACTAAAGAATGTGAGGCTCTTATGTCCAATTAACCACTAGAAAACCAGAAGTGGCGCAGTGGCTCAAGGGGTAGGGTGGTATAGTCTTGAACTGAAGAGCTCAGAGACAGCACCCAGGCCCAGAGTTCACATCCCATGGCTGACAAAAAAAAATTCAGAAACTACATTAAGTGTTAGAGAATTTTGTTTTGTTTTTGTGCTGGTCCTGGGCTTGAATTCAGGGCCTGGGCACTGACCCTGAGTTTTTGTGCTCAGAGCTGGTTGCTCTGTGGCTATTATTAACATTTTCTGTAAGAGTTTTTTGTTGTGCTGGTCCTGAGGCTTGAAATGAAAGCCTGGGGTACTCTCCCTGAGCTATATATCTGCTCAAGTCTAGCACTCTAGCACTTGAACCACAGCGCCACTTCTGGTTTTCCAGTGGTTAATTGCAGATAAGAGTCTCACAGACTTTTAGTGCCCGGGCTGGCTTTGGACTGTGATCCTCAGATCTCAGCCTCCTGAGTAGCTAAGATTACAGGCATTAGCCACCACGCCTGACTTCTACAAGTTTTTAAAAGAAGGCAAATCCAAGTCCCATTCAGCTCTGGATTTGAGCAACTCACCACAACAGGTCCGTCCTCCTGTGCCAGGTAAGTAATTGTTGCAGAAGTGAAGTTGAAATAGCCAGCCTTGAGAGGGCGCAGGACCACAGTGTGGGAGACATTGCTAGCACTGGTCCAAGGGTTAAGGAAGGGAAAAACATGACGAAGCTAAGGTGGTCATGACATGCAATTTGTAGACCAAATGCCCCACTCACAAAGTATTTGCCAACATATGTGGTCACTTTGTGCCTATACTACCTATATGAAACCAAACCAAACCAACATACAAAATCCAGGTGCCAGTGGCTCATGCTTATAATCCTAGCTATTCAAGAGGCTGAGATCTAAGGATCACGGCTCAAAATCAGCCCGGGCAAAACAGAAAAGTCCTCATGAGACGCGCGCGCGTGCGTGTGTGTGTGTGTGTGTGGGCTTGAACTCTGGGCCCAGGTGCTGTCCCTGAGCTCTTCAGCTCAAGACTAGTGCTCTACTACTTGAGCAAGTGCCACTTCTGGCTTTTTCTGTGTACGAAGTATGGAGGAATAGAACCCAGAACTTAAGATATGGTAGGCAATCACTACTGCTAGGCCATGCTCCCCTCATGAGATTCAAATCTCCAACTAACCCTCAAACTGGAAGTGGCACTGTGGCTCAGAGTGGTAGAGTACTAGCGTTGAGCAAAAGAGCTCAGGGTCAGCCCTTAGTTCAAGCCCTAAGACAGACAAAAACAAACAAAAACAAGAGATTTCTTCAAAGGCTAAAGTATGTGGTATAGTTTGCTGAAATTTAAGGAATTCTGATGATCTACTCAGAATCAAGATTGTTCTGTCTGAGCTGGCCTCAAACCTCCATTCACTGCCTCAGCCTTCTAACTGGCTAGCAGTACTAACCACTCTAATAGGAGTAGCTCACGGTGAGCACAAGCACTTTGACTTTTTCTTTGAAGATACAGTTCATTATCTTCTTTAAGTCTTACTTCAAACTCTCTATCCTCCTGCCTCGATCTCCCAATAAGCTGGAATTATAGGGGCCCCACCATGTGTGATTTAAAGGAATTTCTTGAAAATATAAAACTCAGAACTCACTCATACACAATGAACACCTACACTTACCAGAAAATCTAAATATGCTTTAATTTTACGAGAGGAAAATGAGAAGTTGTACTTTTGGCAGCACATATACTAATGCTGGAAAGTTAGAGGTAACATTAAGATGACCCTTATGCAAGTATGACAATACGTCTGTGAAGCTTTCTACTTTAAAAAAAACAACAACGGGGCTGGGAGTTTGGCCTAGTGGTTAAAGTGCTTGCCTAGCATGCATGAAGACCCGGGTTTGATTCCTCGGTACCACATACATAGATAAAAGCCAAAAGTGGTGCTGAGGCTCAAGTGGTAGAGCTCTAGCCTTGAGAAAGTCCAAGGACAGTGCTCAGGCCCTAAGCTCAAGCCCAGGACTGGCAAAAAAAAAAAAAAAAAAAAAACCAACAACGGCAAAAAAAACGCAAGATGCTGAGATATAAAGATTGCTGAGATATGAACATCATGGTTCAAAGCCAGTCTAGGCAGGAAAGTCTATGAATGAGACTCTTGTCTTCAATAAACTACTCAGAAAAGGCATAATTGCTGGGCGCGGTAGACACCTGAAATCCTAGCTACTCAGAAAGCTGAGATCTGAGGATCAATGTTCAAAGCCAACCTGGGCACAAAGGACCTGAGATTCTTATCTCCAATTAAACGGCAAGTAGGGTTTGGCTTAAGGGTAGGGTGGTAGCCTTGAGCTGAAGAGCTCAGGGATAGTGCCCAGACTGAGTTCAAGCCCCATGACCCACCAAAAAAAAAAAAAAAAGAAGAAGAAGAAGAAAAGAAAAGGTCATAAGTGGCACTGTGACTAAGTGATAGAGCACTATTCTTCAGCACTGAGAGGATTAAGTACAGAGCCCAGACCCTGAGTTCAAGCCCCAGGACCTGCAAACAAACAAAACAACAAGCATCTAATTTAATACTTTGAAGATAAATGATAAATCGTGTGGGGGGGGGTAGGGTCAGTGAATAAAAGGCTTATTTAAGCAGCCATTAAAAATAAAAGGCTTATTTAAGCAGCCATTCAATCATTCATGTTAGCATCCCACTAATTTTTTTTTTCCTTTTTTTTCTTTTTTTGGCCATCCTGGGGCTTGAACTCAGGGACTGAGCATTATCCTTGGGCTTTCTTTTTTTTTTTTTTTTTTTTGGCCAGTCCTGGGCTTGAGCTCAGGGCCTGAGCACTGTCCTTGGACTTTCTCAAGGCTAGAGCTCTACCACTTGAGCCTCAGCACCACTTCCGGCTTTTTGCTATATGTGGCACCGAGGAATTAAACCCGGGTCTTCATGCATGCTAGGCAAGCACTTTAACCACTAGGCCAAATTCCTGGCCCCTCCTTGGGCTCTCTTAAGGCTAGAGCTCTACTACTTGAGCCATAGCACCACTTCTGGCTTTTTCTATGTATGTGGTACTAAGGAATCCGATCCGAGTCTTCCTATGTACTAGGCAATCACTCTACCACTGGGCCAAACTCCCAGCTCTCTAAATTTCGTTTAAAAGTATTTTGAGACTGGAATGCAGCTTAGTTGTGTAGTACTTACCTAGTAGGACAAGGTCATGGGTTTGATCAGTACCACATGCATGCATGGAGACCTGGGTTTGATTCCACATACACAGAAAAAGCCAGAAGTGGTGCTATGGCTCAAGTAGTAGGGCTCTACCCTTGAGAAAGCCTAAGGACAGCACTCAAGGCCGAGTTCAAACCACAACACTAGCAAAAAAAAAAAAAAAAAAAGTGGTACCATGGACTAAACTCAGACCTTGAACTCGCTAAGGAAGAAATCTACCACTTGAACCATGCTCCCAAGCCTACAGACATCTTTAGAAGTATCCATACACCCTTCCAATATAGTTTCACAGCCTTTTAACTCAAAATAATGCTCACACAACTTATACCACTCTGACCCTAACCAGATACATGATAGAATAGTCATATAAGACCAGCCTGGTAGAATTTCCCTTGCTGTTTTAGAGGCAATATTCCTGTTCCCCTTCCCCACCCAACCTTGATTACCCACAGCCAAGAGGATACGGAGCAATCCGGTCCCATTTAACATTGAGCATACCAGAGACAATGCCAAAGTCTTCTGGAGGAAAGGAATCATCAGATAATTCCACATCTAATGCAGCACTAGAAAACAGAGGAAACACACCAGATCAAATCAAATCTGCTTGGTTCTACTAAAAAGCCAGAACTCAGAAAGTCACCTAGCACACTTGGTATGCTGTACAGAAAACCCAGGTCAAGGTCTAGATTCCATTGCTCAGGATTTTTTGTTTGTTTGTTTTACCAGTCCTGGGGCTTGAACTCAGGGCGTGGGTACTGTCCCTGAGCTTCTCTTGCTCAAGACAAGCACTCTACCACTTGAGCCACAGCATTCTTCTAGCCTTTTCTGTATATGTGGTACTGAGGAATCAAACCCAGGACTTCATGAATGCTAGGCAAATAATCTACCACTAAGCCACATTCGCAGCCCTCCATTACTCAGAAGCTGCAAAATACTCAAGCACCTAAAAGGGAATGGGTGCAAACCCATTCTTGCCTCAAATTTTCTGTTATGGAACAGTAGAGAGGGAGCAAGATGAATATGGTAGAAAAAATTTAAAGGGAGTAAAATGAAAAAAACAAAAACAAAAACACCCAAGCTAACAAAAGAAGGAAGCTGGAAGCTCAGAACGCCTGTTTCACAAGTCTTGCTTCTTCTCCACTGTGAATCTCTTCAAGCTCAAAAAAATGTTAGACCGTTTCTTGTAGATAGGTAACCCCTCACTTCCAAAAGCAGGTCTGGCAGTATATTAATTTACTCATGACCTCAGATACTGGAGGTCTCTTAAAGAGAAATCACTATCCGCCCCCCCAAGATATATTATGCCCCTTGGAGAATTCAGAATCCCAAGGTCCAATTTGGAACCCCATGACTCTCCTACCTTGAGCCAACGTTGTAAATGTTGTACTGTAAGGTCAGGTCTCGCCCTTCCACCGCATATCTGTTTAGCAGCGATTTGGAAGCCAAAAGCCTGGCTCCTTCCTCGGCTTGAGTGACAGTTAATAGAGCCAACACCACAAATACCAGTAGCCTCATCTTTGGAGGAAAAAAAAAAAAAAACACCAAAAACCCAGCATTCAACCCAGGTTGGCAAACATCCTTTACGTCTATCAAAGCTGTTTCACTCCCCTCAGAGCAGCAGTCCCTTCCACAGGGTCGTGCAGAAGCTGCCAGCTCTCCCCCATTCTCCAGACTCTCCTACATCTCCGTCAGACACCATGCCAGACACCAGTGGTGTCCTCGGTCCTATTCGTGCCAGGAACCCGGGTGCCCTCCCAAATGACGGAGTCTTCTCGGAGGGCGCTGTCTTTGGGGTACATGACTTCTGCCCATCTCTCATCTGCAGCAGTCTCCAGCTTTCCCTCCACCGAGGTCCTCCACGGCTGCAGCCTTTCTGCAGCTCCTCCTCCTCTAATCCATTTCCAGGATCCCAAGCGTCCTCTCCCTCCACCTCGAACCCCATTCCTGTCCCGGGCTGGGGGGGGGGGGGAGGCGCTCAACCCGCTCGCCCCTCCCGGACCCTGGTCCAGGGTACCCGTCCTCCCGCCAGCCGCCCTCTCCCCTCCTCATGCTGACCCCCCAGCCGCTGACTGACGTGTGAACACGAGTTCTTTCACCGCTCCTGCAGAGACCCTCCAGGTCCCGGGACTTACCGTGCGCACCCCAAAAGCTTTCTAAAAGAGCCACACGACCGGAAGAGAACGTCAGCACCCAAAGGACCGGAAATAAATTCTGGCCGGAAACCCTGGTGCTTCACGGTACCCAATGTCTTCTGGGAGTTGTAGTTCTTGGGCAAACCTCCTCTTGCCCATTGTGGCGCTCACCGTCCTAGAGAATGTAAGCAGTCCGCAAACAGGATGGACTTTGCCACGCTTTCCCTACTCCCCACCTTACCCCACCCCACCCCCTCGTCCTGGAGCTTGAACTGGGGACGTGGGCACTGTCCCTTAGCTTCTTTTGCTCAAAGCTAGTGCTCCACCACTTTGAGCCATAGTGCCACTTTCAGGGTTCTGGTGATTAAATGGAGATAAGAGTCTTACGGACTTTCCTGTCTGGGTTAGCTTTGAACTGCCATCCTAAGATCTCAGGAGCCTGAGTAGCTAGGATTACAGGCATGCACTACCAGAACCCAGCTTAAATATATACATTTCTTAACGATTTGCACATCATGCTATTCTATTTCATGTACCAGAGTTTGTAGCTCCCAAGAACCAGGACAGTCTCCTTCAGGAGCACAATATATTCCCAGTATATAAGATGAGTACAGAATTGCTTTCTAATATGCAGTAAATATTCAGTGCCCTTTGTGACTTTCAAAAACAAAACCTAGTCAGGCACCAGTGGCTCACACCTGTAATCCTAGCTGCTCAGGAGGCTGAGATCTGAGGATCCTGGTTCAAAGCCATCTTGGGGAAGTGGTGCTGTGGTTCTGCATGGCGGAATGTTTTCCTTAAGCTGAAGAGCACAGGGACAGTGACCAGGCCCAGAGTTCAAGCCCCACAACAGACACAACACAACAAAACAAAAACATCGATGAAAGAAAACCTTGGGGCCGGGAGTTACACCTAGTGGTAGAGTGCTTGCCTACCATGCATGAAGATCCTGGTTCGATTCCTCAGTACCACACACATAGAAAAAGCCAGAAGTGGTGGTTCTGTGACTTAAGTGGTAGAGCTTTAGCCTTAAGAAAGCCCAAGAAGAATGCTTAGGCCTTAAGTGCAAGCCAAGACTGGAAAAAAAAAAAAAAAAAAAAAAAAAGGGAAGGAAGGAAGAAAAGCCATCTTGAGAGGAAAGTCTGAGATTCTTATTTCCATTTAACTACAAAAAAGCTGGAAATGGAACTTAAAAGGCAAGAATATTAGTCTTGAGTGTCCAACCCCAGGCCTTGAGTTTACATACCAATAGCAGCACAATAAAAACAGAAAGTCTAGACTCTTATCAAGGATCATATATTACAGCATTACATTTCTCAATAACTGTTTAACTCAAATGAGCTTTTCCTAGGGAATGTGGAGAGAAATGCTGAAAAGACAGGTCCTTGTTTTTTTGAGAGGAAGAGAGGGGAAAGGGTACTGAGAAGCTCAGTTAAAACTAGGGTGTTTGGCCTAGTGGTGGAGTGCTTGCCTAGCATGCAAGAAGACCTGGGTTTGATTCCTTCTGTACCACATACATAGAAAAAGCCAGAAGTGGTGCTGTGGCTCAAGTGGTAGAGCTCGAGCCTTGAGAAAGCCCAAGGACAGTGCTCAGCCCTGAGTTCAAGGCCCAGGACTGGCAAAAAAAAAAAAGTCAAAAAACAACACAGGGTCTTAAGGCGCCATGGCTCACGGCTATAATCCTAGGTACTCAGGAGGCTAAGATCTATGGATCATGGTTCAAAGCCATCTGGGGCTCTAAAGACTGAGAGACTCTTATCTCCAATTAACCACTAGAAAACAGTAAGTGGGGCTGTGGTTCAAGGGGTAGGGCAGTAGTGTTGAACTAAAGAGATCAGAGACAGTGTTCAGGCCCAGAGTTTAAGTCCCACAACCGACAAAAAGAAAGGAAGGAATAAAGAGAAGAAAAGAAAAGAAAAACCTATCCTAGCTACTCAGGAGGCTGAGATCTGAGGATCAAAGTTCAAAGCCAGCCCGGGTACAATAGGACCTGAGACTCGTATGTGCAGTTAACCTCTAGAAAATGGGAAGTGGGACTTGGTTAAGGGTCGAGCAGTAGCCTTGAGCTGAAGAGCTCAGGAACAGTGCCCAGACCCAGTTCAAGCCCCATGACCCACCAAAAAAACAAAAACGAAAACAAACAAAAAACCCCTCAGGGTCTTGAAGCACACCCTGAAGGTCTCTTCTAAATTCTTGGATCCCTTGAAAATCTGATACATCTGGCTGCCTCGGGTTGCTGGTAGACTATTTTCTGCTACTTGAAAAATGTCTTCCCAGCACATGTGGATTCCAAAGTGGATTCTGGAATCTACCCTTGCCAAGTCTTAATGTTTGGTGTTTACATTCATTTTCAGAATGTAACCATAGTCTCCCCTTTTCCCTGAAGAAGAGGGATGTTCTGAGGTTGCAATGAAAGAGATGTGTGTGTGTGTGTGTGCGTGCGCGCATGTGCGCCCATACACATGCACATGTGTGCATGTGTGCAGGCCCTCTTCTTCATAGGACCCCTCCTTGAACCCAAGGCTCTGGGACCCCACCCTCCAGTTGTTATAACAACCACTTCTGTGAGGACATTGGGGCCTACAGAATTGTGAGTATATGGTGAAGAAGGGAGAGGACACGCCAGGGTCTCATTGCATTAGTAACCATAGAGCTTCATGATAATGAAGAAGAAAGAGAATAGGTCTTTTTCCTCTGTCACAGTAAGCAGGAAGGCTATGGAATAGAGCTGGGAACTCTACCTGGTGTAAACTGCTCCACTTGGAACTGATCTGTCGTTCTTCTTTCCCCCAGGGGACCAAAGAAGCTTGTGGGGAGTCAGGGACAGACAATCTCCCCTTTAATGGCTTAGCTGTTTCCCTGACATCCATCTGCAGCTTTCCTGATGAATTAGGCTACCAAGGGAGCCAGGAACCATCCAGTGTGAGTGCCCTGTCCCATATTCCTCGGCCTCTGAGGTCTTACACCCCTTGCTAAGACATCTGTAGTGTGTGTGTGTGTGTGTGTGTGTGTGTGTGTGTGTGTGTGTGTGTGTGTACATTGTACACCCTTCTTAACTACTTTTTCACACAAAGTTGACACTCTACCACATGAGCTACTTCTCCACTTCCAGCTTTTTGCTGACTACTTGGAGCTAAGAGTCTCTTGGATTTCTTTGCCTGGGCTGACTTCAAACCTCTGTCGAACCAGGAGTGTGGCCTAGTGGTAGAGTGTTCACCCAGCATGCACAAAGCCCTGGATTGTTTTCCATGGTACCACATACACAGAAAAAGCTGAAAGTGGTACTGTGGCTCAAGTGGCAGAGCGCTAGCCTTGAGCAAAAATTGTCCAAGAACAGTGCCCAGGCCCTGAGTTCAAGCCCCAGGACTGGAAAAGAAGAAAAACCAAAACAAAACAAAAAAACCACCATAAAAACCCTCATCCTCAGCTATCAGCCTCCTGAGTACCTAGTATTATAGATGTGAACCACTGGTAGCCAGTCCTACGTTCCGTTCAATTTACATCTTTCCTAAATGTGGTTTAAATGGACTCCTCCCAGGAAAAATACCAACAGTAATAGTAACTACAGCTTACATTTATTGAGTACTTACAACATACTATTTTATAAGAATTTATACTTCAGCCAGATGTGGTGGCTCACCCCTGTAAGCCTAGCTACTCAGGAGGCTGAGATCTGAGAATCATAGTTCAAAGCCAGCCCAGGCACTAAAGCATGTGAGACTCTCTTTTTTTTTTTTGCCAGTCCTGGGCTTGAGCTCAGGGCCTGAGCTCTGTCCTTGGACTTTCTCAAGGCTAGAGCTCTACCACTTGAGCCTCAGCACCACTTGCGGCTTTTTTCTATGTATGTGGTACCGAGGAATCGAACCCGGGTCTTCATGCATGCTAGGCAAGCACTTAACCACTAGGCCAAACTCCCGGTCGCATGTGAGACTCTTTTCTCCAATTAACCACTAGAAAACTGGAAGTGGTGCTGTGGCTCAAGGGGAAGGGTGGTAGCCTTGAGCTGAAGAGCTCAGAGACAGCGCCCAGACCCAGAGTCCAAGCCCCATGACTGACAAAAAAAAAAAAAGGATTTATACTTCATTTAAACCTCATAATAACTACACAATGTGGATACTATTATTGCCCTCTTCTCATATGAAGAAACTGAGGCACAGGCAAGTTAAATATCTCTTCCTTTCTCCAAGATCACTTAAGCAGAAGGCACAAAGTGTAACTCAGTTTATTGGACTCCAGGGGGCATACACAGGACTGCCTCCCTGTTAGCTGCCCCATTCTTAACCAGTCTTGCTTCTTGACAATTGATCCTCTCAATAAATGATTCATGAACTTATCATTTGTTTGATCATACAGAGGAGGTTTAAATGTTAGCCCTGGTTTTTGTTTTGTTATTGAAAGTAATTATACAATAAATTGTGCATACAGACACTATGCAGTTTGATAAGCTTTAATATAGGTATATGCTCATGGAACCATCACTACAATGTAGATTATAAGCACATTTATCAGCTTCAAATATGGACAAACAAGATTTATAGAACAGATAAATAAGAAAGTGAATGTCTTCCAAAACAAGTTTTTATTTCAACAAAACATTTCACATCAGAATCCTTGCAAAAGGCAAGCTCTCCTCTGATGCATTCAGAATACATCTGAACTGTGAATCTTTTGCAGGTAATGTTCTGCAACTTCTCTTTAGTAATCATATTTTTTCATTTTTATTTTTTCTTGTCAGTTGTGGGGGTTGAACTCAACTCAGGGCCTAGGCTCTGGTCCCTGCTGTTGTGTGTATGTGTGTATGTGTGTATGTGTGTGTGTGCACGTGTGCAACGTGCGTGTTTTGCTTAAGGGGAGCATTCTACCACTCTGAGCCACAGCATCATTTTCAGTTTCTTTGCCCAGGCTGGCTTTGAACTGCAATCCTCAGATCTGAGCCATCTGAGTAGCTAGAATTACAGGCACAAGCAAATAATAATACATTTTAAGACTATTTATTTACAGATAGCTTTTTGCTATGTATCTAAGGTTGGTCTTGATACTCATGATTCAGCTTACAGAGTTCCAGGATTATAGGTGTTCAGGACCAAGACCAGCTTCTAGCAATGTGTGTGTGTGTGTGTGTGTGTGTGTGTGTGTGTGTGTGTGTGTGCGCGCATGTGTGTATGCACATGTGTGCCATTCCTGAGGCTTGAACTCAGGGCCTGGGCACTATTCCTGATTTTTTTTTGCTCAAGGCTAGTACTCTACTATTTGAGCTACAGCTCTACTTCTGGCCTTTTTGGTGCTTTGGGCTGGTTTCAACCTGCAATCTTCAGATCTCAGCTTCTGAGTTGCTATGAATACAGGTGTGAGCCACCAGAACCTAGAAGCTTCTAGTAAGTTTAAATGAGTTTCTCTTCTATACGCCCACAGTCATCATCTGATATGCCCATTTTGTGCACACATAGATGGTTGCTTGGTTTATATTTGTCCTCTTATCTCAGCTTTCTGCCTCACTAACCATCACACACAAAGTCCCATAAGTAATAGGACTGGTGAGTGGAGAATATACATGACGCTTGCTCTTGGATTCCCCAAGGAAGAAGATTCTGATTCTGCTGTGTCCAAGAAGCCAAAGCGAAAGAAGGCTACTGTTGTCCGGGTAAGGAAAAATGAAGTACGAGAGGAAGACAAGGAAGATGAGGAGGATGACGCTAAGATTCCCCCTTATACGTCAAAGTCTCCTAGGCTGAAACGGAGGCAATTTCCAAATTTGAGGACCTGCCAAATGCCACCCACAAAACACATGACTGTCCTGGAAGGAAACTTAAGCTCATCCTCTGATGAGTCCAAGTTGTCCTGCTGGAGTTTGGCCATGGTTTGTCAAAGCCTATGTAGCTGCTGCTACAAGTTGCAGAAGTCCATGGAGGACAGCAAAATATCAGGCTCAGGACAAAGGACGAATCTGAATAAGACTGAGTAAATGGATGGTTCCATTAATGCATTATGGTCCAGAGCTCTTCAGGGAATTCCAAGAAAAGGTCTAGATAGGAACCAGAAGGTAGAGTGTAAGCCTTCAGCTTGTAAATAAAGCAAACTTTATTTTTGTGAATGGTGTGCATGAGTCTGAGGATACCAGGTGTTTCTCTTCCTTACTATGGAAATATGTGGGCCGGGAGTTTGGCCTAGTGGTTAAAGTGCTTGCCTAGCATGTGTGAAGACCCGGGTTCGATTCCTTGGTACCACATACATACAAAAAAGCTGGAAGTGGTGCTGAGGCTCAAGTGGTAGAGTTCTAGCCTTGAGAAAGTCCAAGGACAATGCTCAGGCCCTGAGCTCAAGCCCAGGACTGGCAAAAAAAAAAAAAAATGGAAATATGTATTCCGCCTCTCTAAACCTTCTCCCCATTTGTCTCTGTGAATGTACTGCTTTCTTTTTTTCTTCTTCTTTTTAATGCCAGTTTAGAGCTCGAACTCAGGATCTGGGCATTGTTCCTTAGTTCCTTTTTTTGCTCAAGGTAGGAACCCTACCACTCCACTTTCACTAGTTGCTGGCCAATTTGAAATAAGAGTGGCTAGATGTGGTGGCTCACACCTGTAATCCTACTACTCAAGGGGCTGAGATCTGAGGATCAAGGTTCAAAGCCAGCCTGGGCACTAAAGAACGTGACTCTTATCTCCAATTAATCACTAGAAACTGGGAAGTGGGGTTGTGGCTCAGGGGTAGGGCAGTAGCCTTGCGCTAAAGAGCTCCAGGACAGAGCCCAGGCCCAGAGTTCAAGCCCCATGACCTACCGAAAAAAAAAAAGAGGAAAGAAAGAAAGAAAGACGACTGAAACTTTCCTGCCTGGGCTGGCTGGCTGTGAACCATGATCTTCAGTCTTAAGCTCCTGAGTAGTTAGGATTACAGGTGTGTGTGCCACTGGTACCCAGCTTTATACACATTTTTCTTGTTCTCCATTCTTTGTTCTTTTGTTTGAATACTGACTTAATAGGATTTTCCCTAAGTTGAATCTTCTGGTTAGAAGCGGTTTTGTTTGGAAGTATCACTTTGATTTTTGGAAACATTCTTGATACAGGTGGCTCACACCTGTAATCTTAGCTACTCACAAGGATGAGATCTGAGGATTGAGATTTGATGCCATCAGGGGTAGAAAAGTCAAGTCCATGACACTGTTTTTTGTTTTTTTCCTTTTCTGTTTTTGTGGGTCAAGGGGCTTGAACTCAGCCTGGGAGCTCTCCCTGAGCTCTTCAGCTCCAGGCTACCAATCTACCCTTGAGCCAAGCCCCACTTCTCATTTTCTACAGGTTAATTGGACATAAGAGTCTCAGGTCCTTTTGTGCCAGGGCTAGCTTTGAACTTTGATTGTCAAATCACAGCCTCCAGTGTAGCTAGGATTATAGGCATGAGCTACATGCTGGGCTAAGTCTATGACACTCTTATCTCCAATTAGCCACCAGAAAGAAAGCCAGAAGTGATACTGTAGCTCAAACTGGTAGAGCACTAGTCGAGTGAAAAAGCTCAAGGACAGCAGGCACCCAGGCTCTGAGTTTAAGCCCCATGACCAATCTTAAAAAAAAAAAAAAAAGCCAGGAGTGAAGGCTCTCGCCACACATAAAAAAGGCCCACTTGTGTCATCTCTCTTCATTTTCCATCCTCGTTGTTGTTGAACAGTTCTTCAACTGTTCAATCTGCTGTTAAACCCATCTGTTGACATCTCAGTTTTTATTATATTTTTTTGCAGCTAAAATACTCATTTGACGTTTTTTTAAACCTGTCCTGGAGCCTGAACTCAATGCCCGTGCACTGGCCTTAAGCTTCTTTCGCTCAAAGCTAGTGTTGTACCACTTGCACCACTGCTCCACTTTGGTTTTTTGCTGGTTAATTGGATATGAGTCTCATAGACTTTCTTGCCTAGTCTGGCTTTGAACCACAATGCTCAGATATTAGCCCCCAAGTAGCTAGGATTAATCATGTAAGCCCATGTTCTTTAGCTCATAAACCTTCAAAGTGCCCAAACAGCCTCTCAGCTACCTTCTTTTTTTTTTTTTTGCCAGTCCTGGGCTTGAGCTTAGGGCCTGAGCACTGTCCTTGGACTTTCTCAAGGCTAGAGCTCTACCACTTGAGCCTCAGCACCACTTCTGGCTTTTTTCTATATATGTGGTACCAAGGAATCGAACCCTGGTCTTCGTGCATGCTAGGCAAGCACTTTAACCACTAGGCCAAACTCCCGGCCCTCTCAGCTACCTTCTGATTAAATTGTCCAAGTAAAAAGATTTTGACTTTTTTCCCCAGCCATTTTTTTCTTGCCCTTGATGATTTTTAACTTCCTTTCTTCTTGAACTCAGGGCTTGGGTGCTGTCCCTGAGCTCTTCAGCTCAAGGTTAGCATTCAATAACTTGAGTCACAGCACCACTTCCGCTTTTCTGGTGGCTAATTAGAGATAAGAGTCTCATGGACTGGCTTTGAACTTCGATCCTCAGACAGCCTGCTGAGTAACTAGGATTACAGGAGTGAGCCACCAGCACCCAGCTTCCAAATTAATTTTTTTTTTTTTTGGCCCATCTTGGGCTTGAGCTCAGGGCCTGAGCACTGTCCTTGGACTTTCTCAAGGCAGAGCCTCAGCACCACTTTCGGGTTTTTTTGTGGTACTGAGGAATTGAACCCGGTCTTTGTACATGCTAGGCAAGCTTCCTACCACTAGGCCAGACTCCCAGCCCCAAATTAATTTTTTATGTATTATGTGTTACCAAGAAATTGAACCAAGGGCCTCATGCACACTCTATCATTAAGCTACATTCCTAGTTTTCTTAAATTTTACCCAGCTTTTAGAATTTCTAGTGAGAGTACTAAAATAACTAGTCTACAATTCCTATGCATGGTTCATTGCTGTAACACAGTAACTTAACTGTATACAAGATACTATTCTCATATCTGAAGACTTTTCTTCTTTTTGGTCAGTGGTGGGACTTGAACTCTGGGCCTTGGTGCTGTTCCTGAGCTCTTCAGCTCAAGGCTACCACCCTACCCCTTGAGTTACAGCACCACTTCCAGTTTTCTAGTGGTTAATTGGAGATAAGAGTCTCACATGTTTTAGTGCCTGAGCTGGCTTTGAACCGAGATCCTCAGATCTCAGCCTCCTGAGTAGCTACCACTCACAGATATGAGCCACTGCTCGGCTTCTCTGCAGAGTTCTTGAAGTTCACATACTTGGCAGTAGATCCAGTTTGTTTTGCTTTTCTCCCTGGGCCAGAGGGTAGTCTTACCTAGGCCAGAGGGTAGAAGAAATGCTCCAAACATCTTCCCAATATTTTTATGCACTCCTATTGCTGACTTATGGCCTAGCAACGGGCACAGGATGAGTGTGGTCTTACTATTCCTTAAGTCCCAAGATCAGTTATGGCTTTACCCTGCCCCGCCCCTCTTTTTTTTCCTTTCAGTTGTGGTGGTTGAACTCTGGGCCCCGGATATTGTCCATGAGCTCTTCAACTCAAGGCTAGCACTCTTAACACTTTGAGCCATAGTGCCATTTGTTTCCTGGTGGATAAATGGAGTCTCGGGACTTTTGTGCCTGGGCTGGCATGTAACTGCAATCCTCAGACCTGTTATTACAGGTGTGAGCCACCAGTGCCCAGCTCCCCCCCCTTTTTTTTTTTTGGCCAGTCCTGAGGCTTGAACGCAGGGTCTGAACTCTGTCCTTGGATATTCTCCACTTGAGTCATAGCACCACTTCTGGCTTTTTCTATGTATGTGGTACTGAGAAATCGAACCCTGGTCGTAGGTTAGGCAAGCCCTCTATCACTAGGCTAAACTCCCTGTTTTATTTTTTTTTTTTTTTGCCAGTTATGGGGCTTGAACTCAGGGCCTGAGCACTGTCCTTGGACTTTTCTCAAGGCTAGACCTTTACCACTTGAGCCACAGCACCACTTCCAGCTTTTTTCCATGTATGTGGTACCGAGGAATCGAACTTGGGTCTTCGTGCACCTAGACAAGCAGTCTAAAACTCTCAGCCCCTGTTGTTTTTTTTTTGGACACATGGTAACAACCCAGCATTAAATGCTAGCTCTCCCCAACCCTCACCCCACTCGTTTCCCCTTTTTTTTTGTGTCAGTATTGAGGGTTTCATGTTCTGTTTTTCACTCGAGACTGTAGCTCTACCACTTGAGCCATAATCTCCAGGTTTTTTTTTGTTTGTTTCCTCCCAGTCCTAGGGCTTGAACTCAGGGCCTGAGCCTCGGCTTTCTCAAGACTAGAGCTCTACCACTTGAGCCATAGCACCACTTCGGCTTTTTCTATGTATATGGTTCTGTGGAATCAAACCTAGGTCTCTGTGTATGCCAGGCAAGCACTGTACCACTTGGCCAAACTCCCAGCCCCACATTAGCTTTTTGCTTGTTATTTAAGAGAAATCTCTTGCAAAGGTCTGCCCAGGCTAGCCTTGAACTATGATTAGCCTCCTGAGTAGGATTACAGATGTGAGCCACTAGCAAGTTGCTTAGATCTAAGTTTATGTCCTGTAAAATCAAGACATTATCTTCAGCCTATGTCTTGTTGCAAAAAAACTACCATACACTCTCACAACAAAGACCACGCCATTTATTTACAAAGGCCAGTGTGGGAGTTAGAGGAGGGAGGAGGGGAGGGAAAGGCAGACATCTTCTCTGCACTGCTTGAAAGCTATTCCCACTTATGGGTGTTATTCTGCTCCTCCTGGCTCTATATTTTCAGCCATGGGGTCCTTCAAGCAGCTGGGCCCCACAGATGGGAGGGAGGTAACAGAGCCTCCTGTGTTCCATCAGGGCAATATACCATTCCAGATCAAAGGCATCACTGCCACCCACCTCTCCTTCCTCAAATACAACTTTCAGCCTAGAAAGAAACTGAAAAAACAAATCTCAAGGGTTGGCTCTGGAGGAGAAACTTCCCTCTATTTCCCTAAAGAAGTGATGGTGTAAGGGTTCCAGTCATAGCTGCAATAGCTTCAGAAGGGCTATCCACATTGCCTTGCAGTTTACTCAGAAACAATAGGTTCTGGGCTCATAGAAAAAAATGTGACTGCATGTTGAAGGAAGGAAGCCTATATTAACCCCCCCCCTTTTTTGTGCTGGTCCTGGATCTTGAACTCAGGGCCTGAGTGCTGTCCCTGAGCTTTTGTGCTCAAGAGTAGTGCTCTACTACTTGAGCCACAGCTCCTCTTCTGGCTTTTTGGTGAGGTAAGAGTCTCATGGACTTTCCTGTCTAGGTGAGCTTTGAACTGCTATCCTCAGATCTCAGCCTCCTTAGTAGTTAGGATTATAGGTATGAACCATTGACACCTGACAAGTCTCTTTCTTCAATTAGAATTCCATCAGTATTTCTAGTCCTCTCTACCAGGTCTGAGCCAGAAAGAGCTATTAGTGGTTCCACATACACGGTCATCCCAGTTTCCATGGTTTGTGCTCAGATTGGCTCCCCCATTCCCTTTCTCCAAATTTCAATTCATCCTCTTCTCTCTCTCTCTCTAAAAAAAAAAAAAACAACTTTTTTTAGGTGCAAGATTGGGACTTGAACTTGGTATCTGACACTTGGTTCATTGGCTAGTTCTCTATCTATTGAGCCATGTCTCCAATCCCTCAATCCCTTCTCTTCTGCGCCATTCTCCATTGGACTGATCTGGTCATGATTTCTATCCAGGATACTGTGTCTCATCTCTTGCTTTGGACATGAACAGACATCTTTCTCTTTGCCTTTGAAGTCCCCAAAAAGCTATAAAAGAACAAGCCCATGAATGAAATGACCAGAACAGGGGTTATAGAAGAAAAATCACAGCCTGTTTCACCTGCCCCTTATCTTCAAAGTATAAAATTCTAGCACTGGCAGGGCAGAGGAGGGGGAAGAACATGGAAGAGAGTTACCAGAAATACATGTAAGGCAAGATGAACCCTAGCAGTATTGATGGAAGACTGTTCCAGTAAACCAAACAGCTGGGTCCTCCTTTGACTCTGAGATATTTCCAGGTTATAAAAAGTGGTTGTGGGGGGCAATCAACAGAACTGTGAAAATAGTTTAAATAGTTCTGGTCAAGAAGCATCACAGGAGAAGGTTCTGTGAGATAGCAGTAAAACCAAAATTCTTAGAACTATGAGGGGTTAGGGCCCATGCCTCTAAAGTCACCCAGCTGCTGACAGACAACAAGACAGAGGGACGAGCTGCAGAGGGAAAGGGGCTGACCAAGGAACCAAAGGCTGGCCTTGAGTAGAGAGAGCGGCAGGAGGCACAGGCCTCGACATCAGGAGAGCTGGGAGCCCAGGAGTCTCTCAATAGCCGCATTGATGTCTCCTCCTGTGGCAATCAGGGCCTGCAGATTGGCCTCTCGATTGATGAAGCCCATAGAGTTGAGCTGCTCCAGTTGCTGCTGAAATCTTACTTCTGGTGTCTGTACCTGGAAGAGACAGGCTTTGTAAGGAGGACATGGGACACACCCAGGGAGACATTTGGTTTTATGTTGTTTTTGGAGCCTCAACTTCTCAATCCTTTTACTTCAGCCTCCAGAATGTTAAGATTATAGGCATGTACCAACACACCTGGTTCCCAGGAAGACTCTGTGAAACTGAGGCTTTATAAAAGACTAGTAAGTGTTTAGTGTCCTCTGGGTCAATCAGTGGACAGAAAAAAGTGCCTAATTGTGGGGACTCCTAGCTAGTGGCGTAGGAGCCCAGGCTGCTTACCACCTGTGCTTCCGTGACTTTGTGCTGGACACTCAGTGACGAAAGCAGTCCAGAGCCAGAGGGTGCCTGGCCCCTCCTGCCTTAAGCAGGAGCTGGGGCGTGTCTCAGGACACCATTGACTGACAGTCACATTTGGGAAAGACCCCAACAACTGCCACCACTCGATCTGTGTTTTAGTGAGCACATTTTCTTTTTTTTGCCAGTCCTGGGCTTCAGCTCAGGGCCTGAGCACTGTCCTTGGACTTTCTCAAGGCTAGAGCTCTACCACTTGAGCCTCAGCACCACTTCCGGCTTTTTTCTATGTATGTGGTACTGAGGAATTGAACCTAGGTCTTGGTGCATGCAAGGCAAGCACTCTACCAGTAGGCCAAACTCCCAGTACCGTGAGCACATCTTCTAAAATACAGTTAGATCTGCACCGAGAGTCTGGTCTCTGGAGTCTGTGTTCCCGGGATTATATATGGGCTCCGTCGCCATTTTACCCCCCTCCTAGAGGTCTGAGAAGGACCCCAACAACTGGTGCCCAGACGCCGGGCACGACTAGCGGGGAAGTGGACCTCTTCAAGCAATTATGTGGAAAGGGATCTTGCAGAGCAGGCAACTTCACTTTTCTGATAGAAAGCTTGAGCAATTTTATGAAACTGTTGTCTCTCTGCCTGTGGGGGATTGCAGGCAGGATATGGGATGCAGCTTGAACAATTTTATGAAACTGTTCTGTCTCTGCCTGTGGGGGATTGCAGGCAGGATACGGGATGAGTCCACGTGGGAAAGGGCAGCCCGGCAGGTCAGAAAGAGGAGCACATTGGTGATTTGCCTCATTTCTTCCTTATCGTGGCCGCCATTCTGAGTTGCCTCTGGGGTTCAGCCACCTTAGTCCTGGCGCCATGAATAGGCGCCAGGGAGAATGCTCCACGGCCTCACCCAAGATGGCTGTGGCACCCGTAGAAACGGGACCAACCACGGACCCTTGCCAACCCGCCCCCTGGTGTGGGGGCCAGCAAATTTATCCATCTCTGATTGATCTCAAGCTCAAAAATAAAAGCAGACCTCCCGCACATCCTGGTGGGTCCTCCATGGAGGTTCCCTTATGCCCCTCGGCCTCGTCAGGAATCCCCTGGGGTGGGGAGCCCCTCCCTCAGTAATCCTCTCCCATGCTTCCTTTACTTGAGGCCAAGTTGATCCCCAACATGGCCTTCTGGAAGCATTCCCAGTAATCGTTACTCCTCAGGGTTCCTTTACCTTCAGTCAGACAGCAATCTGCCCTGGCGGATCTGGGAACCACACATCCTAGAACTGCTTCAATATCGGAAGGCAGTTTATTTTCCAGGATACTTTTTTTATGATGGAAGTCCACTTTTTATGATGAAGCTGAGGTCAGAGGCAACACCAATGCCTGCATGGAATTCAGATCTCCTCCCAGGCCTTAATAGATATTGGAGCTACAAGAACTTGCCTTGGGAAGCAGGAAGTTCCCACCTCCTAGAAACTCTGCCGCAGGCCCCGGCTCCAGGGCTTGGGTGGCCTAGCAGCATCTTCACAAGGGCACGCCCTCTGCCCTGGCCAGAGCTGTTCAGCCACTGGTCTTAGAGGACCTGCCCAATAATCTCTTGGGAGAAACATTTTACAAAATATGGATGTTGCGGCATTCTACGATGACTGCATCTTCTATGAGAAAATTGGCCTAAAACTGCTCCCCCAATTCTAGGGGCCAGAGTCTACCAGTTTCCATTCGCCCCATAACTTGGAAATCACATGACCCTGTATGGGTGGAGCAGTAGCTTATTGGCAGAAAAACAACTGGAGCTACTAAAATTAATATAGGAACAGCTTCAGAATTCCCCATTTTTGTTATCATAAGGGTCAGGCAAATACAGGTTTCAAATACAGGTTTCTTCATGATCTCCCTGCAGTAAATATGCCCATGGGGGCCACCCAATCAGGGCTCCCAAGTCTTTCATCAATTCCCAATAATTTGTATATTTATGCTATTGAGATAAAGGATTGCTTTTTTCTATAAGCAGTGGTCTTCCTTACTGCCCTTCCTATTACAACCTTTTTCGGAAAAGACACCCAGGTTAAAATAAGCAAAGGCCTCTGGAGGTAAGTAGAAGTTAGTCGACTCCCCGTATGTCTGTATTTTTTTCCTAGAAAGTGCACTGTGGGCCTAAAACAGAGGAAAAGCTGGACGCAGCAAGCTCTCTAAGGCCTGGGTGGTCAAGGGACGCCTTGACCCCCTTCCAGGGCTCTTGTCATTAACAGGACACCTCTGACAGGACTTGTGGGTTCGAGTCCCACCAGCAAGACATGTCTAAATCTAAGTAAGCTATTTTGTGAGAATAGTCATCTGACTTCATGTTTTTGTGTTAAGTGTATCTGACTGAGCTCAATTTTCTTGTTATGAGTTCTGAATTCTCTGTCTTGTATTTCCTTGGGTATTTTTTCTTGTCCTGTTTTGTCTTTGAAATTAGTACCAGTCCTAAATATGGATCCTTGTGGTTTTTGTGCATGCACATTGTTGCTATCCATTTAAATCTCTTGAAAACTTTGGAGAATGTACAGCCGATATTAATTTTGCGCGCTTTTAGATGTTTGAGTGTGAGTGTGTGTGAATGTGTGTGAGCAAACATGTTCAAGATTAAACAATGGTGAGTCTATACTCGAAACTAACAAAAAAGGAGTAGTTGGTTAAATTTGAGTCTAAACTCCAAGGAAAGTCAATTACTTCAAGGAATTATTGTATTGTTTTAAAGAGGAATCTAGTATTGTATTGCATAGAGCTGTTTACATTGTAAACATTGCACTCTGTTTAGCAAAAAGGCATCAGGGAACTTGGAATTTATATGTGAATTTATCAGTTTCAAAAACTTGGCCTGTTTGTTAGAAAGGACAGGGCTTCATCCTGTCTCCTCCTTGCAGATGGACACTGGAAATCTGATGGTAAAGTGGGTGATGTGATTAGTATTTGTAACAGTTTCCAGCTGTTCGCCCTTGTAAGTTTGTTTCTAACAGTTTCCAGCAGGCCCACAAAAAAGAATAGCAGATCCTACTCAGATGTAATTTTGGCCCTTACCAAGTTCCAGGCAAGATCATGCTTAGAGACTACTTCTGTGTTGATCACCTTGTTGCTTTAATTGGAGTAAAGTGGCCCTTTAAAGGACTCCTTGATCTGAAAACTGCAGTTCTGAGCCAGCCGGGCAAAGCAAAGTCCCTGCAAGACTGTGATCTCTAATCTGCCTGCAGAGTGTTGGTGAGGCAGAGTTGCTTTGGAGCTCAAAGTGGCAGAGTGCTAGCCTTGAGCTGGAGAGCTGAGGGACCTGAGTTCAAGTCCAGCAACCAACCAAGCGAAATGTCGATGGGACTTTTATCCCTGTGTGAGAGATGGTACCAGATCCTAGAGTCACTTGTGCTTGGTCACTCAAAATTATCAGAGCAAGGAGGTCATAAAATAGTTTGTAAGCATGCCTTACGAATGCCTGTGTCTACTGGGCAGGAACTTGTCAGTATAATGGTGGGTAGTTAAAACTTGTGAACCTGAGGCTGTGTGCCTATCAACCTATAAAATAGGCTAAGTTTTTAGGGTCCCTGGCCAAGTATAGAGACAATGCCCCTGAGTCAGCTTGAAGAAGTTACAGAAAATGGATCTTCACCCAGATTCCATTCTTGGGACTTTAGCTAGCCCACTTTGCCCATAGGCCCTCTACCCAACCTCCCTGCCCCTTGTCTGAACACCTGGCAGGAGCCGGCCCCTCTGTTTACAATGGGGCGAGGGCTTGACTCATGTGTGCCATTATAATGAGATGCAGACTGGGAACCCTATAGGGTTGGCCCCGACCCTTACCAGGATGTACAGGTGTAGACCAGAGGATAGAAGGGTTTCCTTTGTGGCCGTCACTGTCTTGCCTACTTAAAAATCTCCATTTGGGTCTGCCCACCCTACAGGTGAATGGAACCTATGCTGTAGAAAAGGAGGCCTAACTCGTGGCCCAGTGCTCACCTCCTGGTCTTGGGACCACACCTGGCTGGGACGGTGCCTGCCACCCGGTAGGAAGGCATGGCTATGGTTTGTGACGTAAAGTAAGGCCACCTCTGGGATAGACCCCGAACCCTTCTGCCCTCCTGAACAGCACATGATTCGCCTTCTTTGCATAACTGCTAACTCTCAAGTTTCAGGAGCAGACAATCTACAAGTTCCTGCCACCAAGAAATGGCATGGGAACCAGAAGAAACAGGAACTGTGGAAGCCCGGAGTAATAACTTTGACTCCCAAGCATGGGACTGTGATATGATTATGAATAATACAATCAGAGAAACTGCAACCCTATTGTCTTCCCTCAAGGCATGCTGGGGAGGACATGGGGGCTGTGCCTTTAACAGGGTATCATGATTCCCCTTTATCCCAATCCCATCTGAAACTCACCTAGCCCTAGTCCTCTTTGGCCTACTAAACTCATTTCCACAGCAGCAGGACCATGTAGCTAAGATGGTTGAGTCTATCCAGGCTTACCTGGATGCCATCCAGCTAATGTCTCTTGCGCACCATTTGGGCCCCATCCTACATTCTGTTATGAGTGTCCATAAATAAAGGAAAAGGGGGAACTGTGGGGACTCCTAGCTAGTGGCATAGGAGCCCAGGCTGCTTACCATCTGTGCTTCCATGACCCTGTGCTGGACACTCAGTGACGCAAGCAGTCTGGAGCCAGAGGGCGCCTGGCCCACCTGGAGCAGGAGCTGGGGCATGTCTAAGGACACCATTGACTGACTGTAGCATTTGGGAAAGACTCAACAACTGCCACCACTCGATCTGTATTTTAGTGAGCACATTTTCTAAAATGAAGTTAGATCTGCACCGAGAGTCTGGTCTCTGGAGTCTGTGATCCTGGGATTATATATGGGCTCCGTCGCCATTTTACCTCACTCGTAGACGTTTGAGAAGGACCCCAACAACTAATGAATGAAGGACAGGAATCCCATGTTCCCAGGTCATTACACCCGTAATAGTAAGACAGAGGTGATCTTTAAAATGCCAGTTTCCGCCGGGTGCCAGTGGCTCACGCCTGTAATCCTAGCTACCAAGGAGGCTGAGAACTGAGCATTGCAGTTCAAAGCCAGCCTGGGCCGGCTTGATTGGAGACTCTTATCTCTAATCAATCACCAGAAAACTGGAAGGTGATGCTGTGGTTCAAGGGGTAGGGGCAGTAGCCTTGAGCTGAAGAGCTCAGAGACAACACCCAGGCCCAGAGTTCAAGTCTCACAAATGACAAAAAAAAAAAAAAAAGGAAAGAAAAAGGATCCTTTGCTAGAAACAGAATGATATAATACAGTTTTTAAAGTGTAAATTCTGAAGACTGAATGCTTGGGTTTGAACTTTGGCTCCACCACCTACTAACCACCTACTAGATACGTAAGTGAGCAATACAACCACTCTAGGCCTTAATTTTCTCCATCTGTAATGCATAGGTAATAATAGCTTTCTCTTAAGACTGTCCTGGGAATAAGGGAAACGAGCATTCCAATATAAAGCATTCACGACAGTACTGTTACGTGGTAAGTACTATTAATGTTCTCATCTCCATTTTACAGTCATTGAAACTGAACTCAGGGATGATTGGCAACCTGCCCAAGGCTAGTGAGTGGCAGACCAGGACTTAAAAGTGTTTGGCTGCCTGAAAAGCAGGCAATATCTTCCCTCTACTGCTACCCTTGATGCTGTGGAAGATGAAAGGGTTAGTCCTGGCCCCAGACCCCACTGTCCCATGTACCTGTGAGTTTCCATTTCCAGCCAAAAGCTGGATCATCTGCTGCATGAGGTGCTGCTGGGCATTGGAAGTCCCAGTGGGAGGAGATGCAGCTGGTGTGGCTGGTGAGGAAGAGGGAGCCTCAGCTGCAGACCCTGAGTTGCCACCTGAGGGGGCCGGAGTCCTGGACATCCCAAAGGAACCAAGGCTGTAGGCAGGAGAGATCAAGAGGTGAGAGACAGCAATGAAGAAAGGGATGAGCCAGACACGTAGGGCTCAAGCCTGTAATCCTAGCTACTTAGGAGGCTGAGATCTGAGGATTCTGCTTTGAAGCCAGACCAGGCAGGAAAAGTCCATGAGACTCTTGGGGGTTTTTTTTTTTTTTTTTTTTGCCCATCCTGGGACTTGAACTCAGGGTCTCGGAAAGTCAGTGAGCTCTTGTTGTTTCTTTTCTTTTGCTAGTCCTGAGGCTTTCTCAAGGCTAGTACTCTACTACTTGAACCACTATATAACTTCTGCTATTTCTGTGTCTGTGGTACCAAGAACTCCAACTCAGGGCTTTGTGCATGTTAGGCAAGCACTCTACCACTAGCCACACTGCCAGCTGAAATCTGGGCATGGGCACTGTCCCTGAGTTCTTCAGCTCAAGGCTAGTGCTCTACCACTTCTGGTTTTCTAGTGGTTAACTGCAGATGGGTCTCAACCACAGTCCTCAGATGTCAGCCTCCTGAACAGCTAAGATTACTAGTGTGAGCCACTAGCTCCTGCCCTGGCCCCTTGTCTTGTCACCAGAACACTGGAAATGGTGCTGTGGCTCAAACTGGTAGCTCAGGGCCTGGAGTTTGGCCCAGTGGTAGAGTGCTTGCCTAGTATGCACAAAAACCTGGGTTTGAATCCTCAGTACCATGTATATAGAAAAAGCCAGAGTGGTGCTGTGGCTCAAGTGGTAGAGCGCTAGCCTTGAGAAAGCTCAAGGACAGTGCCTAGGCCCTGAGTTCAACCCTACAACTGATACCCACCTCCTCTTCCCCCCCCAAAAAGGATGGAGCCTGGTGTAGTGCCTGTAATCTCAGCAGCTGGGAGGCTGAGGGAATATTTTGAGTTATGTGGCCAATACGGACTATACGGCAAGACCCTGTCTCAAATTTATTTATTTATTTTAACCCCTCCTCAAATTTAGAGAGAGAGGGGCTGGGGATGAGTATAGGGCAGGAATGTGAGCTCTAGAAGGAAAAGCAGTCAGGAAACAGGAAAGGCAATCTTCAGGAACATGCAGGGATGAAGGGGAGGGGCAGCTAGCTATTCCCTCCTCACCTGGGTACCAAACCAGGGGCCTCAGTCTGCAAGGTCTGTAGTCCCTGCTGGATCTGCAGCAAAGCCTGCATGGCCCGGGGATTAGTGAGGATAGAGAGGGACTCCGGGTTTTGCATCTGATGAAAAACAAGAAGAGAAAGGGAAGTGGCAGAAAGAAGGAGGCATCCTAAAGCCCAAGTCCGGAGTCAAGCTCTACTCTTTGCTTCCATTTCTAATCAAATGAGTCAACCTCTTGTCCTTCTTCTCCAACCCTTGGGGCTCATGACTTACCTGTTGCAGAAACACAGGGAGCTGTAGGCGGAGCTGCTCCTGTAGCTGGGGATTCCCCGCAAAGAGCGGCACATTCACCATCATCTGCCAAAGGGAAGTTAGGAGAGGGAGGCCTGGGTCTTCCCACCGTAAGAAATACCGCCAGTTGGGCACTGGTGGCTTACACCTATAATCCTAGCTACTTAGGAGGCTGAGATTTGAGGATCATGGCTCAAAGCCAGTCCAGGTAGCAAAGTCCCTGTAAGACTCTTCTCTTCAATTAACAACCAGAAAACTGGAAGTGAAGCTGTGACTCAAAATGGTAGAGTGCTAGCCTTGACCAAAAGAGCTCAGGGACACTGATCAGGCTGAGTTCAAGCCCCACAAATGACAGACCAGAAAAAAAAAAAGAAAGAAAGAAACACCTCCAACAGTCTTCCTTGATATCTGTCCTACTGTAGTAAATCTGGGCCCATATTTCCCCAAAATGGGACTATATTCTGAGCATCAGAAATCATACTGCCCCATGAGGGGGAACCTCTCTTCCCAGCAATATTCCCCTTGTGCTAGTTTGATACCTGAGCAGCAAAGTCAGGGTTCTGGGCAAGTGTCTGCATCATGCTGCGCATGTAGGGTGCTGAGATCACATTCTGCATCAGCTGGGGGTTCTCAGAGATCTGTTGGAGAAGGGCCTGCATTTCTGGGCTGTTGAACATCCCTAGGAAAAGGAAGGAAAAATACAAGAGAGAAGGGGTCCAAATGGCAACCAGGTACCTCACTTCAATCATCCTCACTCCAGCCATTGAGTGGTTAGAAAACTCAGAAGGCACCCAAGTTCTGAGCCTGAGTTTAAGTCTCTCCTGACTTCAAGGTCAGCTTACCAACTACTTTGCTAAGGACAAGTCAGTTAGAAACTGGGTCCAATGTATGCCTCTCTGGACTGTTGCTGCCACATCTGAGTTTGGAAAGGACTGGTTAAATGTATCCAGGCCAATGATTTGAAAACTGTCTCAGCTGCAGACATTCCTTCTTCAAGTCAAGTGTTACTCCAAAACCAAGTATGTCAGTAGATAGCCTGGTTGGAGCTGAGGCAGGAGGCACAGCATCCTAGATGGTTCCACGCTCTCAGGACTTAAGAATACGAGTGGAAAGTCTTGAATCAAGTGCTAGCCCCTATTTTGTAAGTAAAGGAACTGAAGCACGTAGAGGGGAAAGGACCTTCCAAATCAACCTATCTCCCAGGATACAGTGAAATCAGGACAGCTACCAAAGATATTCCCAGAGCCATGTGTATAGTCACAGTCCAGATAAACAAAGCATTCCCTAGGGTTGTGCAGTGTATAACTTGCACTTCTGTACACGGTAGCCCTGTATGATCTTTTTCCCCTCTTTACGTCTGGCTGTCCCTGGATCAGCCCCAATTTTTCCACAAAAAACCCTCCACCTCCCAGTCTAACCCACTGACACAAGATAGTACCAAAGATGCTCATAAACTTAAACTTGCTTGGTTTATTCAAGAGCTATTACGTTAGGTCACTCTCAGGGATAGCAGGACTGGTGAGAACAAACCTTCACCCTCCAAAGGGTGGGGACACTAGCCGAGGCTGCTGAGCCTAGTTCTGTGGCTTTAATACTCTCACCTTTTTATCTTCAATATCCTGGAGCAGTATAAGCACCACTCAGCTCTGTGGCAGAGGAGCTGCCCTGGTCACCCTACTAAACTCCTTTCACCCTAAGACATACCTGACCCCAGGCTAGCCGCATTGATCCCAAAGGGGTTCGAGACTGTCGGGTGCACCTGGCTCGTCCCCGATCCTCCGGTGCCCTCCCCACCGGACCCGGGGGCCTGGGAGGTGGGGGGCGAGGGACTCCAGGGGTTAGGGAGGGGCTCTCGATTCTCAGTCCGAAGAGGTTGGGAGGACGAGCTGTCGGAGTTCCCGGCCAGGGAAGAGAAAGGATTGTTTCCAAACTGGGAGGAGGGAAAGGTTCTGGATTAAGGACTGAAACAAATCAGGGACAAGAGCTAGGCCCTTTCTCTCCTCTTACCTAACAGCCTCCCCTACCCCAGAAAAGGGAAAGAAATTTAAGATTTTGAGACATCCTGGGTTCAGTTCTCTGCCCACAAAGGACAACTCCACCCTCAGCCCTCTGGGTGCAGACCCAAGTGATAAGAGTCATAACTTCATCAGAAGAACCTGAAACTCCTCCCTCTGGCCCCTAGAAACTAGGGCAGAGCCCTGCCTCATTGATATGCTTGCTGAGGGAGTCCTGGACCCTATTTCACCTGCTCAGCCTTTCTCAGATGCCTAAACTGGGGAACAGCCTCTCTAGAGCGCCCAGGTGGTCGTGAAGCAAGTAAGTAGGAGGTATCTACGCAACCTTGGGCCCTCCCCTTGTGGGTTTTCACATCCAGCCACTTTCCTGTTCAAGGTGGGCTATAGAACAGAGCTGATGAATCACTTGTCCATTCTTAGTTTAGTTCCTTCCATCTCACTAGATGCCTATTCAGATAACAAGACTCTTAAGCTAGGGTACATGCACCACAGTTTCAGTCTTAGTACCTGCTTCAGATTTCCTGTTCTGACAGCCTGTGGGTTTTCACATACAGCCTATAGTTACATTAGTCTTCAATAAAACATTTCAAAAAGAACAAGTTGAAGTGATAGAATCAGCACAATACCACTTCTATAAATTTAAAAATATGCGAAACTATACTGCAGATGTGTATGGACATACACAAAGGTAATAAAACAATCAGGATGATAAACACTAACTGCAGGATAGCTGTTAACTCTGGCAAGGGAATGAGGAGGGGGATGTGAAGTCTACCACCTATAATGACTTAACTTGCACATACATATGACTAGGAAAATATACAAGCCATAACATTAGTAATCAAGGAGGGTGTGTAGCTAGTGGTGGTAAGAACATTTGCCTACTACAAGGCCCTGGAATGGATCCCCAGCATCACAAAATAAAACAAAGGATAGCCAGGCACGGTGTCTCATGTCTACCTCGATACTCAAGAGGCTGAGATCCAAGAATGGCTAAAAACCAGCCAGAGGGCCGGGAGATTGGCCTAGTGGTAGAGTACTTGCCTAGTATGAACGAAGACCCAGGTTCAATTCCTCAATACCATATACATAGAAAAAAAGCCAAAAGTGGTACTGTGGTTCAAGTAGTAGAGTTCTAGCCTTGAGAAAGCCCAAGGACAGTGCTTAGACCCTGAGTTAAAGGCCCAGGACTGGAAAAAACAAGAACAAAAACAAAAACCAGCCCCGACACTAAAGTCCATGAGATTAATCTCCAATTAACCACTAGAAAACCGGAAGTGGGGCTGTAGTTCAAGGAGTAGGGTGGCAGCCTTGAGTTGAAAAGCTCAGGGACAGCGCGCCCAGGTCCAGAGTTCAAGCCCCATGACCGACAACAACAACAAAAAAAGACAAAATAAGGGGGTAGAATAGGAATGTTTGGAGGATTGGAACCAAAGGACTCCCCCATTTTTTTTTTTTTTACCAGTCCCAGGGCTTAAACTCAGGGCCTGAGCACTGTCCTTGGGCTTTCTCAAGCTCTACCACTTGAGCCACAGCATCACTTCTGGCTTTTTTCTATGTATGTGGTATTGAGGAATTGAACCCAGGTCTTCATGCATGCAAGGCAAGCACCCTACCACTAGGCCCCCAAAGGATCCCTTTTGTAAACATTTTCAGCCTAGATAATTTTCTATACTTTTCAATTAGCTTCTGAAATCTGAAACATATAGATATATAATGTGTTTAAGGTAAATTTTGAGTAAGAACCAAAAGGCAATGAAATTACACAGGCCAGTATGATTAGGACAACATGAATGAGGGAGGATGCCTTTGAATTTGGCCTTGAGCTCTAGTTTGCTTTTTTTTTTTTGCTCAAGGTACTCTATCCCTTAAGCCACATCTCTAGTTCTAGCTTTCTGTTGGTTTATTGGAAAGAATCTTATAAGCTTTTCTCTTTTCTGCTTGGGCAGACTTCAAACCGTGTTCCTCAGATTTTAGCCTCCTGAGTGTTAGATCCGCCTAGAAGAAATGACTTCTTCCCTTGGTTTTCTCCCCCTGCACCCTGGAAATTCCTGCCCAGCACCAGTAACCCTGGCAACCTGGTAACTGGCATGCCTGTGGGGAGTGGGAGGCCTCCCCCCCATCTGAGGTATTCCCCATCCTCTGAGATCATATCCACTTCCGCTGTGGCCACACCCCTTCCCCTATATAATCTCTCACTTCTCACCATAAGCTCTCTTGTCTCCACCAACTCCATCTTGGCCAGTAGGAGGTCTGCTCTCTCCCTCTCACACAATAAACCCAATAAACCCTCTTCTGAACTGCGTGGAGTTTCCTTTCAGCAGACCTTACACTGAGTAGTTAGAAATAATGAATCTAGCTATTACTGTTCAGTCTACTTTTTTGTTGTTGTTGTTCGCCAGTCCTGGGGCTTGAACTCAGGGCCTGGGCACTGTCCTTGAGCTTTCTCAAGACTAGCACTCTACCACTAGAGCCATAGCACCACTTCTGCCTTTTTCTCTGTATGTGGTATGAACCCAGGAATTGAGCTGAGGGCTTTGTGCATGCTAGGCAAGCACTCTGCCACTAGGCTACACTCCCAATACCCAGACTACATTTTTATTTACACTTTCTGTTTTTAAACTACTAACCAATACTTTTTGTATTTTAGAATAAATTCATTAAGCTTTTTTTTTTCTCTTTTTCTTTTTGGTTCAGCCAAGCTTGAACTACCCCTGGCACTAATCCTGGGCTTTTTTGCTCAAGGTTAGCAAGCTACCATTTTGAGCCATAATTCTACTTCTACTTTTCTGGTGTTTACATGGAGGTAAGAGTCTCATAAACTTCCTTGCCCAGGCTAGCAACTATGATCCTCACTCAGATCTCAGCCTCCTAAGTAGCTAAGATTACAGAGAATGAGCCACCAGTACCCAGCTCATTAAGCATTTTTAAAAGTGCAAAATCTTAGGCCACGACCTCAAAGATTTAATTCAATATGTAGGTAAAATATGAAATCAGAAACATCATTAATAAGCTCTGTAGGCAATTCTGATGTGTACAAGCCATGGACCACACTTGAGGCTAGCTTTTGACCATAACCCTTGAGCCATGAGCACAAAAATGAACACTACACCTTATTTACTTTCCTAGGTATCTCTGCCATAATCTGTAAGCATGCCTCAGTTCACTCAAATTGGATCATCCCTGGATCTGCACTGTTGGGAATGCTCTCAAGCCAAGGCGCACCCTTCTTAGGGACAACCTGGGCTTGCCTTGGCTGAGGGCAGGGAATCCTAAGACCAGACAATTCCCCCAACTGTCCCTACCTGTTCTCGGGCAGCAGTGAACATGGGCTCCTGGATGTCAGTGTACATTCGGCGGAGGGCATTATACCCGCCAGGGATGCTCTCCAGGTTGCTCAGGGCCCGATCCTGATTTCGCATCATTTCTTGCATCATTGCTGGATTCCGAGCAAGCTCCATGGTCTGGTGAAGGAAGAGAGATGGGATGGACCCTGAAACCAGGAGACCAAGATAGAAAAAGGACAGGCCCTGAGGAAAGAGTCTGTGTGAGAAATGCAGGATCTGCCCCCACTGAGGCAGCAAGGAAGGCAAACCAGACTTCCTTCCCCTCCTGTAATGGAGGCCCCAACCCTGTCTCCCTGTGGTTAATTTGGTTGGCTTTTTCTAGCAGCGGACCATGCTTCCAGATGGGGTGAGGCAGTAGCTTTTCTTTCTTAGGCTCTGAAAGTCCACAGAAATGTCAGGGATCACAAGGAAACTGAGTAAGAAGGGACATGAGAGGGGAGAGGAGGCAGAGCGAAAATTAGTATCGATTGAGCAGCTACCACAAATAGGTACTGGGCTAAGCAGTCTACAGAACTCAAGTCATACCACCCTCACAATGACATTCCTAGGTAAGTATTCCTGTCCTTATTTTGTAAATAAAATATCAAAACAAATAAGCTTAGAGACATTCAAGAACTTGCTGTCTGAGACACATAATCAGTTAATGGTGGAAGCTGGTTTCAAGGCCAAGATAACCTGTCTGACCAAGACCACACTGTGACTCAACCTCAGAAGGAATCAACCTGAGACAAGGCTGACATCCTCAACCCCAATCCATGGTGTTTGGCCTGACTGAACCTTGAGTAACACTGAAAATTGATTATGGTTGTCTTCTTTTCCCCATCTCCCCTTCTTCTTTTTTTTTTTTTTTTGGGGGGGGTACTAGTACTAGGGCTTGAATTCAGGGCATTTTTACTCATGGTTGGTACGCTACCATTTGAGCTATAACTCCATTTCCAGATTTTTGTTGTTTGTTGTTGGTTAATTAAAGGTTAAGAGTCTCACAAACTTTTCTGCTTCAGATCTTAATTCTCTGATCTCCACTTCCTGAGTAGATAGGATTACAGGCAGGAGCAACCACCACCAGGAGAAGCTTTCTTCTTTGTAGGTAAAATGTAAACTTTTGCTTATTTTTGTTTTTGCCAGTCCTGGGGCTTAAACTCAGGGTGTGACCACTGTCCTCAGGCTTTCTTAAGGCTAGAGCTCTACCACTTGAGCCACAGCACCATTTCTGGCTTTTTCTATCTCTGTGGTATTAAACCTCACTAAGTTCAGGATGGAGAATGTGAGCATAGCAACTTCTTATTTCTCTCCCAGTTGGCCTACTTTTCTTCTTCCCAAATTTGTTCTATAGCACCTACCTAAGATGCTTTCTTAAAGACAAAAAAGCTGGGCATGGTAGGTAGCTCTCTCCTGTAATCCTAGTTACTCAGGAGGCTGAGATCTGAAGAGCATGATTCAAAGCCAGCCCAGGCACAAAAGACCATAAGACTCTTACCTCCAATTAATCACCATAAAACGAGAAGTGGGGGGGAAGGGAAACTGGTACCAAGACATGTGAAAGGGTATTAATGTATGTGAATTAATGCACCTTCTATCTGGCAAATATCATGTAACCCTTTTACTAATTACAATAAAAAAAATAAAGCAAAACAAACAAACAAACAAACAACAACAACAACAAAAAAAACGAGAAGTGGGGCTATGGCTCCAGGAGTAGGGCGGTAGCCTTGAGGTGAAGAGCTCAGGGACAGCACCGAGACCCAGAGTTCAAGCCCCATCACCCACCAAAAAAAAAAAGACAAAAACCCACTCTTTTAGATTGATATGTCCAACCTCAAGGGACTCTGATTTCATTCCATACTCATTCATCCAGTGATTACTATGTATCAGGCATAGTTACAGATAAAGAACTAAACACTCAAAACCCCTTGACTAGCTGAGAACTGGTGGCTCACACCTGTAATCCTAGCTACTCAGGAGGACTATGATTTGAAGCCTGGCCCCTTGCAGAAAAGTCCCTGTGAGACATTTTTTTTTGTGCATGATGAAAACACAAAGTATTCTCTCTCAGTAATTAAACTGTATTGTTATTATAATGTTGCACCGAGGTGGTACAGTTACACAAGTCAGGTAAAGAATACATTTCTCTTACTTTCTCCCTTCCTTCCTTCCTTTCTTTCTTTCCTTTTTGCCAGTCATGGAGATTGAACTTAGGACCTGGACACTGTCCTCAGACACTTTCTGCTTGAGTCTAGCGCTCTGTCACTTGAACCACAACACCAATTCCAGCTTTTTCTATGTATGTGGTACCAAGGAATTGAACCCAGGGCTTTGTGCATGCGAGGTGAACACTCTACCACTAGGCTATGCTCTCAGCCCCCTGTGAGACATTTTATTTTATTTTTCTAGTTCTGGGCTTAAACTCTGGACTGGGTACTGACCTTGAACCTCTTTTACTCAAGACTGGTACTATACTACCACTTGAGCTAGAGCACCACTTCCAGCCTTTTCTGTTTATATGGTATTGAGGAATCAAACCCAGGGCTTCATGCATGATAGGCAAGTACACTACCACTAAGCCATATCTGCAACCTCCCATCTTGTTAGACTCTTCTCTCCAATTAACCACCAGAAAACAGGAAGTAGAGCTATGCTCAAAGAGGCAGAACACTAGCCTTGAACAAAGAGCTCAGGAATGGGGCGGGAGTCTAGCTTAGTGTAGAGTGCTTGCCTAGCATGCACAAAGACCCGGGTTTGATTCTTCAGTACCACATACATAGAAAAAAAGCCAGAAATGGTGCTGTGGCTCAAGTGGTAGAGCTCTAGCCTTGAGAAAGCCCAAGGACAGTGCCCAGGCCGTGAGCTAAGGCCCAGGACTGGCAAAAAAAAAAAAAAAAAAAAAAACCTCAGGGACAATACCTAGGTCCTGTGTCCAAGCCCTACAACCAACCAAAAACAACCCTTGCCCTTAGGGAAGTTGTCTTTTGGTTGGTACAACTCTGCTGGGAATACCATCTCTCCTTGTCCTTTACAGTGATCTGAATTTAAGCTCCTAAAAACATCAAAGGCAAAATGGCATTTGCTGGGTCCTTCTTCCCTACCAGGCCTGCCTAGCTCTTCCAAATATCTTTTACTCAAGTCTTGGCTTTCTGTCCTTTAGGCCTGAATTCTCCCCCCACCCCCTACTTCCTCTGGCTCACCTGCCTTCCCTTTTTGAGTCTTAATTTGGTGACATTTCTTTAAGCCTGGTATGCCCCAGGCCCTGTTATCCTCCTCTGGGATCTTGTGATATCAGGATAGTACACAGTACTGACTTGTTTACTTGTCTCATTTCCCTTTGAGACCTGGAGTTTCAGAAAAGCTAGTCCTTCATTATTCTATGACTATGCTTCAAATATTCAAAACATAGCTGCTAAGTGAATGCATGGATGAATGAATGAACAAATCAATACGGGACTAGGCAGGAAAGGTTGAGCAAGGTATCAGGTGTTTCTCACCCATTTAGCCTTTCTCTCTCACCTGCCTCATGAGCTCAGGGTTGTTGAGCATGTGGCTGATCTCAGGGTTCCGCTCCATCAGCTGCTGCATCTGGGGGTTAGCCATGATCATGTGGCGCATCAGGTCAGGGTTAGACATCATATCCTGGACCAAGGGGTTCTCCATGATTTGTGATAGCATCTCAGGGTTGGACATCAGCTGCCTCTGCATCTGTTGCTGCAGCTCCATGAAGTTGGCAGAGCCTAGGCCCAGGCTGCCCAGCCCCAGGATGCCCCCAAAGCCAGCTGTGGGGAGGGGGCAGGGTCACAGTCTACCCCAAGAGTTCTTCCCCCATCTAGCAGAGCCAGAATTTGGGTCTCCAAGATGGGCCCAAACTACTTCTCCCATCTCCTTTTCCAGTCACTCCCACAGCCCCAGGTCTGATCAATTTCTGGCAAAGAGGCAAACTTACAAGATTGAGACCTTTTTGATGGCAGAGAATGAGCTAAGCATAGAGTCAAGCAGAGCTAAGGCAATCAGTAGTAGCCTGCTAAATGAGTAAATAAATACTCCACATCTACATAATTTTGGAGTCACCTTTTCCCAGTCTACAAGCTCTTCTAATCTCCAAGCCCAGGACTCCCCTCCTCTAGGCAATGCATGGACTAGTTTCCTCCCCAGCTTGGTCAAGCACTTACAGTGTGGAACCCTATGTCCAGATGTCCCTAGTCACACAAAACTCCTTTTGGCTTTTCCCCACTCCCCAGCCCAACATAAAATTATGCTCTCCTTTCTAAGGGCTTACAGAGAATGGATGCAGTAGCACTGGGGGGTCCCTCCCCAACCCCTGGGGAAGGACCCCCCCCACTGCTCCTCCGGCTTCCACTGCCAGCATCTGAAGTGGCACTGCCAGAAGTGGAGGGCTGGGCAGGAGTGGCAGGTGAAGCAGGTGTAGTGGAGGGTGCTGAGGCAGGGTCGGGAGTAGAGGGGGAAGAAGCAGTGGCAGCAGCTGGATCCTGAGTCCTGGGGAAAGAGAGAGGAGAATCCTGGTTGGATTAAGTACCAAACAGGGCAGGTACAACAGCCATCTCTACATGGGCTGTGCAGCGATAGCCAGCCTAAGCCACCTTCTGAGCAACCCTGGTCCCAGTCACCTCAGGCTGGGGTGAGGCAATGCTGGCGGGTGGGTAGTCAGTAAACAGGGAGAGGGAAGTCATTAGTATCACCTGTCTTCATCCAGGGCATCTCCTGGAGGAAGATGCAATTATCTTTACCCAGGAACCACCCACCTAGGCCTGTGCACAGGCCCTCTAGGTGTAGGAAGTATTAGATTGGGAAGTCCCAAACAGAAACCATGTCTGCTCCTCTCCTGAGCTTACTTCTGTGGGGTCTTGATGACCAAATGGACAGTGAGCCCGTCCTTGATCCCATGCTGATTCAGTGTGTCTCCATCCTTGAGGATCTTGCCTGCGAAGATCAGGACCAGCTGATCCTGCTGAGCCTTAAACCTCCGTGAGATTTCCTCTTTGAACTGTGATCAAGAGGTAAAAAACATTGTGGGGGCTGCCTGGACTCTACCCACCACGGACCCTGCCACTGCTTCAAGAATGTCTGCTCTGACCAGTACTTGTGGGAAGTCTCAACTCCCCCTCTGTAGCTACAATAATCAGCTTCTTTCTTAATTTCATTTTCTTTTCTTTCAATTCTGGATATAGAACTGAGGGTCTGAGTTGCTAGACAAGACTCTACTATTTGAGCTGCACCCTCAGTCCAGTAGGTCTCTTAATTCTTATTTAAGGAGATAGACCAATAAGCTCTCTTCACAGCTCCATCCCAGAGGCTTCCATCCTCATCAATTTCTCATGAGAGTATTACTTGGCCAGCCCTCCCATTCCAAACCCCTTCAAATTGCCTTTCACCCAGGCAGTTTCCCTTCAGTCTTCTCTGGCTCCTAGTTTCCCCTTTTCTTCTTCATTCTTTGTGGTGGTCCTTGGGCTTGAACTCAAGCCTAGGTGCTGTCCCTGAGTTTCTTTTTTTTTTTTTTTTTTTGCCAGTCCTGGGTTTGAGCTCAGGGCGTGAGCACTGTCCTTGGACTTTCTCAAGGCTAGCACTCTACCACTTGAGCCTCAACACCACTTCTGGCTCTTTTTTCTATGTATGTGGTACCGAGGAATTGAATCCGGTCTTCTGCATGCAAGGCAAGCACTCCACCTGTAGGCCAGACTCCAGGCCTCCCGAGTTTCTTTTTTGCTCAAGGCTAACTAATGCTCTACCACTTGAGCCACAGTGAGACTTCTAGCTTTATCTAAGTAGTTTCTTTTTTGCCAGTCCTGGGCTTGAGCTCAGGGCCTGAGCACTGTCCTTGGACTTTCTCAAGGCCAGAGCTCTACCACTTGAGCCTCCGCATCACTTCCGTCTTTTTTCTATGTATGTGATACCAAGGAATCGAACCTGGGTCTTAATGCATGCTAGGCAAGCACTTTAACCACTAGGCCAAACTCCCGGCCCGGTATCTAAGTAGTTTATGAAGTTGTCTCATGGACTTTCCTGTCTAGGCTGGCTTCAAACCATGATCCTCAGATCTCAGTCTCCTGAGTAGCTAGAATTACAGGCATGAGTCACTAGCACCCAGCCTCCCTTCTTTTTTATTACCAGCTTTCCCACAACTACCACAAATTCAGTAAGAGTCATAACTATTCACAAGTTAGCAATTTAGTGTATTATCTTCCTCATCCTAAATATAAGAAAACTGAGGACCAGAGAGGTTAGGTAACTTGTCTTGGGGGAACTGGAACTCAAGCCTAGATACAAATGTCTAGGCTCCTAACCGAACACGTCTCAATTACAGCTGCTTCTAAACTCAGCCTTGCAGAGAATACCATTTAAATTCCGAGACTTAGTAATTTTATATGGAAGTGAGAGAGAGATCACACTAAGGGCTACTTTGAAGAGAGTAAGACTCTCAAATTCTACTGGCCACTCCAAAAAAGACCTCGAAGTATAAACAGTGCACTTGCTAAGCAAAAGCAGCTTCCAGATCGCTCACTTCCACCCAACCTATCTTACGCCCCGTCCATGTGAAATTCTGGAGCAGTGCAAGGAATCGTTCCTCAAGCAAGGAAATTTTATTGAGCACCTACGGAACTCTGTAAATGCCAGAAGAGAGCAGAGAACCAGATGTAACCACCGATTTGAGAGTGCATCTGGGCAGAGGGGAAAGCTCCCCTATCGCCCCAGCGCCCAGAGAAGCCCAGGCTTCTGCCCGAAGACGCACAGCAGGCGCCCAGAACTCCGCCCGCTTCACTCCCCCCGCCACCGTGCGCTCCAGCCCAGCACCTCGCCCCCTTCCCACTCGGCTTAGGGGGCCTCGAACCCTCAGCAATATGTGGGGCGTAACTCCCCTCAAGCCCAGAGTCCTCCCCAGTCCCCACCACGCCCCCAGCTCTGGCCACACAGCCAACCCCCCCCCAACGCGCGCCACGCTCCCCCACACCCACCCTCGCAGGGCGCCCCCTTCCCGCCTCTCTTTCCCGGCCACATTCTGGAGTCCCCGCTGCGCCCCCCTCCAGTCGGGGACCGTGCCCCGGGCCAGGCCCTCACGGAGGCCCCCCCACACCTCCCTGCTGACCCCTGCTCCGGGCTCCTCCCTGACCTTCCCCCCCCACACCCTGCAGCGAACCGTGCTACCTCCTTGACCGAGGCGCGATCGCAGATCACGATTTCCTCCTTGTCCTTGGGGGTCTTGACTGTGACCCGAATAGGGGGCCTCGCCTCGGCCCCGCTCGGCTCCGCCATGCCGCCGCCGCCACCACCCGGCCGCCCGCCAGCCCGTCCGACTCCTCCTCCTCCTCCTCTTCCTCCACCCGGGCCAGCCCGGCTCGGCTCCGGCGCCTCCGCCCCCCCCCCGCCCCGCCCTCGCCTCCGATCCCCTCTCCCCCTCCCCAAGGCTTCGCCGCCCCCTCCGGACCCGCCGCCGCCACAGCGCCCCGGGCGGACTGGGGGGGCCACTGCAGCGGGGTCGGCCCTGGGCCCGGCCAGGCCCGGGGCTGGGCCTCGGGGGGTGGTGACCCCAGGAGGGGCGCTGGCGGGGCGAGCTCGGGGCGGGAGACCCGCAGGTCCCTCGCTGCGGCGGCGCGGAGCAGCGCCTGGTCCCCGAGGCCCGAGGCCGCCCCCGCCCCTCCGCGCTAACTCCGCTCTGGGACAAAGGACTTTCTGTGTCTCCGCTTTATCTCCCTTTGCCGAGATAACCTGGGCTCTTCTAGGCCTTAGGCTTCCCTCACTGCTAGACGCCCATAAGAACCGCCACTTCCAGGCAGAGTCTGCTCCCCGCAGGCTCCGTCCCTAGAACGCGGTTTTGCCTACGTGGCCTTTCCGAGCCTTGATTTCCCCCAGATCATCCTACCCATGGCCTCTCCTCAGAATAGTGTGTAACAGAAGGGCTCTGAAAAGTCACCACAGGTGGAGCCTAGCAAACACAGAAGGCTTGTAAATGATCATTGACTAGCCGACTGCCAGACCAACATGACGACTTGCTCTCCCCCGAAGGAGTTAAAAGTCCTTCCAACACCGCCACTTATCCTTTCACTCCCGCTCTTTTCTCCCAAACCGCGTGGTCGGGGTGGAAGAGAGAACTACAGTTCCCAGGGTACCTTGTGCGGCCACAAGGAACTACAATTCCCAGCGCCCCCCGCGCAGGGCCCCAGACTACAATTCCCAGGGTCAGGTAGAGAGCTGGGTAGCTTGGGTTTGGGGAAGCCTCCGTCTGGGACCGGCTGGAGGCAACTGCTGCGACCTGGGGTGACGATCCGCAGGAATGCTGCGTCCCAAGGCTTTGACCCAAGTGTTAAGCCAAGCCAATACTGGAGGAGTCCAAAGCACCCTGTGAGTGTGCACCGAGAGCCGGAGCGGCGGCCTGTGGGAGGCTGGGGGAAGGATCGCCGCGCCGGGAGGAGGCCTCAGGCGGGCAGCAGCAGAGGGAACCGGCGGAGACAGGCCCTCTCGGAAAGGGAAGTTCGCTTGCTGGTGCTTAGGGTACTGGGAGAAGCACCCTGGCTTTTCACTCTCTCTGAATGTGCCGCTGCCTCTACCCGTCCCTCGCTAGGCTGCTGAATAACGAGGGATCGTTGCTGGCCTACTCCGGTTACGGGGACACAGATGCCCGGGTCACCGCAGCCATCGCCAGTAACATCTGGGCCGCCTATGATCGGAATGGAAACCAAGCGTTTAATGAAGACAACCTCAAATTCATCCTCATGGACTGCATGGTATGGAAAAGGGAGCCAGACTTCCTCTGCTCCCCAGGGAGGGATACCAAGGGGCAACCTGGATCTCATTCTGGATAGTTGGAGGGGTAGGAACGGGACCTCCCGAAGATTACCAAGAATTGGTCAGCAGCAACATTTGTAAAAGGCAGGACCCATATGTGCATCAGGAGGATGAGGAAGGAGCCTTAGACCTAGGTCTAACTTGGCTCTCATTCCAACCATCTACTTGTCAGTTGTGAACACTTGGGTAAGTCACTTAACCTTCCTGAGTCCTTACCTCATCTCCAAGGAAGAAACAATTATTCCTCATGTCTGATCCCCTTACAGGTTGTTGTAGGATTAAATGAAAAAATAGAAGTGGGGTCCATACAGTTATCCTCTCACTTTTACTGATTCACAGAACCATGGCAGTTGCTAGACTCCAGTCCAATACTTTACAAAAAAAAGAAAATGAAATTCAGAAAGGGGAGTGGATCAGGCACTTTTAGCTCATACTTGTTATCCTAGCTCTTCAGGAGGCTGAGATCTGAGGATCATGGTTTGAAGCTAGCCCCATCAGAAAAGTCTAGGACAAGCTTATCTCCAATTAACTACCAAAAAAATAAAGCTGGAATTGGAGCTATGGCTCAAGTGGTAGAGCAGTAGCCTTGGGCAAGAGAAGTTCAGGACAGAGTCCAGGCCCCCAAGACCAGCACAAAACAAACAACCTGAAACAACAATGAAGAAGAAGAGGAGGAGGAGGAAGGGGGGAGGAGGAGTGACATAGGAGGCTGTGTTAGGGACATCTCACTAAAAAATTGACATTTTATCCCAAATCTGAAAGGAAGTGGAAGACAAGCCCTGGGGCTATCTAGAGAAAGAACATTTGTGATAGAACAGCAAATAAAAAAGGCCTTGGGACAGATGATTAAAAAAATGTCAGTATGACTGATATCAAGAATGAGGGAGGGTTAAAGAGATGAGACCAGAGAGGCATAGAGAGAGTGCCTATTTTCCAGCACTCAGTAACTGCCTAATAAATGCATCCAAAACCAAATTAAATGGGCTGTAAGCTACACTCTCCAGGGAGAATGACTCCTGTGACTCAGGATGCCCATTCTTTTCCATCTTCTGCCTGACCAATACCATTTTGGTTCAACAAATAACACCTACTGGGTAGCTAGCCTGGACTGGTGCAATAGGACAATAGCTTCAAATATGTGTAGTTTTTGTTTTTATTCATTTTTGCCAGTCCTGGGGCTTAAACTCAGGGCCTAGGCACTGTCCTTGAGCTTCTTTTGATCAAGGCTATCATTTGAACCACAGCACCACTTTCAGCTTTTTCTGTTTATGTGGTACTGAGGAATTGAACCTAGGGCTTCATGCATGCTAATGCAAGCAGTCTACCACTAAGCCACATTCCTAACCCTCAAATGTTTTTCTTCAGTCTATTCATATGTTTTAAGTTAAATCCTAGTGTGTTACATACATATAAACCTCCATGTATACAGTCAAAAGTTTCATGCATGGGCCGGGAGTTTGGCCTAGTGGTAGAGTGCTTGTCTAACATGTACAAAGACGTGGGTTCAATTCCTCAGTAACACATACATAGAAAAAAGCTGAAAGTGGTGCTGTGGCTCAAGTGGTAGAGCTCTAGCCTTGAGATAGCCCAAGGACAGTACTCAGGCCCTGAGTTCAAGGCCCAGGACTAGCCAAAAAAAAAAAGTTTCATGCAACAATATTTCCCTTACAACATACAATACACTTCTTTCATTTACTACTGATCCTGGGGTGTGAACAGAGGGTCTGGATATTTTTCCTGAGATTTTGTGCTCAAGGTTCTAGCACTTGAGCTACAGCCCCTCTTACAGCTTTTTTGGTACTTAATTAGAAATAGAGTCTTACAGACTTTCTTGCCCAGGCTGGCTTTGAACCGTGATCCTCAGTCCTCAGCCTCTTGAGTAGGACTATGGTTTATTTATTTATTTTTTTAAAGCTGATCCAACCTCTTAATTGATCTCCTGCAGTTAAAAAATAGCACCAAGGGCGGGAGTTTGGCCTAGTGGTAGAGTGCTTGCCTAGCATGCACTAAGACCCGGATTCAATTCCTTGGTACCACATACATAGAAAAAAGCTAGAAGTGGTGCTGAGGCTCAAGTGGTAGAAAGTCCAAGGACTGTGTTCAGGCCCTGAGCTCAAGGCCCAGGACTGGCAAAAAACAAAAAACAACAACAACAAAAAAGACAGCACCAAGGTGGGCTTGGCTCACAGCTATAATCCTAGCTACTCAGAAGGCTGAGATCTGAGGATAAGGGTTCAAAGCCAGCCTCGGCACTAAAGACCAAGAGACTTTTGTTTCCAGTTAACCACTAGAAAACCAGAAGTGGTGCTGCGGCTCCAGAGGTAGGGCAGTAGCCTTAAGCTGAAGAGCTCAGGGACAGCACCCAGAGTTCAAGCCCCACCACTGACAAAAAAGCAAAAAATAAATAATACCATAAGAAAATGGAGAAATAAGTTGGGACATTGCCCTCAAGCCTTGCCTCTAGGGAAAACCCATAACAGTGTACATTTGGACAACTCTTCACATACAAAACTTTTGTTAGGGGCGGGGAGTTTGGCCTAGTGGTTAAAGTGCTTGCCTAGCATGCATGAAGACCCGGGTTCAATTCCTCGGTACCACATACATAGCAAAAAGCCGGAAGTGGTGCTGAGGCTCAAGTGGTAGAGTGCTAGCCTTGAGAAAGTCCAAGGACAGTGCTCAGGCCCTGAGCCCAAGCCCAGGACTGGCAAAAAAAAAAAAAAAAAAAACCTTTTGTTAGCACCTGTGCTAAATAGCAGGCAATAGAGCTTACAGAAGAAATTGAGGTTTTTTTTTTTTTTTTTTTGGTCAGTTGTGGGGCTTTGAACTCTGAGCCTGGGCGTTGTCCCCGAGCTGTTCAGCTCAAGGCTACCACCCTACCCCTGGAGCCACAACCTACTTCTGTTTTCTAGTGATTAATTGGAGATGAGTCTCATGTTCTTTAGTACCCAGTATGGCTTTGAACCGTGATCCTGAGATCTCAGCCTCCTGAATAGCTAGGATTACAGGTGTGAGCCACAACCCCTAGCTTAAGAAATTGAATTTCCGGGGACAAAACATGAGAAGGGGGGGCCAAGAGTTTGGCCTAGTGGTAGAGTGCTTGCCTAGCATTCACGAAGACCTGGTTTCAATTCCTCATTACCACATACATAGAAAAAAGCTGGAAGTTTTGCTGAGGCTCAAGTGGTAGAGCTCTAGCCTTGAGAAAGTTCAAGGACAGTGCTCAGGCCCTGAGCTCAAGCCCAAGACTGTTAAAAAAAAAACAAACACACAAAAACCATGAGAAGGGGGTATCAATGTACAAGAAGTAATACACCTACTACCTAATGAATGTAACTGTAACCCCTCTGTACATGATCCAGACAGTTTAAAAAAAAATTGAATTTCTAGGAGACTGAATTTCCCAGGGTAAAACTGGGTGAGAAGATCGCTTTGTCCGGGCTGAAACAGTCTCAAACCTTGTGTCCAGGTCTGTGGCCAAGGCTTCTCATACCTCCTGTGTGTCTAGAATGTAGAAGAAAGATTCAGTGTCAGGGCCGGAGGAGGCCTGGGGAAGGAGGGGACTAAAAGTGTAAAGCAGAGCTTCCCATCCTGTTATATCACCCCCACCAGGAAGGCCGTGTAGCCATCACCCGAGTGGCCAACCTTCTGCTGTGCATGTATGCCAAGGAGACTGTAGGCTTTGGAATGCTTAAAGCCAAGGTGTGTATGTGCCCATCCCCGTCCTCCCTGCTCTAGACCCAGCCTTTGTGCTCCATCACCAGGTCTGTTTCTCCCTTTCTTAAGTTGTCCCTCCAATCCATGCCTGGTGTGTGCTAATTCAATAGCAGGGGGGGGGGGTGGCTTTCCCAGGGTGGTATGAGAGGCAGATGTGTGGTGGGCTACAAGTTACTTGATTTGTGTTTGTGTCCTCCTTTTGCAGGCCCAGGCCTTGGTGCAGTACCTGGAGGAGCCCCTCACCCAAGTAGCAGCATCATGAGGGTGGTGGAAGCTGAGGTCAGAGAAGAGACATAAGCATTTGGAGGGGCAGGGTCCCTCAGAAATGCCTGGCTGGACTGTCAGGATGGGGGTGGGGGTTTCATCCCAAATAAATTTCAATTCCTCCCTGGTGTATTGGCTCTGTTTTTTTTTTTTTCTTTCTTCCTTCCTTATGTCTTTGCTTTTTTGTTTTGTTTTGTTTTTTAACTTTTTTGTTTGAGGCTGGGTCTCACTATATATCCCAGGCTAGCCTTGAACTCACTATCTTCCTTCCTCAACCTCCAGAGTGCTCTGCCATCACATGTACCACCACATCTGAGTTAGTTCCTTTCCTGGATGAGAGGAAACAGAGGACATGGGATGAGGCGGGGATGGCTCAAAGGATTTTTCCTGTTCACTATACCATCGCTTCCCAGACCTAGTGTTTCATGGTGGTGACAGCTCCCTACCTGGAGCCTGCCACTCACCTGTTTGGCAAAACTTAGGGAGTAAGCTCAAAGTGCTTACTGATCATATTGAAGGTGGATACATCTTGCCATCCTTTCTCCTCTCAGGCATTCGTAAATCGAGTTATCCAGACCCTCTCTGGACCCTTTTTTCCCCCCCTCATAATACCCAAGATTGAACTTAAGGCCTCTATCTTGCTAGGCAGGTACTCTATCACTAGACATAGCTCTGAGCCTTTTATTTTGTTTCTGAGATAGGGTCTCCAGATTATAAGAGGAGGGGCCAGGAGTTTGGCCTGTGGTAGAGTGCTTGCCTAGCATGCACAAAGACCTGAGTTCAATTCCTTGGTACCACATACATAGAAAAAGCTTGAAGTGGTGCTGTGGCTCAAATGGTAGAGTGCTAGCCTTGAGAAGAAAAGCCCAAGGGCAGTGCCAGGACTGGCAAAAAAACAAAACAAAACACAAGAGGAGCTATGATCTTTCTACCTCCACCTCTGGAATTACAGAATTATACAATGCTTCACTATGCCCTGCGTTTTCTTTTTAAGAAATCTTGAAGCCCATTAGCAATAAGAAGACTTTGCCTCAGATCCTGGGCAGAGTAGACAAACCCCAGAAGACTTTTCAGGAGCTTTATCTCTAAATCCTGCCCTACACTCACCCCAGCTGGCTCTTTCTGACCGATACTTCCCTTAGCCCAGTGTCCTGAGAGCAGGGCTGTGTAGGGAGCTGCTAGCCCTTGGCTTCTTCGTGGAAAAAAGTTTCCCTGCCAGCTGGGTAGTCTCAGCTCCACCCAGGATGAGAAAGCTGCCCATCCTAGGCCCTGGGCTCTCAGGGAGGGGCAGAAGCTGCTTGTGGATACAAAGCTACTCCCAAAGCTTTACTGCAGCGGAGTCACTGGCATCAGCCCCCACCCCTTGCCCCCACAGCTTTTGTCTGGTGGCCCCAATCTTCACTGTAACACTAACAGAGCTGCTCAAAGAAAAGCAAGAAGTTAAGAGGGTTTTTGCTGCTCAAGGGATACTGGTTGAACTCCATCCTCACCACAGGTCCTGGGAGCCAAACATGGCACACTCAGGCCTCAGTGGGTGCTCTCCTAAAGTTCAGTCTCCCTAGTTTCCCCAGTGTTACCCCTTGGAACTGTCTCCCCTGCTTTCAGGAGCCTAGGCTCATAGCAGACACCCAACCTGTCTAACCTGTATGACGTCATCATCTCTCCACCCACCTGGGCCCCAGGTCCCTAGCTGCTTGCTCTTCCTGTTCTCCCTCGGCTTCCGTCCTCTCAGCTTCCATACAGCACCTCCACCTGCCAGAGCTGAGTCTCCCTAGGATCTCTTTGGCCTTGAATTGGCCTTCAATTCCTCTAGCTGCAGAAGTCTCCTGGCCCCCAATGTGAGAAAAGGTGGGTGCAGGTCTTTTAAGAGCTGAGGGTTAAGGGCATTGAACTAACACAGAGACTTGTGACCTCTGCCCCCCAAAGATACCTGCACCCTCCATGCGGAGCCAAGATGGGGAATGGAAAGGAGGAAGATTATAACTTTGTCTTCAAGGGTAAGTTGGGGAATCCCTGAAGAGAAGAAGCCTGAGGAGCCTGAAAGAGAAAAGGGCAAGAGAAGACCCAGTCCACCTCTTGCTTTTTATCTCTTATCAGGACCCCCTAGGACTGGCCATTCCCTCCCCTAAGAAAGGTAGCTGTAGGGAGGGAGGGAAGAGTGGAGAGAGAGCCAGTTACAGGGCAAAAGTCTCGGAGTTGCTCTACTGTTGTAAATAAAATGCTGACCATTTCTATTTGGTGTTAAACTCTTCTGCCTTGTTGCTAATGGAAGCCCAAATCCCTGGAAATAGTCACTGCAGAAGAAGAGATGGAAGTTAGACCTGAGAAAGGACTTCCATTCTTGACAGAGGGGAAAAAAACATTTAAGAGAGAGAGAAAAAATTATTTTTATAGATTGCAACTCCTTTGTATTACTTAAAAATAATTAAATCTTTCTGAGCAGGTGTACAGGAAAGGAGAGATCTATCCAGTACCAGACATAAGGAAGATATTAGGGATCAATATAATGAATCTGATTTAAAAAAAAAAAAAGAAAAAAACATCCACACAGGACTCTTGGAGCCTTGTCTACTTGTCCCTTGGGTCAGAGATTTCAGGCACTGGGTTCAACTTGATCCTTGAAAGTGGGCATGTGTCTTTCCTGCTTCTTTATCTCGGCTCTGTGTTTGATTCTTCCATGGGTCCCCAAGCCATGCTGTACACCTGCCTGAGGTCTGGCAGATTGGGAGCTCTCCTTCCCACCCCACCCTACTGCCTCTCCTAGCCACAGCCTCACCCTCAAGCTGGGCAACCTGTACTTCTGGCTTCTTCCCTAGATAGGGGAGACAGGGTAAAGGCTGGAAATAATCTGGGGGCAATGATACAAACTAGCTGCTGATGTTTATTTGAGCTATTAGTAGGTACCATTAACATAGAACCCTACAAAGATTTTTATTTATTTATTTTTTATTTTATTTTATTTTAGTGGTGTTTTTGTGCTGATCCTAGGGCTTGAACTCAACTCAGGCACTGTCCCTGGACTTTTTTTTTTCCCTCTCAAGCCTAACACTCTACCACTTGAGTCATAGTTCCACTTTCTGCTTTTTGATGATTAATTGACAATAAGAATCTCAGACTTTCTTGCCTGGGCTGCCTTTAAAGCCTGTATCTTTGGTCTCTGTCTCCTGAATAGCTAGGGAAAAAGTGTGAGCCACCAGTGCTGTAAATTTTTTTTATTTTTTTTTACCAGTCCTGGGCTTAAGCTCAGGGACAGATGTCTGTCCTTGGATTTTTCTCAAGGCTAGAACTCTACCACTTGAGCTTCAGCACCACTTCTGGCTTTTCCTAAGTATGTGGTACCAAGGAATTGAACCCGGGTCTTCATGTATGCTAGGCAAGCACTCTACCACTCGGCCAAATTCCCGGCCCTGTAAAATTTTTTTTTGCCAGATCTGGGGCTTGAACTCAAGGCCTGAGCATTGTCCTTGACTTTCTCTAGGCTAGAGCTCTACCACTTGAGCCACACACAGCACCACTTCCAGCTTTTTCTATGTATGTGGTACTGAGAAATCAAATCCAGGTCTTCATACATGCTAGGCAAGTACTCTACCACTAGACCACACTCCCAGCCCCTGGAAAAAATTTGTTTTTGTTTGTTTTTGAGATAGTTTAACCATGTAGTTCAGGTTGGCTTTGAACTTTCTATCTTCCTGCTTTAGCCTCTCACAGTGCTGGTATTACAGGTGTGAGCCACCACTTCCAGCCAACTGTCTTTCATTTCAAGAGGTAGAATAACCTTGTGACCAGGTACCAGTTCAGATCTTAGCTCTGCCACTTACATATTAATGGAGGTGGGCAGGGTCTCTGAGTTCAGTGTTGATTATGAAAAAGTAAGATGGAGAAAACAAGATTGGACTGAGGGAGAAGCTAACTGCAATGTAGGCTCCACAAAGCCTTGGCCAAAAGCTGGGTGCATGGGGAGGGAGGGCAGGGTTCTGCAATGGCCTCACTGTGCTCAGGTACTGCGTGGGACTGCCTAGGACAGGTGTGACTGAGTGATATTGGAGGCAAGTTGGGAGCTGTCCCTGCAGTGAGGCAGATGGAGCAAGTCCTTCCCTGAAGGAGGATCTGAACAGTTTACCATACTAGCTGTGTTGTCTTGAGTTAGTCACTTGACCTCCCTAGTGCCTTCCTTGTCTATAAAAATGATAATAGTGGCATTTACCTCCAGACATTGTTGGGAGGACTAAGTTAATTTGTGTGTTTTTAAGATGATACCTAACCCTTAGTAAGTGCTCAATAAATGTTAACCATTGGAATTTATCTCCATTTTACAGATGAGGAAATTAAAGTTTAGAAAGTAAGTAGTTTACAAAAAGCCACAAAGCCAGTAGTAGTTAAACCTGTCAGTCTGACTCGAAAAGCCCTTGCCCTGAGCAACTTGAGGACAGGTTTAGAAGCCCTTCCACTGAGAGGAATGAGGTGGGGAAGAGATGCCTAGTAGAGCAAGAGGCAGGAGACACACAGACACACACACAGACACACATTTTTTTTCTTCTTGTCTTTTTACAGAACTCAAAATTGCTTTAGGATTTGTTTTATGCTGGTACTGGGGTTATATGGATAGCATTTATGCCTTCTTTTTCCTTCCTTTCTCTTTTTTAATGTTAGAACTGGATCTTGAATTCAAGGCCTGGGCACTATCCCTCAACTTTTTTTTTTTTTGGTGCCAGTTTTGGGGTTTGAATTCGATTGGTTAGGCACTGTCCCTGAGCTTCTTTTGCTCAAGGCTAGCATTCTACCACTTGAGTCATATTCCCAGCCTCCTGAGCAGCTTTTACTCAAGGCTAGCACTCTACCCTTTGAGCCACACATCCACTTTCACTTTTTGGTGGCTAATTAGAGGTAACAGTCTTGGGGTTTTGTCTATCTGGGCTGGCTCTGAACCTTGATTCTCAGATCTTAGCCTTCTGAATAGCTGAGTTTATAGACAAAAACCATCAGTACCTGGTATGCTCTAGAGTTTTGTTTTATTGTTTTTTTGTTTTGTTTTGTTTTGTTTTTATTCAAGGCCTGGATGCTGTCTCTGAGCTCTTTTGCTCAAGAATCCCACTGTACCACCTTGAGCAACAACTTTAGTTCATTGAAGATAAGAGTCTCATAGACATTCCTGCCTGGGCTGGGTTTGAACCTCAATTCTTGGATATCAGTCTTCTGAGTAGCTAAGATTACAGGTGTGAACCATCAATGTCTGTCTGGCTTTAGTTATTTTTCAGATAGTTTCATGCCTTCTTTTTCTTTTTCTTTCTTTCTTTTTTTTTTTTCGGCTCACCATGGGACTTGAACTCTGGGCCTGGGCGCTGTCCCTGAGCTTTTCAGCTCAAGGCTACCACCCTACCCTTTGAGCAATAGCATCACTTCCAGTTTCTACTGGTTAATTGGAGATAAGAGTCTTGGATTTTAGTGCCCCGCTGGCGTTGAACCTCAATCCTCAGATCTCAGCCTCCTGAGTAGTTAGGATTTATAGGCATGAGCCACCACGCCCAGCTGGTTTCCTGCTTTTTTGCTGGACTAGTCTCTGCTTATGATCTTTCTACCTTCACCTCGCTAGTAGCTGATAATTACTGATGTCCCATATATACTATTACCCACAAATCTAGATGACTTTCAGTTCTTTCTTGCCCTACACAAATGCAAAATTTTAAAAGTTGGGAGAGGACATTCTAGACTATATAAACAAGGAAACTGAAAGGGTGTGCTACTTGTTTAAATTCCAACAGCTAGTTAGAAACAGGAACCAGAGGCCAAAACATCTGATCCCCAATTAAGTGCCAGTCTAACAATCCAGAATTTCGTGGGTGGCCTCCTCTAATTCTGGTTCTCAGATCAGTACAGTATAATGTGTAAGTGAGACAGCAGCCTCCTATGCTCACCCACAGGGGGGAATGGTTGAGCAGTAGGCCCACCAGCCTAAAAGGTCTCCATAATACCTCTGATAAACCCAGGAGGCACTGGTTGGCCACCAACAAGCAGACATATGCACTCCTCCATATTCTGGGACGTACCTCATTTACTTCTTACCCTAGCCCAGAAGGTAATACTACTGTCATTCCAGTTTTCCTATGATGAATACTGAAGGATACAGAGCTAGTTCAACACCTTACTGACAACTGGATCCTAACTTTTACACACACACACACACACACACACACACACACACACACACACACACACATCTTCCTCTCCTTGTTAGAAGATTCATCCAGGTATCTCACACCTGTAATCCTAGCTACTCAGAAGGCTCAGATCCAAGGATGAAGATTTGAAGCCAGCTCAGGCAGACAATCAGACTCTCCGACAAATCTCTAATAAACCATCAAAAAGCCAGAATTGCAGGTATGGCTCAAATGAGTACCAACCATGAGTAAAAAGCTAAGGGACAGCACCTAAGCCCTGAATCCAGATCTCTTCACATGTTCTCACTTCTTTTCGATTTGAATACACACATCAAACCCTTCTCCCAGCTGACTCCCTTTTTCTTTCTTTCTCTCACACAGAGATCTCACCTTCCCTCCTTCAGATCTCTTACCATCTCTGTCCATTTTCACACTCCTGTCACCTCTCCACATAACACCCATACATACACAGCTCACAGATTTCTCTGTCACCAGCAATTGAAGCTGGTTCTGTATCCCTGTTTCAACAGAGCAGGCCTGTAATCCTTACAGCCCCTTTGTTTGTTTTATACTCCTGGCTCTTTGTCCTCCAGGGCAGATGCATTATGTATCCAGAGTCTCTGCCAGGAGAGCTGGATCCCTCCTCGGTTTTCTGAGCTCAGTTCCCTTTTCCCTTGAAAAATCCTCTAAGCTCAGGTGGGCTCAGAGCCACTGTGCAAGGGTGCTCAGTCTTTATCTCTCCACTCCTGCAGTGGTGCTGATCGGTGAGTCAGGCGTGGGCAAGACCAATCTGTTGTCCCGATTCACACGCAATGAATTCAGCCACGACAGCCGTACTACCATCGGGGTTGAGTTCTCTACCCGCACAGTAATGCTGGGCACCGCGGCCGTCAAGGCGCAGATCTGGGACACAGCTGGCCTGGAGCGATATCGAGCCATCACCTCAGCGTGAGCCCGGGCCTAGGGGGGCTGGTGGGTTGTGGGAGCTCTGGGAAGTCAGGGGGAGGTGGACAAGGAGGGGGAAACCGGGTCTCAGCAGTCTGTTCCCTGGGGGAGATCACTGGAGCATAAGTGCTGTGAGCAGCAAACAGAGACAGGATATAACAAGTAAGACAACTAGTAGGAGTGAAATAAGAATCATTGCTACCCCTTACTGAGCCTTTGCCATGGGCCTGGAAGGATACAAATCACTTTCTGCTTGGCACATATAAGAAGTAAGGTGCTACAATAAATCCCTATTTAAACACAAGCAAGGTAAAAATCTAGGTGGAGCTGAGATGGGGCAGGCTGTGTGGATTAAGAGCGCCCCCTCAGTTTGCACAGTGCTCTGCACCTGGTAACACATCACATGCAGGAGCTGGACCCAGAGTGTGCATTTTATAGTCTCAGAGGGCACATTAGAAGTTTAGGCCCCTTGAAAACAAAACCAAAGTGTCTCCTATCAGTGTTAGGTTCACATGTGTGCAAGATGGTCTATGCATGCATGTATGATGGAGACAGACAGGACCCTCTGGGGGTAGGAAGCAGAGGCTACCGTTAACACTCACAGGGCCATATATACATATTACCCTGTCCTTTGACCTCTTATAAGCCTTAATTGCTTCAGCAATAAAGCTTGGAAATAATTCTACATCGCCATTCCAGTCACAATGGAAGGAGTCTGGCTGCCATCAGGGAAGCCATCGTGGTCAAGCCAGGTACTAGTCCTAGAAAGATGGCCACAGGAGAGAAGAGGGCACTGGTTTGAGAAACGATCTCAAAGGTAGAACATCTAGGAGGCACTTTTAGCCAGAGCATAGATGGACATCGGGGACCAATGGGAAAACAGGATAAAGAAAGCAAAAGAGCTCTGAAGATTTGCTTGTAAGAGGTTGGGGTGGGGCGGGGGCGGGAATCAAGACCAGTGTTCCTGGATTGCACAAGGAGCCTTGAGCTGCCCAACCAAATTGAGTGTCCCCAGTTTCTTTATTTGCTCATTATTGATATACTCTGACTCAGGCATTTTGGCTTGGTGACTTCGCTCTGAGGCTGATACCCCTACCTTTCTCTGCCTACCTACCCTATACCCATTCAGGTACTATCGTGGAGCAGTAGGGGCCCTTCTTGTGTTCGATCTAACCAAGCACCAGACATATGCCGTGGTGGAACGCTGGCTAAAGGAGCTCTATGACCATGCCGAGGCTACAATTGTTGTTATGTTGGTGGGGAACAAAAGTGACCTTTGTCAGGCCCGGGAGGTGCCAACGGAGGAGGCCCGAATGTTTGCAGGTGAGTGTCCAGCCACATCCAGTCTGACTCCTACAAACTTGCCCACATCCAATCAGCTCCAGCTCCCCAAGAGCCTGCTCGACACCCAGCTCCCCTGTGTAGACTTCCCTCCACTTTCCTGAGACTTGCCTTCATCAGCAGTCATAGTTGATTATAAGACAGCCCTGCTGAGCACCAGTGACTTATGCCTGCCATTCTAGCTATTCTAGAGGCTGAGATCTGAGGATCTCATTTGGAGGCCCGAGATTCTTATCTTCGATAAACCACACACACACACATACAGAGGCAGAAAGTGGAGCTGTGGCTTAAGTGGTAGAGCACTATCCTTGAACACAAAAACTCAGGGATAGCACCCAAGCCCCAAGATGAGAAAAAAAAAAAAAAGAGATAATGCCACCCTAGAATGCTCCAAGATCCTGGTGGGTTCTAAGAACGTGGCTAGCTCCTGCTACATTTGCTCCAGGAGTTCTCTGGGTTTGGCAGTAGTATAATATGGTGATTTTGAGGTAAACTCCAGAGCCCAGCCTCCCACTGCCCCTGTTGAGTTCCTAGATTGGACTATGGAGCAGATTTCTTCTTCATTCTCTCTGCTTCTGAGTTTCAGTTTCCTAACAGAACCTACTCATACATAGCTTTAAGTTGTGAGTTACTACAAATGTTTAACACTTAGTAATGTATATGGTTAACATTAAGTGAATGTTATTATTATTACCATTATTAATTACCTTTGACCCCCTCAATTAATGGTGTTTCCCTTCTTGGCAGAAAACAATGGGCTGCTATTCCTGGAGACCTCAGCCCTGGACTCCACCAATGTTGAGCTGGCCTTTGAGACTGTCCTCAAAGGTTAGAGCCCGCCTCCATTTGGCAGCCCCTTCCATTCCCCGGGTCAGAAGCATATTTGACACCCAACTCTTATTCCAGCTGACAGTTCACTACACTGTTCCTTATGGGCCCCCAGCCTCTTTTCTGGGCCACCACTGTCTAGCCGACTTCAGCCCAGTGCTCTCTATGCTTGGTAACATTCATCTAACTACAAATGCCAGGGGACAGACCCCAAGTATGCATTTTGTAAAGTCTCAGGGAGCCTTTATAAACTCCTAAGTGTGTGTGTGAGTGTGTGTGTGTGTGTGTGTGTGTGTGTGTGTGTGTGTGTGTGGTGAACAACTGAAGACTATACTTCCCAAAGGTCTGAGTCTTGGTTCCTTGTCCTCCCAGGTAAGTAGAAAGGACCCAGGTGCTGAAATTCCACTTCTTTCCAGTAGAAACTCCTGCCACTAGGACCACTTTTAGTGCTTGGAAATGACATGAAGCATACATATAGAGGTGGGACATGGGTGCTAAACCTTCTGACCTGATCACTGCCTTCTACCCTCTCAGAGATCTTTGCGAAGGTGTCCAAGCAAAGGCAAAACAGCACCCGGACCAATGCTGTCACCCTGGGTAGTGCCCAACCTGGGCAGGAGCCTGCCTCTGGGGAGAAAAGGGCCTGTTGCATCAACCTCTGATTTTGGCCATGGTCAACCCTGCACCTCCAACTTCTGGTACCTGAACCCACTGTCCATAGGACATTTTCCTGATCTTTAGTTCCCTGATCATAGACACTCAGAGCCCTAGGGTCTTCATATCCTACCACATACATCTCTCATCTGTCCACACCTTCAAATAAAGCTGTGTTTTGTACCCATGCCTGGCCATCCTGCTGCCTCCCGTCTGTTCCTCCTCTTCTGTCTCTGCCACCCCTCATCCATCCCTCCAACATTGGTCCCTCCTCCTCTGAATCCCTGATCCCCTCCTCCCCCCCCACCATATCCACTGCCCCCTCCCCCCCAGGGCCACCTGCCTCTGGGGTTCTGTGGTCTGGGGACTGTGCCAAGGGGGTGGAGGTGCCCATCTTTCCCTCTGCCAACCTCCAGGGCAGGTGGGGGAGGGAGGACTGTATGGAGAGAGGGGAAGGGTATCGGGAAGGCAAGACAAAGGAAACCATCAGCAAGCAAGCACCATCTGGTGCCCAAGGCCCTGGTGCCAAGAACTGAGGTCACTCCAATGCTGGGGCAAGAGGAGGAAGCTGGGGAACAAGCAAAGGAGAAGAGTTGCGGCCAGCTTTGTAGTATGCTGGGGTCCTCCAGCTAGTCCACCTCCTCTTGCTTTTTAGAGGGAAGTGTTGGTTTTGAACTCAAGGATCTAACTTGCTAAGTGGACAGATGCTCTACCACTTATGCTATACTCTAGTCCTTGCCATGTCCTCAACAGGGAGAGTTTGATCCTGTTGTTTCTCCTGTGCTTCAGAGAGGGTGGAAAGTATCAATGCATTTCCAAGGAAAAGAAGGAAATATATAGGGAAGAAAAATAGGCTCATGCCTGTAATCCTAGCTATTCAGGAGACTGAGACCTGAGGATTGCATTTCACAACCAGCCTGGGGCAAAAGTCTGTGAGACTCTTATCTCCAATTAACCACCTGAAGAAGCAGGAAGTGGCACTGTGGCTCAAGTGGTAAGGTGCTAACCTTGAGCAAAAACTAGCCCAAGCCCAGAGTTCAAGCCCCAGGATGGGAAAAACAAAATCGAAAAAAAGAAAAATAGGATCAGGGCCGGGAGCTCACGTAGCATGCACCAATCCCTGGGTTTGATTCCCTGGAACCACATACACAGATGAAGCCGGAAGTGGCACTGTGGCTCAAGTGGCAGAGTGCTAGCCTTGAGCAAAACAGTGCCCACCAGGTCCTGAGTTCAAGCCACAGGACTGGCAAAAAAAAAAAAAAAAAAAAAAGGAAAGAAAGAAATGCCAGCAGGAGAGAGGAGAGATTGTTTTAGAGCAAGTTCTGTCACTCCGTCAGACAATCTCTGTATTATTTAAGCTGTCACATGGCAAAGAAAATAAAAATGTTAGAAACAAAAGAAAAATAGGATCGAGTACTTGAAGATTCATGTAGGAAACTGGGTAGCACATGGGTGGCAAGGAACTCTGGAAATTCCCACTTCCCACAAAGTGTGTACGACACTCAGTTAAACCAGAGAGAACCCCAGACCACAATTGCTTCTACTGGCCCCAAACGGTATGAACTGACACACACAGACTGAGCCTTAAGTAATAATACTTTTAATAAAATTAAGTTCTTAATAGCACATTTAATACATTAACCCTCCCCCTTCTTGGTTTCTCTGCATTTTGTGCAACATCATTTTGACTTGATTATTCATGGGTCAATTTCATTTCCCGTCTTTATTTTGCTTCTGAAATCTTTCCTTGCTGGATTTGTGTCTTCACTAGATGCCTCAAATTAAGTCTGACCACGATCCTATTCTACTTTCTACAGTGGAGACCATCCCCCCTGCCCCAGGGCTGTCTCCACCCACCTCCCCTACCCAACCTGCACCCTCCAATGGGTAAGGCCCATCCCAGACACTATCATCCCAAACTATTGAGGGTTCTAGGACAAAAAGAGCAGGGGGGTGGGAGTGTTTATCTGTCCCTAGATAGGGCAAGAAGAGTAAATTGGGAAGAGGGAGATGTGTTTGGGGTCTAGGGTCTGGGAGGGATGAGGCAGAGTCATTGATACAATGTAGCAGGCAAGGCTTGCTGAAAAGAGAGCCAAGGGGTCTCTCCACCCCCAGCACCATAGAAGGGTTTGATCGGTTTGCCAGCTGGGGCTAGAAGTGCTTTCAAAAAATGTGCATTCCTCACATGCAAAAATACAGGCTCCCAATTTTCTGTGAGGAAGGTGAAGTGACCCTATTAGAACACCTACAGCTGAAGCTGAGATGGAATAGAAGGTATCTAACAGAAGGGCTACCCAAGGCCTTCTGTCCTTCCTCTGTACTCTTGGGGATCTGTTCCCCATAGACTTCAAGGGCAGTCTTAACCCTACCTCCCTGTGTAGGAAGTCCTTCTTGGAATCTAACTTCTAGGAGATAATATCTTGCAAACCTGTGAAGTATCATACAGATTTAAGAACAGCTTCCAAGATCGCTACTCCCAACTGCCTCCATGGAGGACAAAATTGAGTGCCAGGTGGGAGCAGGGATGAGGGGTCAATCCCCTCCATGCTCATGAAAGTCTGAGAAGATGGGAAGCATGTGTATTTCTTTGTATAATGGCTAAGATCTTGAACCAATCTGTAATGAAGTGAATTGAGGTTACATTTTTCAAGGACTTAGGCCAGGGAGGAATTGGCTTAAAAAGGTTGGAGCTAAGCAGTCTCCCTCCTCCCTGACAGCCCCAGGAGAGGCTGGATCACATTAGAATGGGGACTAGCCAACAGACACAGTGGTAGACAGCCCCCTCCAGCCCAGCTCCCACCCCTGGTTGAGATGATCAGTATGCATCCTTTCAAAGACCTTGGAGACCAAGTTTCTCATTTACTTGTCCCACAGTGAAAAAACTCAAGAATTCTCAGAATCAACCCCAGCAGACTGGAAGCTCCCAATCTTAACCTTGGTATCCTGCTCCAACCATGACCCTGAAGATGGAGTGGCTCAGGGTGGACCCAGCCACTCCCTCCTCTATTCTTTTCCATACTTTTATACATTCTACTGGACCCAGGGGCCCTCAATGCTACTAAACTTTAAGCTATCTGAATATCATCTACTAAGTAACTAGTAATTCTTTTTCTTTCTCTAGGATTATATGAAATAAATTTGAATTATTATTATTTTGTAGTATTCTCTTCTTTTAAACCCCTCGGTTTCTTTCTTTTTCTTTCTCACTCTCTCTCTCGTTTTTTTTTTTTTTGTTTTTTGTTTTTGTTTTTTTTTTTGGTTAAAAAAATCTATTTCTCTTAAAATCTCACCTCTCTGAGGGTTCCCATAGGCCTGTTAGGCCTCTGTTCTGGATTCTCCCTCCTCACTTACCCCTGGGGACAGGGCAGAGGAAGGAGCAGAGCACACCTCAGGATCCGCAGTCCTCAGTCCCACAGCTTCTTTCTTTCTGGTTAATCCCTTTCTTTGTTTGGCTCTGCCGGCTCCCCTGAGGGGGAGGGGGAGAAGGGAGGAGGAGCCCACTGAGTGAAATCCAATCTACTAGTGGGGGCCCCATAAGGGACCAGGTTCCCCTAGCCCCTCTCTCCACCATCCATCTCAGGATGCTCCCCGAAGAAAAGCAAATGACATTCCTCCCCAAAAAAAAGTGGGGGAAAAAAGGAACGTAAACCCGAACATATATTAAAAACACTTTTTTTTTTTTAAGATTTAACTCTGAATACAAATGTATTTTTTCTTCTTCTCTCCCTACATATATTCTAAACCTTCTAAAGTTTTTTTATTTTTTTAAGGATCACTTTATCATAAAATAAAATATCCTTTTCATATAATAAATTACCTAATAAAAAGTCTTTTTTTCATATTAGCCCAGGTTCTTTGCTACATTTATATGGTAATAAACGCCTTTATTAAAATAGAATATTAAATTATAAAGAACTGTTTTTTTTCTTTTTTCTTTTTTTTTCTATTTTTATTTCCTCTCCTCTGTGTTGGTTGCCAATCTTGCTCCTTCTGTTGCTCTCTGCTTTCTCTCCCGTTTTGTCACTCATTGTTTTGCAATTATTTCTAGGTCTGGGCTCACTCAGTAAGGATGGGAGTAAAATTACTGAGCCCCCTAGTGTAACAGTCTTTTGCCTTTATGTGTAAGGACTGGAGAGGGGGAGGGAGATCGACAAACAGACATCCCTTCTTCCCACCCCCCCCCCACTGGGCCTCAGGTAACTAAGGGTGCCCATTTGGTTTGGTTTCTATTGTACAGACATTTCAGGATGGATTACATTGGCAAGAAGGAGGGAAGCTGCCACAGGCCAGTTTTCTGGACTGTGATCTCCTTCCTCTCCCCTTCCAGGATGGTGGTCTGGAAGGGAAGGTTGAGGACAGGGGAGTTAATTCACAACTGGTGGAGGAAGGAGAGTGGGGAATCCCCTATGCACCTCCATCCCTGCACCCCAGCTCCATCCAGGAAGAATGGGACTCCTGAGCTATAAGTGCTCAGAGACAGTGAGAACAGTTCCACCCATTATATACAAGCATCTCCAGGGCCCCCTGAGCCTCCCATCCCCCATCCTTTCCTAGCCCGGCCAGCGGAACCAGGAGTATGAGAGGCTGGTGGCAGCCCCAAGTGAGCTGTAGGGAGTCAGCCAGGCCTGTCACAATACAAGATCGGTGGAACAGACCCTGCTGTACCCCAGTCCTGCTTTGCCTGGCCTGACCCCTCTCTGAAGTCCTGGCCTCTCTGTTCAGCCACAGTGGGTGGAACAGAGACTTCATGATTTGCACACTAATAAGGATTCAGTAACGGTTCAGTTAGGTCAAGAGGGGGGTCAGGGAGTGGGAGGGGAGTGCTTCTAGCCATCCCTCTCTCCTGCCCAGGCTTTCCTGTTTCTGGATCCCCACCTCCCAGAGCCAGAAAACCAGGTCAAGAACTGCTCCCTAAATATAATGCCCATAGATGATGAAGGTAGGGGATTTGACCCTTTATATGCCCAGTTTTAGTTCTTTCTCAAATTGTCACTGAAAATGGGGATACATTCTATCAGGAATTGGAGTTGCTTCTTTGGAAAAGTGGGGAAAGGGCTTGCTGTCCAATACCTGAAGAGAAACTGGGAAGGAGGGCATCAACATATTCTTCCCTCAGCTTCTCCTCAGGGGGCTGTGATCCCAAAGCTGGGCTGGAAGGGGCAGGAGGGAGGGCAGAGAGAAGGAAGAAAGGCAAAGAGAACAAAATAGGCTGGAGATAACAAACCACCCTGGGAAGGAAAGAAAGCAAGCAGGAGGAAACAGAAAAGGCAAAGAAAGGAGAACCCAGAGGAAGGAGTCATGGAAAGGAGAGTGAAGGGGAAAGTCTCAGGGGACATGGAGGAGCCCCCCTCTTCCCCATTCCTCTAGCCCAGCTTTGTGGGGACTAGGAGTTTGAGCCCTTTATTGATTCACATGTTTTTCCCACACTGCCTTCCTTAGTGGATCTATGCAAACTTCTGATAGGGCCTCAACTCCCTTATACTATTGGAACTCTAAGTTTCCCAAACAGAATAAGGGGGCAGGGGGACACTAAAGGGTCATGTTAGGGGGTCAGAGGTCAGGATCAGAGGGCTGGGAATCCCATAGAGCACCTCTAGATTCAAATGGCAATTCTCCCTCTCCCTTCCCCCTACCCCCTCCACAAGGAAGGGATCAAGCAACACACAGTTGGGGAGGAGGGCAAAGGGGGTCAAGATGCTTTAGCGGCCACTTCTGGCATAACAAAAGTTTTTCTTAGCTGCTTCCAGATTTAAGGGTGTGTTGAGGTATCAGAGTTGTAACTCTAGTAAAATTTTCGGTCTGGCCCCCTTCCCAATCTTTCCAGGGCAGGGTAACCAGGGTAACCAGAGGCTCTGAAAGTGGCCCACCCTCCAGCCACCACGGCCTCTCTGTCCCCCCCTTCCTCAGCGAGCGAATTATCTCCAAGCACACTGCCCCACACAAATCACTGATTTCCAAAAGGCCCTAGTGGGGAAAAAAAAAAAAAAGTCCTTCGGGGAGGGGGCCCCAGGAAACATGAGGCAGGAGGCTTAGGAGAATATTCGGATGGCTTGCGTGGCTGTGATGTGGCAGACGGGACACTCCGGGTCCGTTCTCTCGCAGATGCGTACTGCACACTCCATGCAGAAAAGGTTGTGTCCACAGGGCACAAGGGCGGCGGTCACTTCACTCTCAAAGCACACCATGCAATCCCGCCCACCACCAGGGCTCCGCAAGCCGCCTCCACCGAGTTTGGAGAAGCCCTGGAGCGGCTCTCCCGGCGGGCGCCTCGGGAGTCCGGCCAGCTCCGGCCCCGCAGAGGTGGCAGGGGAGCGATGAGAGCCGGGAGGCCCAGCTCGGGCCTTGGAAGAAGAGGAGGAGGAGGAGGCCGAGGAGAAGAGCACTGAGGTGGGCGTGGCGTTCTCCTGGCCCGCCCACAGTGGGGGGCTAGTCTCGGCCACGCCATAGTACACGTCCTGCTTGCCCACGCCATAACCCGGAAACAGGTATCCGCTGTAGCCGAAGTCTCCGCCCTGCTCGCCCAGGCGCGGGGCCTCGAAGCCCGAGTCCACTCCGCACTCCCCGATGCAGCCCAGGCTGTTCTGCCGGAAGGTAGACAGGGGCTTGCAGCCGGGCGGGTGCACCCGCCAGGCATCCGAGTAGCGGCTATCCAGCCCAGCTTCGGGGCTCCCCGCCAGGAAGTCGTTTTCATTGTTGTATTCAAGGATCTTGCCAGTGCGCACGGCGATGTGCGTCTCGATCTCCTCTCGCGCCCTCTCCACGTTGCCTGGAGCACCCGTGATCTCGAACACCGGATCCCGGTCACGACTTGGCGTGATAATGTATGTGTTGGTCTGCTGCTGGATGCGCTTGATGGTGGCCCCCTTAGGGCCCACCACCAATCCCACCACGCGGTAGGGCACTCGCACACGGATGGTCACCTGGCCGGGCAGAGCAGGGGCCACACCAAAAGCAGCGCCTGACTTATTGCGGGAGGCACGGATCATGGAGAAATGCTCAGCTGCGGAGATGATTTCCCGTCGGGCGGTGGCCACATCCTCCCGCCGCCCTGTCACCATGAATACTGGCTCCTCACCCCGCACTGGAGTCTTGATGTAGGTGTTCGTCTTGGCCCTCAGAGCCTTAATCTTGCAGCCTGGCATAGGGTGGGAAAAGGAAGAGAAAGAAATTCATAGGACAAGGAGGTTTGTGCTAGAACCAGTAAGTGCTTGAGCCTTACCCAGATACTTAGCTTCCCAGGAACAACCCGTCAGTGAAACCCTCGGCCCACCTTAGTCGGAGAATCTACTCTTCTGCCCAGTGCTGCTATCAGCCACAGATTTCAAAATGCAGCAACTTTCCTACTGTATATTCAGAACCTTCCAAATCCATTCATTCCTCCAAACCCCGAATAATTAGACCCTCCCAAAGACGCTGCTAAGTTCAAAACAGTTTCCCAAAGATTTGTTTTTGCCCCAATTTCTGACTACTCAAAAATTTCCAAATCAGTTGTCACCCCCACATCTACCAGTGGACCTGCACAGAACTCCAGTATACTCAGAAACCCTACAATCTACTCATCAAGTGTCTTCTAGCTGACTTAGGGGCACTGACCTTCCACTGTGTGTGACCCACAGTGTCAGTGGGTCCCCAGATCAGGAACCAGTGCAATGCAATAGTGAGGAGACTCTGAGAATTACAATTTCAAGGGAGGAAGGAAGAGTAGGGGAAAAAAATTACATGTAGAAAAGCATTACCCCACCCATGACATTCTTGTCCCCTTCAGTCTCTGGGGGGCAAAAGAGGTGAGATGGTCTAAGGGCTGAGCAGGAAGAGGGAGAGGGTATTCTAGACCCATACTCCTGCTTTGAAGGAGGAGCTAGTTAAAAGTCAGGTTGGGGAGAGAGGCAAGGGAAAAAAAAATGAGACAAAGAGACAAAGAGAAAGAGAAGGGGAGAGAGAAAAGTGTGGAAGGCTAGAATGTCACATATTTTGTGTAGTCAGAAAAGGCCACAGACTTCGATGATTTCCTGGGCAATCTTTCTTCCCTCTAGTTCCCTTCCTTGCCCCTAGTTTCACACAGAGCCTGACACTCACACACCCTTCCTCTGTGTGAGTTTGCACATAGACACCTAAGAGCCACTGCCATGTTCTGTGCCTTTATCTAAACAGTTGCTGTGGGATAAGCATATACTACTTTCATCTTTCATGTGTGCATGTGTTTCAGTCTTGCTTTCCCATCCTGTCCAGCACACAAACCACACATACCTATACACACCTACAACTTTTTTTTTTTTTTGAGACAGAATCTTTGTAGCACAGTCTACCTTAGAACTCACTCACATCCATCTCCAGGCACATCTGACCAACTCCATCACCTTCTTCACCTTCCACTATATTACCTATTCACAACTACAGTGTCCATTTTTCTGACTCAGCTCCATTCTTCCAACAACAGGTCTGAGTTACTCCACTTCTCCCTTCTCTTCCCCAACACTAGCAGTTTGGAGCTGAGGAGATCAAGTAGGCTGGATACCAGGAAGGAAATTTTGCCCTGCTCCTTTTTGTCTTTGGACCTCTTGGCAGTTAAGAAGTACTACCTGTTGTCTACATCCTGGGTGCTCTAATGTCAGTAAACAATTGTTTTATTTGTGCCGCTTATGTCAAGTAAAATGTCCTTTCCTTCCACCTCTATACACAAGTTCTCTGACGGGGACCTGGGTTCTGGCTCTAAGTTTTGGGTCCATAAACTTAAGTGGAAACTAGACAATGTTGAGGGCCAAGATGAGAAGGACAGACCAGAGTATAAGATTGAGGAGAAAAGCTGAAGCCTGTGGGTGAACCTTATCTGGGGTTCTGCAGCCCTGAAACGTATCTTGAAGGGAAGATCCATTGATCCTCACCTTCCTAGAGGTCAAACAGAGAAGCACTAACACTGCAGTAGAAGTAGGGAAGTCAGATGAGGAGGACTTCCATATACTTAAGGAATGAGGGGAAGGCACATTTCTAAAGAGGAAAAAAATCCCCCTACTTTATGAGGGACAGGACCATCTGATGCGGAGGCAGAAGAGTAAAGAATGACTCCATTAAATTCCGGGGCCTCCCAAGTCCACCCCCACGTCCAAGTAATGATATTAGTGCCCCCACCCAATTCCAGGCTTGGGATGCTCAGTGTCTGGCAACCAGAGGAAATCCAACTTTCTAAATCAGAAATCTCCAGAGAGCCAGCGCCTTGGGATGGAGGGCCGCTCAGGGGAGTGGCATCCTCCTTTCCTCCATTCTGCTTCCCTTCAAAATCCCCCAGCACCTAGACTCCTGTTGGATGAGGTGGGATGCAGAGCACACCCCCCCCCCCCAGTCTGCCTCCCCTCCTTCTTGGCCAGGAGCCGGTCCTCCTCCGGACTCCAGGCCGGAATGCAGCTCCTCTATTGTTCCCCACTGTGGGACAGCTCCTCCTCCACACCTCCCCCACCCTACCCCTCCCCAGCCCAGTCCCTTGCAATTTCTAAATCCATCCCCTCACCCCTTGGGAAACCAGGAGAGGGAAGGGTCGCTGAGATGCTGTCTGCTCAATGTGGACCTTTACCCGCACACCCACCCACCCAGGGATGCTGGGTTGAGGGTGTGGTATCAGACATACTACACTGAATTAATTTAACACCCCCTCCCTACACACTCAGATGCACACCCTCCACCAAATTTCCTAGGGAAGGTTTCTCATCCTCCAGCTTTATCGCCTTCCTGACCGGTCCCACTCACTCTCTCACTCACTCAAGAGACCACTCTTCAGGCGCCTGGCCCCAGGCCGTGGCAAGCCCAGAACAAAAGCCAGAGAGGGAGGAGGAGAGGTCCACGCCACGACTACTACTTCCTTGGAGACAGTCCTTCCAAAACCCCACGGACCCTCCAAGTTTGGTGTGTTGGTGACCACAGAACCCCCTCCTTCCAGCTGCTCCCCCTTCCTACCTCTCCCCCAGGGCTGGGACCCTCCCCTGAGCCACACCCCCTTCCATTCCTACACTCAGCCCAACAAAGAGACAAATACTCAGTCTGGCTTCACGGACCGGGTCTTCCCCAAAGTCTGTAACTGTAGGCGACTGGGGGGGGGGGGTCCCCTTGGTGTCCCCACCCCAACCCTCAAGCAGATACTGGATTAGGGGCTTCTGAGTAACTCTGTACATTCCATCAGTTTTCCTAGCAAGGAGCGGACACCCCCTCCGGACAGCATCCCGGGATGTGAGACCGCTCCCCCTCCCCTTCCCCACTCTCAGTTCGAGGATATTTCTTTGTTTAACCGCAGAGTCCCGGGTGGGGGGAGGAAGGGTCTGGAGAAGCGTCCCGACTAGGGGTAGCAGGGAACTTTGTGGCACTTGGAAATCAGAGTGGGGGGCGGACCCTTTGTGGGGAAGGGACCGAGCCAGAGGCGGGCGAGGAGGGAAGAAATGAACTTTCCGCGCCGGGGACGGGGTGCCCCCCACCCCCACCCCAGCCCGCTCCGGGGTCCCGGCGCCCGCTTACCTTGCCTGCCCACGATCTCCGCCACGTGCTCAGAGGTGGGCACGGGTACACACTCCGTGGTGTTGCTGCTGCCCTTCAGGCGTAGCTCGGCCTCTTTGTAGAGAGCGCAGAGCTTGGCGTCGCTCGCCCCTTTGGGGGCGGTGGGGGGCTGGGGCGTCTGCGCCGCGGGGGCCGCTGTCGGGGCGGCCGGGGGCGCCGCGGGCGGCGGCGGCGGGGCCGGCTGCGGGGGGGCGGCCGGCTGCGCAGGGGCGCCGCCCCCCCCACCTCCCCCGTCCTCGCCCGCCGTGGGGGCGGGGGGCTCCCCCAAACCCAGGAGGCAGAGTTGATCGAGAGCCAGCTGAAGGGCGCGCTCGTCTTCCAGCAGTCCACGGTCCTTAGCGCTTCCCCCGAAACATCCTAGTTCTCCAAAGCCCCCATTTCTTTCCATTATTCCAGATACCACTAGACTAGGCATGGCGAAACAAAAGCTGGGGGAGAGAGAGAGAGAGGGAGAGAGAGAGGTGGTGGAAGGGAAAAGAGGAGAGAGGAGGGGAGGGGAGAGGAGAGGAGGGGGTGTGTGGGGAGGGGGAACAAAGAACTGGGGAGGGGGGAAGAAAGCGAGATAGAAAGATAGACCCTCCCCCTAAGCCCCCCTCCCCAAGCACCCTGTAACCCGACTCCCCTCGCCCCAGCCCCCGGGGTGGGGGTGGGGGGAAAAAAGAGAAGCAAAACCCAGAAAGCAGATCTCCTCTCCTCTCCGGGGGTGACGGGGGGCGGGGGGCTGCAGTATCTCTGCCCCCACCCCTCCCGCCGCGGACCGGGAGTCTCTAGCTTCCGCCGTCCAGACGCCCCCTTTAGGCTCCCGCACCGAGCCCCGGTCCTGGAGCGGCGCTCGGTGGCCCCCAATAGAGCCCAGCCCCTTCCAGCGCTCAAACTCTTTTGTTTTAAATGAACTGGATGGAGCAGCATGGAACTGACGGGAGGGGGGCGCGCCGGGGGCGCCCGGGGCATGCCGGGAGTTGTAGTCTCCCGCCCTCGGGCGCGGGGACGAATGCCTCGACCCGAGGAGGGGTAGGAGGCGCCCTTCCGAACCTACCCACCGCTCTCGGGCCACGCTGAGGGTTGGAGGGGAGTCCAGGTCCCTGGTTTTCTTTCTTTGGAGCATCCGCGGAGCCGGCTCCCCCCTCCCCGGCCCGGCGGGTCCCGGGGCCTCTTTCTTATGGTAATGAGGGGGCTGTGGCGGGAGCGGCCGGGCTCGGCCCCTCGCGGCTCCCCGCGGCGGCGCTCCGCTCGCTCCCCCTCCCGCCCTGCCCGGAGTCGGCCGGGCTCGCGGCGGCGGGGCGGGGGTGGGGGGGTGGGTAGGTTTCCCCGGGCCGAGCAGACAAAGCCTGCCGCCGCGATGGGGGAGGAGGAGGAAAGTCCTTCGCGCTACGCCGGGGCCGGCGAGGGGGTCGGGCTAGGGGTGGGACCCCCCCTTGGCAAAAGATGGGGTCCCCCTTCGCCCTAAGCAGCACACCATCTCCCCACTCCACCCCCACCCCCCCCAGCTCCTCAGTCTCGGACGTCTCAGACGCACTGACTGGGAGGTGAGTTTAGTTCGCGCACTGGCGATCCGCGGAGGGGACGGGGAGGGGGGAGGGGGAGGCGAGACTGGGGGGAGGGGGAGGGGCGGGGGGGGCGGCCGGGGAAGTCTTAGGGGAGTCGTGTGACTTGACGGGTCGGGGGAAAGAACTTGAAGTTTGGGTGCCACCCGAGGGAGGAGAGAGGAGCCGGAGACGCCGGGCTTCCTTCGGGCCTGCGCCGCGACGTGTTTCCAGGAGCCTTCATCCCTCCTCTCCTCCGGTTGGACACCCCGGTAACTCATTGCGTGTGGGGAGGTTTGTCGAGTGTGACAGTAAGCTTGTGAAGCTCGAGTTGGACACTTGGACATTCTTGAGTAAGTGGGGGTGGAGTGCATTCATTTATTTCCCACTTCCCCCCTATCTTAACGTTTACTCTTTTTACCCTTTTGATGCCTGGGTTTGTTGTGTTTGTTTGTTTGTTTTCACCAAGAGAAGGCATGACCTGCACACGGAGGGTCTGAGATCAGACTTGACATTAAAAAGTTTGAAAACGGCATGTATGTGTGTGGGTTTTTTTGTTTGTTTTGTTTTTTTGGGAGGGATTTTCTTGGAAGAGGGAAAGCTGAGCTCGTTTGTGAGGTGAGGTCCTACTTGAGGCAGGGAACAAAAGTCCACAGACAGCTGGGACTCCTTGAGGCAATGAGGACTGAACTGTTGAAGCCTACTTTCAGTTCCCTAAAACTGATTTTTGGTAGGAGTGAATTTGCACACCAGTGGGTGAGTCTCTGTAGTGGGTGAGAGTTGGCATACTGCCACACCTTTTCTTTTCTGGACTGATTTAGAAGGAGAACCTTGGAAAGAGTCTCTCTCTCTCTCTCTCTCTCTCTCTCTTTCTTTTTCTTTCTCTCTCTCCCTCTCTCTCCTTCTCTCCTCTTTCTCTCTCCCTTTAGAGTCTAGGGCTTGAACTTGTGGCTTAGGCACTGTCCCTGAGCTTTTTTACTCAAGACTAGCACCTCACCACTTTCAGCCAAAGCTTGGCTTCCTGTTTTCTGGTGGTTAATTGGAGATAAACTTCACTCAGGGCAGGGAACATAGCCTAGTGCTTGCCTCACATACACCAAACCCTGGGTTCTATTCCTAGGTACCATATAAACAGAAAAGGCCAGAATGGCGCTGTGGCTCAAGTGGCACAGCACTAGCCTTGAGCAAAAAGTATCCAAAGACAGTGCCTAAGCCCTGAGCTCAAGCCCCAGGACTCACACACAGCACACACACACACACACAAGCCTCTATCCTTGGATTTCAGCCTCTTGAGTAGTTACGATTAAGGCATGAGCCATCAGTGACCAGCTGGAGATGCTCTCTTGAGTTCTTGCTCCATCCAGACTTGGAGGACTATCCTCCAAGTCAGGGGTTTCATTGGATTAACAAAATATGGTGAGATTGGGTGTTACTGTCATTGAGCAAGAATAAGGAAGGATTTGAGAAATGGAGTCCTAGGGAGTGCCATGCCTTTTTGTGACTTTTGTCCTTCTATCTTTGTCCCAGGAACTCTGGTTGGAGGAACTGTGCTACTGGGGACCATGCCCCCCCCCTTTTTTTTTGTTGTCCTAGGGCTTGAACTCAGTGCCTGAGCACTGTCCATGGGCTTTTTCATGGCTAGAGCTCTACACTTGAGCCACAGCACCACTTCTGGCTTTTCCTATGTCTGTGGTACCAAGGAATCGAACCCGGGTCTTTGTGCATGCTAGGCAAGCACTGTATCACTAGGCCAAGCTCCCGGCCTGTATGCCACACGTTTTTGTGGGCCACCAACTGGTTTGAGCTTTCCTACCTTCACTGAAATGAGATTCCCCCCAGACACCCACCTTGAATTTGCTAGGGCTCTGCTTTCCTTCCCCACTAAGCCAATTAAAGGAGGAGGTTAATGACCAAAGAAGCCTTGGGGATTTGGCCTGGGAGAAAAACAAAGGGCAGAAACAAGTGTGTATTCATGGGGAAGGGAGGAAGCTGAAGCAGGGAAGGACAGGGTGGGCAAGGTGAGCTGCCTACTGGACCTAATGCAAGAAGGATGAACCAGCCCTCTGGCTGTGTGAATGTCCACTCTCAGGGTCACAGGGCAACTCCAGATAAATATTCTCCAAGGCTGAAGAGGGCACATGTGAACCTGGCACTTGGAGGGCAGCAGTATGGATGTGGGTGTACTTAGGTATGTGGCTTTGTGCATACATTAAAGTGCGTGCTTGCAGATCATGTAGGCAGGTGCTTATTTTTGAACCAGCCTTTTTTTCCATCCATTTTTTTGGGGGGGTGGGCTTCACTAAGTCCTCAAACTTGATCTACTTTGCTTGTTCATGGTTGATACTCTACCACTTGAGCCATGCCTCCAGCCTAGCTTTTTGCTGGTTAACTGGAAATGGATTTCAATTTCTGACTGAGCTGGTTTTAAACTGTCATTCTCCAGGTCTGTCTTCTGAGTAGCTAGAATTACAGGTGTTATAACACCTATAATAGACAAGATCTCTGTAACTCCCTGGGCTGGCCTTGACCTCCTGCCTTGTCTCACAAGTAGCTAAATATATTTGTGAACCACCACGTTCACCTCCTCCTTCTCATTCAGCTTAGCTGTTCATTGTCCAGCACATAGCTCTGCCCAGAGCACAGGCTCAATAAGGGTGTATTGAACATAACTGCATTTTGAAAGGAAAGGCTTCTGGAGCCAAACATACTTCTTGTTAGTTCTGCCACCTTAAGTACTCATTTATTTCCTTGTGAATTTCTTCATGTCTAAGATGGAAATCACATGCCAAGCTCCTAGCCCAGTGCCTGGTTCCACTAAGGTGTTCAATTAGTGTCAGTGTCCTGGCCCTGCTTGTTCTCTCTTTGCAGTTGACTTTAGTCAGACTGTGGCTAAATTAATTAATTTTCATTTATTTCTGTAGCCAACCAATTCCTATTGAGTTCCTATGATGTGCTGACTAGCATAGGGGAGTCTGACCCAACATGTGTCCCTCAAAGTCAGTTCTAGGTCAACTTGCTGAAATAAGATGATCCAGACAAACAGCAGATAATTCCAAAAATAATTCCTGCTAAGCACTGGAATGTAGCTGAACTCCCTCTTCTCCTCTCCTTTCCTCTCCTCCTCTCTCTTTCCCTCTCTTCCCCTCTCTTCTCCCCTCCCCTCCCCTATCCCCACCCTCCCCTCTCCTTAGGCCTGGCTTGAATATAGTCCAGGTGACTGAGTAGAGGCTGGAGGACAGGAACATGGTGTAAAATCTAGACTCTCAACTATATTTGTATCCTTTCTCTCCTTTTAGCTATCCTGAGCACCCATCATGGCTGTCTACACATTGAATGGCAAGGAATGGCGGCTACATCTAACACTTGCCTTTCTCCAGTCTCATTCTCAGAGTCCTAGAACAAGGGGACACAAGGCTAATACTAAGGCTGTTCTGCCAAGCAGGCTAGCTTTAAAGAACTTATCACTTCCATCACCCTGTTCCTTGCAGGATGCTTAACTAGTCAGTGGAGCCTTCTCCCCATGTTTATAGGTGCGCTTGTGTGCTCTCTCTCTCTCTCTCGCTCTCTCTCTCTTTCTCTCTCTCTCTCTCTCTCTCTCTCTCTCTCTCTCTCTCTCTCTCTCTCTCTCTCTCTCTCTCTCTCTCCCTCTCCTCTCTCTCCTCTCTCTCCTCTCTCTCCTCTCTCTCTCTCATTGTTGGGCTTGAATTCCAGGGCCTGGGCACTGAACATTTTGCTTAAGGCTAGCACTCTACCATACTGAGTCACAGCTCCATTTCTGTTTTTCTGGTGGTTAATTGGAGATAAGAGTTCACAGACTTTCCTGGCTGATCTGGCTTTGGACCACAATCCTTACATCTCAGCCTCCTGCCTAACTAGAATTACAGATGTGAACTACCAGTGACTGGCCTGCCTGCCTTCTCTTCTTTTCTTTTCTTTTCTGCTAGTACTGGGAATTGAACTCAGGGTCTGAGCACTGTCCATGGGCTTTCTCAAGGCTAAAGCTCTACCACTTGAGCCACAGCACCACTTTTGACTTTTTTCTATGTATGTGGTACCAAGGAATTGAACCCACGTCTTTGTGCATGCTAGGCAAACACTCTACCACTAGGCCAAACTCCTGCCCTCCCTTTCTTTCGTTCTTTTTTCTTTTTCTTTCTTTCTTTCTCTCTCTCTCTCTCTCTCTCTCTCTCTCTCTCTCTCTCTCTTTCTTTATTTCTCTCTTTTTTTCTCCCTCCTCTCTTTCCTTCCTTCTTCCCTCTCTTTTCTTCCTTCCTTCCTTCTCTCTTTTTTCCTTCCTTCCTTTTTCCAGCAATAATGGATTTTGAGTTTAGGGCATATTGCTTACTAGGCAGGTGCTCTGCTGCTAGCCATGCCTCCAGACTTACTTTTTTGCCAGTCCTAGGCCTTGAACTCAGGGCCTGAGCACTGTCCTTGGGCTTTTTCTTGAGTTCTACCACTTGAGCCTCAGCGCCACTTCCAGCTTTTTTCTATGTATGTGGTACCAAGGAATAGAACCCCAGTCTTCATGCATGCTAGGCAAGCACTCTACCACTAGGCCAAACTCCCAGCCCTAGACTTTTTGCTGGTTGTTTTTAAGATAGTTTGTTTCCCACCCTTCAGGCATGCATCTGAACCACAATCCTATTTTAGGCTTCTTGTAAGATGCTGAGATGACAGTCTCATACCAAAGTCTCAAGAACTTTTCTGCCCAGGCTAATCTCAAACTACGATTCTCTCATTCTCAGCCTCTCAAATATCTGGGATTACAAGCGTAAGCCACTGGTACCTTGACTCCATTTTCCTTAATACCTGTTCCTTGTGACAAGTTTACCTAGCTATATAACCAACTATTCTTCTTGCTAACTATGCAGTTTTCTCTCTCTTTCTGGAATGCATTCTTCTTACTTATTTCAAATAATGAGAATATTGGGCAAAATTCTGTAGACAACCCAAAAGAAAGATTCCTGCCCTCACTGAGACATAAAACTAGCCTTACATAACCTAGAGAACATGACCAAAGAGGACAAATGTGTCATCTTTGGTAATTAGAGAGCCACAGAGATTGAAGGGAGTGGGCCACTGGACCCTCTCCTGCTGTGTTTTAGCGGCCTAATCTGGGGTTTGGACCTAGATAGACAAACATCACTAATCCTCCTTTGGGACCACCCCAGCACTACCCCTACCAGGTCTCCTCCAGTGTCTGATTTCCCCAGGGAAAGCTGCTCTGAGGGGTTGGGGTGGAGTCTAGGTCCCCCAGGACAGCTGGCTGACAGGGCCCCTCTGGGATCCAGGGCTGGACTCAGGCGTCCAGGAGGCGGGTGATACTGGAGCTGTGACAGTTGGTCCCTAGATTCCTCACCTGGTGGCGCCAGCTCTGGTTTCGGGTTGGGTTGAAGGAGGGGGAGGGGTGGCTGGTACCAGCCAGAGTTGGGTACTCTCCTGGGGCAGGGAGGGGAGGCAGTAAACAGGTCTCTGGAAGGATGTTCAAAGGATTTCTCCACCATCCTCCCTAGGCCAGGAGCTGTGCTAGGTGTTAGGTTGAGATCAGAAGTACGTAACAGTCTGGTACAGGCGAATTGATGGGCATGGTGTATAGAACACTCTATATAGAATGCCAGTGCTGGAATGGAAGTTGGATGAGTGAGAAAGTAAATGAAATGAATAGTTCATCTGTTAACCAATGACCTCATTTTACATAGAAACCGAACCCAGAGAACCCAGGTCTTATGGCTTCCACTTTTGGTTCCACCATGCTTCCTTCTCAGGAAAGGGAAAAGGAAATCAGAGAGTGATGGAAATGGAATTGCCATTTCCTAAAAGCCCATTTTATGCAGTCTATGTTCTTAGTCTGTTTAGACTTGCCATCATTCAATCCTTATGACTGCTTTAAGCGGGAATTGCTGTCTCTGCCTACCATGAGGGACCTGAGATTCTGAGACAATAATTTGCTCAGGTCATAACAGCTGGGAAGTAGAAACTCAAGTATTCAAAACCAGAGCTGTCTGATTCCAGAGGCTGGATCTCTGAAGTGGACAGTGGCACTCTGAATGCATAGGGGCTGCAGAAAGGGTAATCACTGAGGCTAAACCAGTTTGAGAAGACTTCCTGGATAAAGTGGAACAAATAGGATGTCCAGATACTGTGTAAGATTCATTAAAAGAGAGAGCTTGGAGGGATATCTGGAGATGAGTGTTGGGGTGGCCAAGGAGGCTTGCTGGTGAAGCAGATGGTCAGCCTTTACAGATTCTAGGAAGCAGATGACAGGTTCAAAGAAACTTGTCTTTGAAATGTGGCCAGCAGGCGGCGCTGCAGGCCATTTGCCTGGAGCTGCTCCAGGAGGGGCATTGACTAACCTGAGGGCCCAAGTACTTCTTTCTCCCCTGCTCAGAGTTCTGTATTATACCCTGAACTACTTGATGTCATCTAAAGCTTCTGCATGACTCTTCAATTTGGATGTGACATCCAAAATGTAGATGATTAATGAGGCTACCCATGTACTCCTGATTCAGGATGAGAACGTGAGTAACTGAGACCTGGGAATCCCCATGGGTCTGACCAGCTCCCCAGATCATCCTGAGTCCCCTGTAGGGTGCTTACACTCACTTTCTGCTCAGGATACTACTGAATCTCTAGGAGAAAATGATCAGAGGTAAGGCTAAGGACACATGCTCAGGCCTGAAGGGGAATAATGATATCCGGCTAATACATATTAAAAATTTTTCATCCAAGCTAGATGGCTCACATCTATAACCCCAGTTTCACAGGAGGCTGGAGGTTAAGATCTGAGAATCTTGGTTCAAAGCCATTCTAGGCAGGAAAGTACCTTAGACTTTTCATTTGTCAGTTGTGGGGCTTGAACTTAAAGCCTATGTATTGACCCTGAACTCTTTTGCTTCAGGCTAATGTTCAACCACATTGAGCCACAGGATCATAATTGTCTCATCGACTTTCCTGTCTGGATTGGCTTTGAACCATGATCTTCAGACCTGAGCTTCCTGAATAGCTAGGATTACAGATGTGAGCCATCAGCTCCTAGCTGTACCTGAGACTCTTATTTCCAATTATCCATTCCGATGCCCAAAGTGAAGGTGTGGCTCAAGTGGTAGAGTACTAGTCTTGAGAAAAAAAAAACAACAACAAAATCCCAGGGACAGCACCTAGGCTCCGAGTTCAAGCCCCAGAACCAGCAAAAAGAAAAAAAAAAAAAACAAAACAAAAAATCATCTGGAAATGTGACTCTGTGGTAGAGTGCTTGCCTAGCATGCATGTGGCCCTGGCTTTGATTACTCAATATCACATAAAAGGAAAAAGCCAGAAGTGGCATTGTGGCTCACATGGTAGAGCGTTAACCTTGAACACAGGGATAGTGCCAGGCCCTGAATTCAAGCCTCAAGACTGGCAAAAGAAAAAAAAAAGAAATGAAAAATTAACAAGAAACATTTTTATTCAATAAGTGTAATTTGGGTACTGTTCTAGACATTGGGAATACACCAGAAAAAAAGTCAACATAGTCCCTACACATTGTTTACTCTCGGTCTTTCCTCCTCCAGTTTTGTATGGAGTAGGAAAGGCGGGGAGAGGGAATTTCAGAGGAGGGAAAGTGGGAGAAAAATGAAGGAGGGAGTAACAATATTTGACAAGAAATATACTTACTATACCTTATGTATGTAACAGTAACCCCTCTGTATATCACCCTGACAATACAATTTTTGTTGTTGTTGTTGTTGTGTTTTTTTTGTTTTTTGCCAGTCCTGGGCTTCAGCTCAGGGCCTGAGCACTGTCCTTGGACTTTCTCAAGGCTAGAGCTCTACCACTTGAGCCTCAGCACCACTTCCAGCTTTTTTGTATGTATGTGGTACCAAGGAATCGAACCCGGGTCTTTGCGCATGCTAGGCAAGCACTTTAACCACTAGGCCAAACTCCCGGCCAACAATACAATTTTTTTAAAGGCAGAGAGTAAACAAGTGGATGATATCCTTGCCAGTAGAGAAACATAACATGATGAAGAAAAATAAAACAGGGCTTGAAGGTATGGCTCAGTTGGTAGAGTGCTAGCCAATGTGTGAAGTACCAAGTTTGAATCCTGATCTTAGATCTAAAAGACAAAAAACAAACTTGGTGCCAGTGGCTCATGCCTGTAATCTGAGCTACTCAGGTGCCTAAGACCTGATGATGATCCAAGTTTGAAGCCAGCCCGTGCAGGAAAGTAGTCTGTGCAACTTCTCTCCAAATAACTGACAAGAAAAGTTAGAAGTAGAGATGTGGCTGAAGTGGTAGGATACTAGCTTTGAGCAAAAGAAGCTAGCTAGGTACAGGGTCTGGAGTTTAGCCTAGTGGTAGTGTGCTTCCCTAGCATGCAGGAAGACCCGGGTTCGATTCCTCAGTACCACATACAAAGGAAAAAAAAAAAAAGCCAGAAATGGTGCTGTGGCTCTAGTGGTAGAGCTCTAATCTTGAGAAAGCCCAAGGACAGTGCCCAGGCCCTGAGTTCAAGGCCCAGGACTGGCAAAATAAAAATAAAAAGAAGCTAGGAACAGTGCCTAGGCCTTGAATTCAAGACCCAAGACCAGCGAAAAGGAAAGAAGGAACGAAGGAAGGATGGATATGTAGGGGGAAAAAATTTGATATTATTTAGACTGGATAGTCATAGGCTAGGGATACTCAAGTACCACTCAAGTGGTAGAGTGCCTCCTAGCAATGTGATGCCATGAGTTCAAACCCCTGTACTAAGGGGAAAAAAAGAAGAAAAAAAGATGGTGATGTAAAAATTTCACTGGATAGGTGTAAAGTCTGTATCACTGTGATAGTGTTTATTAGTTTGTTTCCTTCTTCCTGCCCATACTCCATCCCCTCAGCTTCCTCTATTTTAAATTCTCCATGCCTTTCCCAGTCATCCCTACAGGGAAAACAGGTGCTGCCTTGGGAACTGAGACTCCTGACATTTTAGTTCTGGCTCTGTCCCTAACAGTCCAAACTACCCCCTCCCCGTCCCCTTCCCCCCACCCCCCGCTAGCTTCTGTTAAATGACATCACCATTCACACAGTTGCTCAGGTCAGAAGTCTGAAACTGTCTATGGTCTGCCCTTTCCTCTAACTTCTTCCCATCTGGTCTATCAACAGTTTCCCCTATTAAACCTTAGAACATTTCCCAACTTCTGCTACCATTCTGATCATCCTGATCATCAATTCCTGCTATAATAACTTCTCTCTGATCGCCCTGCCCGTGCTCTTCTCCCTTGGTCCCTGCAATTCATTTTCCATTAAGTAGCCAGAGAAATCACTAAGTAAATTATACACACACACACACACATGATTCCAATATTTGGGAGGCTGAGGCAAGAATTAGAATTTAAGTCCAGCCTGGGCTCCATAGTGACACCTGTCTCAAAGAAAACAAAAATTTTGTCATAAAATTATCCTGCTTGGCCAGCCATAGTGGCTCACTCCTGTAATCCTAGCTACTCAGGAGGCTGAGATCTGAGGATCAAGGTTCAAAGCCAGCCTGGACACAAAAGGACCTGAGACTCTTATCTCCAATTAACCCATAGCAAATGGGAAGTGGGACTTGGCTAAAGGGAAGGGTGGTAGCCTTGAGTTGAAGAGTTCAGGAACTAATACCCAGGCCCAGGGGTAGGGCAGTAGCCTTAAGCTGAACTGCTGAAGGACAGTGCTCAGGCCAAGTTCAAGCTCTATCACACACACACACACAATTCTCCTGCTTGAAACTGTGTTAACTCCCTGTTGTCAGTAGATTCAGACTTCTTGATGTGGTTATAATGTCCTTTGTGGTCTGGCACTTGTCCACCAATCTCCTCCTATTCTCTACCCTATCCTTCATGGGAGTAACACTTGTTCATCTTGCAGGACTCAACTTGGATGGCAAGTCTCTGCTCACTTTGAGTGTTCCTCACCACCCATCTCTTTGGACTCTTTTTACATTTCTGTTACCACATTGTGCTGGAAGCTCGTTGAGGAACTTCTTCGAGGAGCTGGACCAGAGGAAGGGACTGGAGCTGGTCTTGTGTGTTCTCAGAACCTGGCTCACAGCAGGTGTTTGCTGTTTGGAAGCTGTGCATGTTCATCTGTACTTTGGTTACACACACACACACACACCCATGCTGCCAAATATTTCCTTTCCCCAACCCTACATCTAGCTCCTCTCAGCCAATCCTCTGACCTCTAAAAGCTTGTTTTCCATATGAGACTTGGCATATACTAACCCTGGGGTTCCTCTACCCTCCAGTACCTGGACTGGGGCTCATATACAGCAGGAATGCAAACTCTCTTATATGTCTAATGGCTCAGAAAGGATCTTTAAACATGTCATCCCCTCCTCCAAGTCACTGCTGATCAAAGCAAATTTGCAAAATGGCATGTACATGTCTCACATGTTCCTACCCAGCCCTCTGCACCTCTGGGTTTTTGCATGTACTTTCTCTCAAACTAGAGCATTCATTTTGACCATCAAATACTCATCCTTCAGACCTAGGTTAGCAGCCATGAGAAGCCTTCTGGTTATCCTTCTGGTCATGGGTGAATTTCCCCAAGTCTGCTATACTTGCTCTTAGTACCCATTGCTCAAACCATGTCACATGTTTTGCATGCTACAGACTGGGAGCAGTCTCAATAAAGGTTAATACAAATTAAGCAGAGCTTGGCTGGGAGTTTGGCTTAGTGGTAGAGTGCTTGCCTAGCATGCATGTAGACCTGGGTTCGATTCCTTGGTAGCACATACATAGAAAAGTCAGAAATAGTGCTTTGGCTTCAGTGATAGACCACTAGCCTTGAGAAAAGCTCAAGGATAGTGCTCAGGCCCTGAGTTCAAGCCCCAGGACTGAAAAAAGAAATAAGCAGAGCTTAATACAAATTTCTTGAGTGATTGAATGAGTAAGACGGGAAAAATGGTCATATTTTCTTCTCCTTCTTTTTTTCCTTTTTTTTTTTGTGGGTCATGGGACTTCAACTTTGCATGTGGACATTGTTCTTGAGCTCTTCAGCTCAAGGCTACCGCCCTACCCCTTGAGCCACAGTGCCACTTCGGATTTTCTAGTGGTTAATTGAAGATAAGGGTCTCATGGTCTTTAGTGTCTGTGATCCTCAGATCTCAGCCTCCTGAGTAGCTAGAATTACAGGGGTGAGCCACCGCGTCCGGCCAATGGTCGTATTTTCTAAGCAAGTTATTCACCTTTGGGTCTAAATTTGCTCTTCTGTACAGTGAGAAGAGGGACATGTAGTCTGCTGGTAAACTGGTAAGTCTTTGATAACCAGGAGGGAAAGTAGCCCTGAATTTTGGCAATTTTAAGTTTCCATGAAGTAAATATTCCTCCCTCCATCCCTTCCTCTCTCCCTTCCCCCTTTCTTCCTTTGTTTCTTTTCTTTTTTGAGACATGATCTTGCTATATAGCCCAGGTTGGCCTTGAACTCCCAATGTTCTTGCCTCAACTTCTTGACAGCTGGGATTACAGGTGTATACTACCACTCTGACCTACCATGATAAATTTTAGTATGGACAGTGGATTCTCACCAGGAGATACAAGCCACCTTTAGCTTACCATTGCCATTATGGTGGCTTGAACTAGAGATGGTCTCTGAAGCACTTCCTGTCAAGATCCATCATCCTTTCATTCATCCCTCTGAGGAGCTCTAAGTCTTTCCTGTGTGTAGCCTCAGAGATGGAGAGACAGCCTGGTGCTTCTTATTGCTTATATCCTAGAAGCATGTGCATTCCCTTACATACAGATGGTTAGTTGTATGCCTTTCTCCAAGGCAGTTTTCACAGGCCTGTGGGTTGGCTCAAGTTCTGCTATTCATCCTGTATAGGAAGAATACTTCCTTCAATCTCCCTGGGTTCTGGTCTCACCTGTCCACACTGTACAGGGCTCTACAGTAGAGGCAATGTCCATTCTCAGTTTTGATCTTGTTTGACTTCTGATCACTGGCCCTGTAGGTGCCTGTCACCTTTCAGAATGCTTTATTTCCTCCATGGCATTCCATCTTCCTCTCTACGTGCTTCTTTTTGGTCTCCTTTGCCTATTTTTCCTCTCCTGACTACAGAGCATGTGCTTTCCAGGCCTGGAGAACACTTCTCCCTTTCTGCCTGGCTAGTCAAGCAGGAACTGACAGGTGAGAGCGGGCTTGCCTACTGCCTAAGAACTCTCTGCAAATTATTTGGCATCTCTGAACCTGTTTTCTCCATCTATAAACTGAAGATAATAGTAGCAATTACCTCATGAGATTGTTGTACGATTAGTGGGAAGGAAGCATTTAAAGTACTGACATAGTGTCTAGTATACAGAGAGTGCTTAATAAATGTTGGTTATTAATCAGGTCTCAGCTTAATCACTTTTCCTCTGGGAGGCCCGCTCCATTTCCATACTGCAGCAGGCACATGGGTCTTTGCTCTCTTCCACCGTGGGCTTCCCCTTAGGAAAAATTTCTGTACTTGTTCTACAAGGACACACAGACTATTGAGTAAACACTTGTGAATGAACAATAGATATGAATGTCTTTCCTGAAAGTACGGATACACACCATCTGGGCCTTCTGCCAGTCAGCTTTGACACACCCAATGGCAAAAAGGTGGGGCTGCTCCCCAGCCCTGGCCAGCAGGTGGCGCCAGTGCCCGCCAGTCTCTCCTGATGGCCACCTCCCTTGCCCTCCCTCTTCTTTCACCAAGCATGGTGGAGTCTCAGCAAGCTCAGGAGAGATGAGGTCCTGAGGCAGGAGGGAAATTACAGGCCCTGGAGAGTCAAAGCTTACTCCTGCTCACCCCACCTGGAAAGATGTTTTCCAGTGGGGTGCCTAGTGAACTTGGCAGGGGGCCACTGAGGGAAGTGGCTTGCCTGAGGGATTTGGGGTGCAGATCATGAGAGTCATGATGAGACCTATGTTGTTTTGGGGGACATGATATAAGAGGTACTTAAGTCAATCAGTGAATCAAAAGCTGAGATCTAGGAACCAGACTCAGTGTGGGTGACCATGTGGTGAAATCAATCAGCCAAAAAGGAAGAGGAGGCCCGGTTTCCATGACAACAGTAGTGTTTGTGGCAAGCTGGGGACTCCTGGGTCCCCACAGCTAGTAAGCAGTGATTCATTGCAGAAAAGGGAGGGCTGCTGAGGGACCTAGTGGTGGAGACTGGATGCTCTGAGTCCTACATACTCCCCAGTTCTGACCCTGGGCTTTTTTGCTCTACCTGGTAGAGGAGGGGTCTGAGGCATGGAGGAACCTAACCTAAGCAGGGATCAGGCTCTCTGCAAGTCCCATTTATGCTCATGATAGTCTTACGAGACCAGAACTACCACATTATAGAGCTCTGGCTCATGGTGGCAAAGCCACCATGAGTAGCCGAACCAAAATTTAAATGAAAGCTAGTCTGAGTCTAGCCATAATTAGGAAGACCCAGAAAGTATAAAAGGATGAATAGAGTGATAGGAGTTGGGAATCTGACTGTGCGAAGACCCAGAATTACATAGGAAGGGCCCTTCCATCTCTACCTGCCTTCCTTGCCCATTTGTCCTATGTGAGCTCAACACTGATAGGGAGGGAAGCTGGCATATTGTATGGCCTGATGGGGGCCAGAACTGCATCCAGCCCACTGCTAGATGTGCTGCCAAGAGAACAGGCCCTAATTCCCACCCATTCAATACCCCTTGTCATTTTCTTTTTCCCTCTTTTGGGGACAGAATGTGCACGAGGCTTGGAGTTTGGCCTAATGGTAGAGTGCTTGCCTAGCATGCATGGAGACCCAGGTTCGGTTCCTTGGTTCCACACAATAGAAAAAGCCAGAAGTGGTGCAGTGTCTCAAGTGGTGGAACTCTAGCCTCAAGAAAGTCCAAGGACAGTGCTCAGGCCCTATGTTCTGCACCCCCTCCTAAAAAAAAAAAAAAAAAAAAAAAAAAAAGAAGTAATGTGTAAGTATTCTATCGTGTCAGCACACTCTTAGTCTGCCAGTCTTCATCATCATAGTTTCATTTTGTTCTGCTATGTAGGTCCCCAGCTCAGTACAAATTCAATACAAGCGAGTATCAAAATTCTAACTGAGGCTTTGATGTCATATGCCTTTCTCACAAAAGAATGGATGGAGGTAGGAAGGGTCTTACAAATATTGTACTCTGGCCAGGTGCTGGTGGCTCATGCCTGTAATCCTAACAACTGGGGTGGTTTGAAATCTGAGGATTTGGGTTCAGAGCCAGACTGGGCATGAAAGTCCATGCGACTTATCTCCAATTAGTTACCAGAAATCCAGAAGTGACACTGTGGCTCAAAGTGGTGGCAGAGTGCTAGCCTTGAGCAAAAACTCAGGGGCAGAGCCCAAGCCCTGAGTTCAAGCCCTATGACCAAAAAATCCTTTCCCCCACAAAAAATTATGAATCTCTTATCTTCAATTAAACACAATACACACACACACACACACACACACACACACACAGAGAGAGAGAGAGAGAGAGAGAGAGAGAGAGAGAGAGAGAGAGAGAGAGAGAGAGAGAGAGAGAGAGAGAGAGACAGAATTGGAGGTGTGGTTTCAAGTGGTAAACGTCAGCTTTAGGGAAAAAAGCTAAGGCCACGAGTTTAGGTCTTGAGTGCCAGCACAAAAGGAGAGAGAGAGAGAGAGAGAGAGAGAGAGAGAGAGAGAGAGAGGCAAAAAAAGAGAACTTGTTTGTTAAACATAACATTTGAAATATGATGTAAAAATCAATGTTAATAAAATCTTTAAAAAAAGAGAGAAAGGAAGGAAGGAAGAAAGAAAGAAAAAAAAGAAAAGAATGAACAATCTGGATTGGAGATTTCGCTCAGTGGAAAAGCACTTGTCTAGCAAGTGAATTTGATCTTAAGCTCTGAAAAAAAAAATCTAAAAAAAAAATCCATTCTTTGGGCTGGGAGTTTGGCCTAGTGGTATAGTGCTTGCCTAGCATATACAAAGACCCAAGTTCAATTTTTCCATATACATAGAAAAAGTCAGAAGTGGTGCTGTGGCTCAAGTGATAGAACTCTAGCCTTAAAACCCAAGGACAGCCTGGCGAGGTGGCTCATAACTGCAATTCTAGCTACTCAGGAGGCTGAGATCTGAGAATCTAGCTTCCAAGCCAGCCCAGGCACAAAAGAACCTGAGACTCTTATCTCCAATTAACCTCTAGAAAATGAGAAGTGGGGCTTGGCTCAAGGATAACGTGGTAGCCTTGAGCTGAAGAGCTCAGGGACAGTGCCCAGGCCAAGTTCAAGCCCCATGACCCACAAAAAAAGAAAGAAAGAAAGCCAGCCAGCCCAAGGACAATGCTCAGGCCTGAGTTCAGGCCCCAGGATTAGCAAAGTAATAATAATAATAATAATAAAAATAATTTTTAAAAAATCTATTCTTGTTGGGTGCCAGTGGCTATAATCCTAGCTACTTAGGAAGCTGAGATCTGAAGCCAGTTTGAAGCCAGCCTGGGAAGAAAAATCCATGAGACTCTTATCTCCATTTAACCACTGAAAAACCCCATGTGGAGTTATGGCTCAAAGTGGTAGAGAGCTAGTCTTGAGAAAAAGGGCTCAGGGGCAGAGTGCAGGCCATGAGTTGAAGCCTCATAACCAACAAGAAAAAGGAAGAAAGAAAGAAAGAAAGAAAAAAAGAAAGAAAGAAAGAAAGAAAGAAAGAAAGAAAGAAAGAAAGAAAGAGGAAGGAAGAAAAAAAACCCATTCTAGGCCTCTTGTTTTGCAACATTGGAAACTGAGGTTTATAGAAAGGAAAAGATTTTTCTGAGATCATGGAGCAAATTAGTGGAAGAGTGAACTAGATTGCCTGTTTTCAGACCCCAGGTTTTGAGAACCTGGAAGGGAATTTTGTGATGGATTCTTGGAAGCAAAGCAGACAGATTATAGAGGGAAGAATACAGATTAAATAGGACAACCTAGCATAGTGTGTCATGCGGAAAGGTGTACTATTCACATCCACCTGTCTATCCTGTCCTGTCAGGACTCATGGAGGTGAGATCATTGGAAGAACTTATCATGTGTGTACATTTAGGATCAAAGTAGGCTGTGTGATCTCACTTAAATCATTTATCTTCTTTGAACTCTAGTCATAACATCTCCCACCTCCAAGTTTTTCAGGAAGGGTGAATGATATGGAGGCAAATACTTGTGAACTGTGAAGTAATATAAATGTCACTTGTCAAAGAGAATCAGTCTTGTGTGCTGGACCTGGGAGATGTCTGCCATGTATTATGAAGGTTGAGGAGAAATCAACTTGCTCATCCTTTGGTCCTTGGAAGACCCAGGAAGTAATATGCATATCAACTTTCAACATGTTCCATGTACTCAGCAATTCTCTCTGGGGCCCAGGGAAGGTGGGCAGCAGGTGCCTATAGACCCTAGGGGTGCCCAGAGGCTGTGACAAGCTGAGCAGTAATTAGCACTGTCTCCCTAATTGGACTTAATTACCTCCTTGTGATAGGCAATTAGGAGGCTGCATCATTTCCAACAGGGAGGTGACAGCTCAGCTAGGTCTGGTCAGGACTGTATGGGAGGGGAGGGAGATAGAGGAAGAATAGCTGCAGGGAGAGGCCACCCCTCTGTCCAGCTCGTGGAACCTCTAGACCTTCAGTGGACTGTGGCCTCTCTGACTGTGGTTTACCTGATTTTACCATGTTCTCTTACTTGTCTTTCCAGAGAAACCTGGCCTAACTCCACCACTCTCCCATTTGCAACTTAGGTTTGATAGGTATAGAGTCAAGTTGGAAGTGTGGGCTCTGAAGCCAAATGACTAGGGTTTGAGCTCTAGACCCACCCACCATGTACTGTTGTGACTCTAGACTTATCTTGCTTTGTTTTCTCATCTAAATCATGAAGTTTGATGACCGTCCCTGCCCAGTAGGGTTATATCAAAGACCAAGGGAACACACATTGTTTACAACAGTACCTGGTATTATAAACACTCAATAACTTAGCTATGTTCATTTCCCACTCCCAACTCAGCTTCTCCAATGATACATTGAAATGTTTTGTTTTGTTTTCTTTTGTTTTTACTGAGAAATTCTCTAGTCTTTTTTTGCCAGTCCTGGGGCTTGAACTCAGGGCTTGAGCTTGAGAAAGCCCCTGTCCTTGGGCTTTCTCAAAACTAGAGCTCTATTACTTGAGCCACAACATTTCTGGCTTTTACTATATATGTCATACTGAGGAATTGAACCTGAGTGCATGCTAAGCAAGCACTCTACCACTAGGCCAAAATCCCTGCCCCAATTCCTTAGTCTTGCCCCAGGTCAATTACTGAATCAAAATACCCAAGAGTTTGGCCATTGGCATATTATTTGTGTGTGTGGATTCTGGCCTTGCGTATGTTAAACACATGCTCTACTATTGAGCTACACTCTAGTTCTCCTATTGGTAGTCTTGAAATCCACATCCCCTTGCCAGGCTCGGTGGCTCATGCCTGTAATCCTAGCTACTCAGGGGGATAAGATCTGAAGATCGCTGTTCAAAGCCAGCCTGGATACTAAAGACTGTGAGACTCTTTATCTCCAATTAACCACTAGAAAACCAGAATTGGTGCTGTGGGTCAAGGGGTAGGGAGGTAACTTTGAGCTGAAGAGCTCAGGGACAGTGCCAAGGCCTAGAGTCCAAGTCCCACAACTAATGAAAGAAAGGAAAGGAAAGGAAAGGAAGAAAGAAAGAAAGAGAGAAAGAGAGAGAGAAAGAGAGAGAGAAAAAAAAAGAAAAGAAATCCTCCTCCCCCAAGATTTTTTTTCCTGGTGCTGGGGCTTGAACTCAGGGCCTGGGCTCTGTCCCTGAGCCTCTCTGTACTCAAGGCTAGTAGTGCTCTACCGCTTGAGCCACAGCACCATATCTGTGTATGTGGTACTAAGGAATCGGACTCAGGGCTTCATGCATGCTAGGCAAGCACTCTACTACTAGGCCACATTCCCAGACCTCTCCCCCACCCCAAGCAATTTTGATACTCAGCAAAGTTTAGGAACCTTAAATATATGATCCTGAAGGATTCCCTTGATCCTGGCACACACAGGACCCTTCTGTCTAGCCCCTGAAGTTCTGCAGTTTGGACAAGAGTCCGTTACCACCTTAGCACTGGCAGCAGGTTCTCCCCACTCACTTGGATGGGATAGTATCCTCTATAAAATGAGAATAATCACCTTGTCATTTTTTACCTCCCAGGGCTGCCCGGAAATTATGTTTTACTAGTGATAGAACCTGCTATAAAAGTAAGCAATTATATTGTTCCTCCCCTCGATAAACATTTATTGAAGGCCTAGGAAATACCCCCATCTCCTTTACCCACAGTGACTATGGAATTATAATTTGCAGCACCTATCTTGAACCATCAGAGAAGTTAGGTCCTTGGGCCAACTTTATTTTCCCCCCTTTCAAGCTTCTGTCAGGAATCAAATGTGCCAATGAACAACAAGTCTTAGAACAAGCCCTGACATATCAGTAGTCTTGCTTCTATTGCTACTGTGACTGTGCCCCAGGCTGGGTGTGGACAGGGGCCTAGTTGCAGTACACCCAAACTCAGGTGGAGGAAGGCAGAGAAGGTAGGGTGGGGCACATGGTTGGAAGGTAAGGCTAGAAATAGTGAAGTACAGGATACACAGAAAACTGTAGAGGAAGGAGAAGCTGAGCATTTTGAGGGTACTTGTTCATTAGGGTCATATGAGGAAGCTGCTAGTTCAAATGTGTACAAAGGGGCAAAAGACATGGACCATGTGGTACAACATGTGCCTAGAAAGTGTCAGGCCACAGGTTTAATCCTCAGTACTGAACACAGACAAACAAAAGCCAGACCTGGGTGGCTCATACCTATAAACCTAGCTACTCACGAGGCTGAGATCTGAGAATCCCTGTTCAAAGTCCCACAACCAACGAACGAAACAAACAAACAATAACACATGTACTGAGTAGGGACTGTTCCAGGTGCTGAGAATACAGGAGTGGGCCAGACCCATTAAATCTCAACTCTCAAAGAGGTCCCCAAATAACAGGGGTATATGGTAGCATCACTATCATATAGCAAGGATATTGGCTCAGTGGGGACACCTAACCCAGATTTTGTGGCGTTTAGCTGAGCCTGGGGGATGAGTAGGAGTTGATCAAAGACAAAGTATGTGCCAAGGCCACGAAGGTTGGCTAGGAAGAAACAAGAGGCTGAGATTGCTGGCAAATAGTGAGGCTGCTGATGCAGTCAGAGCCCAGGTCATAGAGGGTTCTGCAAGCCAGGGCAAGGAATTTGGGCTTCATTCAAAATGTAGCTGGGATCCACTATTGGTTTGAAGTCTTGTGGAAACATGAAGAGGTTTTCTTTTCTGGAAATATCATCACTGAGGTTTAGGGAGGATAAAGGATGGGGCAGAGGCTTGGTGGAAGCAGGAGGTGGTAGAAGGCCCTGTGGGCACCCAGGTAAGCCAACAGTAAAAAGAACCCGAAAGCTGAAAGCAGCGCACAGAGGAAGGAAGAGACTGAAAGGAGAATCATAGGATGTAGGGGTTCCATGGCTGAGAGAGATGGAGGGGAGGAACTGGGGGAGGAGCAGAGTCTTGAGGAGACATGAAGAACTCTATCTGGTGCTAGGGGGTTAATGCATTGGTAGAATCCTTATGGTAGAATCCTTGCCGAGTATGGCCGAGTATGTGTAAGGCACTGAATTCCAACTTCAGCACTGGAGGAAAAAAAAAAAAAAATCTTCCATGTGAGGCAACAAGGAGGGGTGGCAAGGGTAGGAATCACTCCTGGCCTGGAAATGCTTGGGGTATCCTTCCAGAATTCTCAAGTGCAAAGACAATCTGCCTTGGCCCAGTGCCAGACCTTCACAGCCTATCTCACAGCGGCTGGGAATTCCTGGCTCAGGCCTGTTGAAGCAGGCCTGCCTGGTTCTTCCCTAATCCATAAGAAGGGACCATCTGGGCCGGGAGTTTGGCCTAGTGGTAGAGTGCTTGCCTAGAATGCACGAAGACCTGGGTTCGATTCCTCGGTACCCCACATACATAGCAAAAGGCCGGAAGTGGTGCTGAGGCTCAAGTGGTAGAGCTCTAGCCTTGAGAAAGTCCAAGGACAGTGCTCAGGCCCTGAGCTCAAGCCCAGGACTGGTAAAAAAAAAAAAGAATCTCAGGTCCATGGGGCCGGGAGTTTGGCCTAGTGGTAGAGTGCTTGCCTAGCATGCACGAAGACCCGGGTTCGATCCTTAGTACCCCACATACATAGCAAAAGGCCGGAAGTGGTGCTGAGGCTCAAGTGGTAGAGCTCTAGTCTTGAGAAAGTCCAAGGACAGTGCTCAGACCCTGAGCCCAAGCCCAGGACTGGCAAAAAAAAAAAAAAAGAAGGGACCATCTATGTGCCTATTCCATGACACATGTTGCGGGGTCAGTGGAGAGGTGAGCAAGTTCAGAGAAACTTCCTGCCTTCAACTTCTAGAGTCCCTGGCCTCAGTTGTGGCTTGGGGTATGAAGTCCAAGGAGGAGGGCAAAAAGAGCAAGCTCTCTGGGCTTGGGGCACACAGCAAAGTAGGGTATCATGAATGTACTGCAGATGTGCAGGTGGGACACCCAGGATTTACTCCTGGTCCTGGGCTTCTGGTTGGGAGACTGAGCTCATGGCATTCATTCTTGTGTTAGCACTGTGTCTTCAAGATGGTTTGATTTAGGTGGTAGTTGTGAGACTGAAACCTCTAACTTCCACTCTTGAATGGCTACATGAAGCTGGAACCAGTTTCATGGTAGGCAAGTCACTGCACTCATGTCCTGCCAGCAGGCACCTCTATTTCCAGCTTTCCCAGGCACCCCTCAGCCTCCTTTAGCTGGATCTTCACCCTCCCTCATCAAGCTCTGATTTCTGTGAGAATGTGCCTTGAATTAACTCTGGGGAGAAAAATTATAGAAACCAGGAAAGCAGGGCCCTGGGGAGGGGGAGCATGAGTCACATCTCCAAGTGTATTTTTCAAACTTTCCAATGAGAGTTTGAAAAACAACAGCCTTTTGGTTGCCAGCTTGGACCTGCCTTTCCCAACAGAGTTCTACGTTGTTCTTTTTCTCTATAGGTCCTACATCTCATGTACCTTGGCTTCGCTTCTTCCTGGGCTCCTCCCTTACTTTTGTTTCCCCTCTGGGCTTGTGCTGCTATAGAATTGGGAGTGGGGGAGTTCTTCCTGGGGTCTAATTTTCAAGGTTCCTCTAATCATTTCAAAGCAATAGCCCTTCATCTACTCCTGCTTCTAGTGGATCATGGGGGCTAGTGGAGAATAACTCGCTTCCACAGTCACTCTGGCCAACCCTCCAGGCCCTGGTGCCCTCTCCCATTGGCACCAATACCCCTGAGTTCCTGGAGCCTGTTCGCCCAGAAACGTCTTCCCTCTTTGTGTTCTTCCAAATGCTTTCCTCTGTCTCTCAGCGTCCAAAGGCTGCGGCTGTGGTTGAAAACCTTTCAACTTCTACAGAGAAGCCCTGCAGACAGAGGTCTCACTCTGAGGAAGAAGTTAGGCAAGGAAGAGAACCTATCTTATGGCTCTTTTGTGTGTTGGGCACTGAGCCAGTTCTTTGGCACATCTTGTGTTGAGGACTCTTTCTACAGGCTCAGCCAGGGAAATAAGTGGGATCACACACATACCTCATGTGTGGGGAGGGATGGGGGCTGGGAATGGGCTTAGTGGTGGAGTGCTTGCCTAGCATGTGTGAAGCCCTGGGTTAGATTCCTCAATACGACATACCCTCAGTCCTGCGCAGGGAGAGCCTCTGCCCACTACCCAATCCCTTTTCGAGGCCCTGAGCCCTTTGCCCATCCCCTCATCTTCTTGGGGGAGCATACTGGACTAGCTGTCCCTCTCCGCTGTGTCCTTTCTGGGGGATGCTGCCTCCCAGCTTCTGACTAATCCTTTCCAGCTGCTGTGGCACATCCTGCCCATGCTGTGCGCAAGCCAACAACAGCCCACATCACATGAGCCACATCTGGCTCCAGTTGAGTGTGCCCACCCTCCCCTTCCTTGTTCCTCCTCCTTTCTGCCCAGGGGCCAGAGTGGGAAGTGTGCTACAGGACTCCTTCTCTAGCTTCTCCAACCCTGCTCCTTTGAAACCTCTATTGGAACACCGAGCCTCATCCCTCAGACATCTTGGCTCCACCCATCGGCAGCCCCTCCCTCACTGTAGGTTGATACCGCCTTTCTGGCAGCCCCTTCCTAGTCTCCACTGAGCAATGTATTAGGAAGGCCCAACTCCCCAGAACTAGCCTGGCTGTAGGGATGGCTTAGCAGCACAGATTCTTAAAATTTCCTCTAGCCCAGTTGTCTGGCCAGTTGCCAGCTTGGAAGGGGGCTGGTAGCAGAGGTGACCCTCTAAGTTGTATGTGCCTAAAGAGATATAGCTGAGCCTGGAAAGTAGGGGTGTGGGGCCCAGGAGAGCCAGTGGCTCAGCCTCTCTAAACTCTTTTATGAGTGATGAGGAGGAGCCTAGAAGGGCCTCCAGCTACTAGCCTTGCTCCTCCTTCCTTCCTGCTTAGCAACCGTTGTCATCGGGTAAATATTTGCCCCATTAGGATCTGGGGCTGGAGCATTGGCGTCAGCCAGGATAGTTGCCCCTCTCCTCTTCTTGGCGCCTCTCTGCCATTCCCACTCGCACCTGGAAGCCAGATGGGGCCCCATCCCCCACAACAGACTTCTTCCTCAGTCTTTCTCTACCTATACTTCTCCTTCATTCTCACTCTTGACTCTTGTGGTGCTCAACCCTCTGGTCTATCCCCTGATCCATCCACTAATGCACCAGAGTGGCCATCTACTCCGGGCCAGGCTGGAAGCACAACTTGGCTATGGCTCTTAAAACATAGTGCTCACTGAGCCCCCAACACCTCACCCATTTCCTTCAAGAGGGCCCATATCCTCTCCTTTATATCTTAGTTCCACACTATGAAGCTCCAAGGAAGAGAGCGTATGGGGGAATATTTTGTTGGATCCCAGGCCAGGAAGTTCCCCATTAGATATCTAGCACCATTACCTTCTCTGGGAGGGGACAATGGCAGAGAGGAAACAGATGCCCCTCATCTTGCCCTGAGCAGTCTTCAGGCCAAAGTTGAAGAGCTAGTGAGCCACAACCTTCATTTTGCCCCTCCCGGCCAGGCCCATCACCCGTCTCCTTCCTCAGTGGCTTTCTCATTACCTGATACAGTGATGAAGAGCCCCTCAGGGTTCAAGATCAAGATGAAATGTGTTCTTGGGGTGCTCTGTAAGCTTTGTGCTTACAGGATAATGTGCCAGCAGGGTGTGCCTAAGGGGGCAGGCCTGTGGGCTGGCTAAAAGACAGTGGACAGGGAAATCTGGGGAGTTAGTCTAATATGGGTCTAGAAAGGGGGGAAGGGCTGGGTTTGTAATGTTCTGACTCCTCCCAGCCCTGAAGTTATAACTTCTAGGCAGGGAACGTTTCAACCATGGCTCATGTGCAGGCACCCCCATCCCCAGGGCCCTATTGATCTGAAGAGATCCTACCCATCCACTAGGCGTACTTGGCCGGCCATCCTGCTCACTTCTCCAGAAAGTGCCCCTTACCCCATCCAGTCCATGGGTCAGGAAACCTGTTACCCTCCTCTCTGAGTTCTTCAAAGAGAACCCTGAGGAATTTAGAGGATATTGGCGCTGGGGGCAGCAAATGTACCCCCAAATATAAGGAGGCCTTGGGAAGGAACTGAGATGAGCCTTTTTTTCCCACACAGTCATATGTCACTGTGACATTTGTAAACCCTATGGTTGTATTTCTTAAAGAGGGCCTGCTCATAAAACTGTGCTTTAGGTGGGATGGTGAACAACCATCCCAAACTTAGCACTTACATGTCCCTTGTCCTAATCCCTCGGGTCTGAGCAGATCAGGGCAATTGTGCACACAAACATTAGGACCAGAGTTGTGTGTGTGTGTATGTGTGTGAGGGGGAGAGGGGTGAAGTTAAAATGGAATCCTTTTCTGCCTCATTTCCTGGAAGTGGGAGCAGGGCGAGTGGACCCTTTCCTCCTGCTCGTCTAGGAGTTGTGGCGCTTGTTTGTTTCCTTGACAACAGGGAAAGGAAACCCCCGTTTCGGCGGCCGGGGAGGCCCCAGCAACCACACACACAGATACACACAGACTCCAGCTGCCGCCCACACGCAGCCGCCTGCGTCAGCACCAGCCTTCAGCGCAGCCGCCACCGGGAGTGGAGCGGGAGGCGCCCCGCCCCAGCGCCACCACCCTTCCCGCCCCGAGGGAGTGGGCCCCGGGCTGGGAGCGCCCGAAGCCCCGCCCCAAACCTGCAGCGGGTGGTGAGGGGCCGGAGCTGGGGCCGGACTGAGCCAGCTCGGGCGCTGCTGAATGGCTGACTTGTGTTGGTTCTGGTCAGGGCGTGCTTGGTGCAGTGTGGCGAGTGTGTGACAGTTCAGGAAGCCCGGCGCGCAGGTGGGGTGACTCCCTCCACCAGGTCTGGTGGGGAGGTGGTGGAACGCTGGGGCAGAGACCCTAGGCAAGACTCGAATTTGCTATTCCTTGTGGTCTGGGCAGAATTTCAGAGCCGCAGAAACCGGGAGTTTGAGACCTGCTGCTGTCACCTGTCTGCCATGTGGTCTTGAGCAAATCAGTTCACCTGTCCAAACCTAGAGACTCTTTCATTTGTAATTTGGGGCTAATGGCATTTGCTTGTGCTCCTCAAAGAAAAAGTTGGAAAGGTTAAGGTAGCAGCCTTCATTGTTAAAGAATTGCCACCTGCAAGACCTACCCAGGGGTGAGGTGTGAAGGATTGGTTCACTCATTATCCAGCTACCCTTCCTGCCTGGCTGGAGCAGTGAGCTCAGCTGCCTCCCACATCACAAGAACCAGGATGCCAGTCCCTAGGGGGACTGTCCAGCCAGCTGCCCTGCCTCCCTGGCGCATCAAGTCATGTGATCAGAGACCCCTCTTGGATGACCTTGGACAAATCCTTCCTCTTCTGGCTTCAGAACCTCACTTATAAAGAAACAAAGCTTATTCCTCAATCCCCTAGGGCCTTCCTGGGAATGGCAAGGGATTACCAGGAAGGGACCCCCAAAAAAATCCATCTTGGAGGGGCTCTGTGAGATTTCATTTGAATGAAGAAAGAGGGGAGTCTCAGACTTTACAAACAGTTGTCAACCACTTCTTGCTTCTTCTAAAGTCTTCCACAGCCCCACCTCCAAATCAGCTGAGTTTGATTGTTCCTGCTTGCCGAGTCCCAGTGAGAAGAGGGCCTGGCACTAGAAGGTGCTATCTCAAGTCAATTACTCAACGTCTCAGAGTTAAGGGTTCCTGGCCTATAGAGTATAGGTACCATACCTACCTCATAACGTCAGGTGAAGATTAAATAAATGGAATTCACCTCTGTTAAAGGCCCTAGCCTGGTGAAGCTGGCACATAGGCAGCCATTTAGAGAATGGGTGAGGTCTCCCTCAGTGAAGGTTAAAACTATCACCTGTGCACAAATGACTCAGCAAATTAACACTGTTTAAGCCCAGACTCTGTGATCAAAGGAAGAATAAGACACGAACCAACCCTCCAGATCTCACTATAAAGGGATTCCCAAGCCACGGTCCTAGGTCTTCAATCTTTAATTCTCTTCCTCCTTTCTTGACCTCCTCCTGCGAGTCATCCCTTCCCATCCCTGTGAGGGTACCTAATTGCTTCTCCAATGGCCACGGACTGCATGTGACCACTCTTCTCTCTGGCTTCCACCTGTCTGGGATTGTAGTCTGATGATAAGGTCTTGGCTTCTGGAATCAGGCCAATCTGTGTTACAATTTCAGTTCTGTTACTAACCATATGACTTTAGACAACTGGTTCTCAGCTGAAAGTGATGTTTTTTTCCTCTCCGGGGCTTAAGCTCAGGTTCTCATTTTCTTTTTCTTTTCTTTTTTTGCCAGTCCTGGGGCTTGAACTCAGGGCCTGGGCACTGTCCTTGAGTCTTGAGCGTAATGCTGTATACCACTTGAGCCACAGCACCACTTCTGGATTTTTTCTGTGCATGAGGAACTGACAAATTGAACCCAGGGCTTTGTGCATGCTAGGCAAGTACTCTATTACTAGGCCACACTCCAGGCACTAGGTCTTTTATTTTCTCTCTTTGCTTTCTAGCTCACAGATGGTTCTCTACCATTTGAGCCAGATTTCCAGTCTGATATTTATGCTAGTTAACTGGAGATGGAGTCCTGAGGACTTTTCTGCCTGGGCTGTTTTCAAACTTCAATCCTCTGTAGATCTCAGCCTTCTGAGTAGTTCAGATTATAGGTCTGAACTGGTGCCTGACTGAATTTTTTTTTTGTTGTTGTCACAATCGGGGGACAGGGGTGACTGCCATTTCATGAATAGAAGCCAGGTATGCTCAAAATATTCCATACTGCACAAGTGCAGTATACAGCCAATTTAGTGTACAGCAAAGAATTATCTGGCCTGAAATGTCCATTGTACCAAGATTAGGAAACTCTGCCTTCCATGAATAATTTAACCTTCCTGGGGTTTAATTTCTTCATTTGTAAAATAAGTCTAATAACAGCAGCTTACACAATGGCAAGATAATGTAAATACCTACTGTTTAGAACTAGTATGTGCCCCACAAATATTTCTTATATGAATCATTATTATGCCTCTGCATGCCTTTAAGTTGCATTCCTCTGCAGAGCTCACCCCACTTTGGCTTCTTTCTTGCCAAAGCCAATACTCTCTCCTCCTCCCCTCACCCAAGCAACAGGGACAACTGGTATGTGTCACTGTGTTCTGTTTCTGCCTCTACCTCTTCCTTGTTGATCTCAGTCTTTCCCTTCTTTTCTGTTAAATAACGCCAAGCCCTATCAAGCAGCTTGAATCTTCTCCCTCAGACTCTAGCTTAGTAACAGATCCTTATCTCCACTTTCCACTTCTCTCCTCCTGTCTCTCTACCCCTCTCTTGTGGCTTCCTGTTCTCCAGCATGTCAGGCTGCACATTCAGCTCTTTCCTACTCAGCACCTCTGCACAGACTTCCTCCTGGCACCAGTCCATGGCGCGCACCTCCCACATGTCCAGCCACAGTAGCAGAAGATAGTGAAGTGCATCCTGATTTTATTAGGCTATCTAGTTCAAGATCTGAAACTTACTGTCTAGTTTTAGGAAAGTTAGCCTCACCTGTAATGTAGGGTAACTATCTCAAACCCATGAAACTTTTTGTGGACCAAGGTGGGAATGTATGTGAAAATGCACAAGTATAAGGGGCATAAAAGGGTAAATGATTCACTAATAATTGCCCATGTTTTAAATTTATTTTTTTTCCAGTCCTGGGACTTGAATTCCAGGCCTGGGCACTGTCCCTGAACTTCTTTTGCTCAAGGCTAGCACTCTAGCCAGGAGCAGTGGCTCATGCCTATAATCCTAGCTACTCAGAAGGCTGAGATGTGAAGATCAAAGTTCAAAGCCAGCCCGGAAACTCTTAGCTCCAGTTAACCATTAAAAAACCAGAAGTGGCACTGTGGCTTCAGGGGCAGGGTGGTAGCCTTGAACTGAAGAGCTCAGGAACAACATCCAGGCCCAGAGGTAGGGCAGTAGCCTTGAGCTGAAGCGCTCAGGGACAGCACCCAGGACTAGAGTTCAAGCCCTATGACAGACAAAAAAAAAAAAAAAAAAGGGTAGCACTCTACCACTTGAGCCACTGCACCACTTCCTGCTTTTTCTGTTTATGTGGTCCTAAGGAATCCAACCCAAGGCTTGCATGTTAGGCGAGCACTCCACCAAACTACTCTCCCAGCCCCAAATGCCAAGTTTAAAATTTTTATTCTCATAGCATTTCTCACCTTCTAAGAAACACTAGGTTATCTTTTCTTAGTTGTGGGCTCTCTCTCTAATGGAATGTCAGTTCAATGCATCTGTGCCTGTTTTCTTTTTCTTTTTTTGTGTGCTGGGGATGGAACTCAGGGCCTTGCACATACCAGGCATGTGCTATACAATTAAACCATATCCCTAGTCCCATTTTCATTTCTTTTAGTCACTGTTATATCATAATGGATGTTATTTTTTTTTCTTCTGCAGTACTGAATATTGAGTCTAAAGCTACAGTTATGCTAGGCAAGTGCTATACCATTGAGCCATACTTCCACTTCCAGTATCCTTTTTTTAAAAAAAAAAACAAAAAACCCTTTTTTCTTTGTGCTGGTCCTGGCGCTTGAAATCAAGGCCTGGGTGCTGTTCCTGAGATATTGTGCTCAAGGCTAAAACTTGAGCCATGGCTCTGCTTCCATTTTTTTTTTCTCAAGATCAAAGCTCTACCACTTGATCCCTAGCACCATTTCCAGCATTTTCTATGTATGTGGTACCAAGGAATCGAACTTGGGTCTTCATACATGCTAGACGAGAACTCTACAACTAGGCCAAACTCCTGGCCTCTGCTTTCAGTTTTTGGATGGTTCATTGCAGATAAGAGCCTCATGGACTTTCCTGCCAGGGCTGTCTTTGAACCATAATCCTCAGATCTGATTCCTCTCCTTCTTAACTGGGATTATAGGCATGAGATACCCTTGTCCAGCCATCCTTTTTTTTTTTTTTTTTTTTTTTGCCAGTCCTGGGCTTGGGCTCAGGGCTTAAGCACTGTCCTTGGACTTTTTCAAGGCTAGCACTCTACCACTTGAGCCTCAGCACCACTTCTGGCTTTTTTTTGCTATGTATGTGGGGTACTGAGGAATCGAACCCGGGTCTTCGTGCATGCTAGGCAAGCACTCTACCACTAGGCCAAACTCCCGGCCCTTTTTTTTTTTTTTTTTTGAGTCAGGTCTCACGGACTTTGCCTAGGCTGGTTGGGAATTCTCAATTCTCCTGCCTCTGTTCCCAAGTAGTTTAGGTTACAGGCATGGAGCCATCATGACCAGCTAATGAATACTTTTTGAATGAATGAATTCTCCAGCTATGCTTAATGGGATTTTGTAAGTTTCTAAACCCATATTCTACAAGAATTCTTCCTTCAAATGCATGCTACAACCTAGAAGAACATCCCCATTTTATACATGTAGAAACAGAGGTTAAAATAAAACAACTTAACCAGCCATAGTCATTCACCTGAAAAACAGTGAGGCCAGATGCATTTACTCCTCTAAGGAGAAATAACCACCACGTATGTGCCAGATACTGTGTCCAGCAGTAGAGACACAGCTGAGCAAAACTTGGTCATTTATGTCCTTCACAGAAATTGCAGGAGGCAGGGATAGTGAGGGAAGCCTCTCAATGGCATGGGTTTTTTGTGTTTTGTTTGTTTGTTTGTTTTTGCCAGTTCTGGGCTTGAGCTCAGGGCCTGAGCACTGTCCTTGGACTTTCTCAAAGCCAGAGCTCTTCCACATGAACCTCAGCTCCACTTCTGGCTTTTTTTCTATGTATGTGGTACCGAGGAATCGAACCTGGGTCTTAGTGCATGCCAGGCAAGCACTGTACCACTAGGCCAAACTCCCGGCCCGGCATTGGTTTTTATTATGGGTACCTGAACCATCCCTTAAACTCAGCTACTATTTTCTAATTTTACCCATTAGTGATCTAGCTCCCAGACTCCATTTGGAACTCATCATCCAGTTTTAGAGCTCTATCCTGTGCATTCTCTCTCTCTCTCTCTCTCTCTCTCTCTCTCTCTCTCTCTCTCTCTCTCTCTCTCTCTCCCTCCCTCCCTCCCTCCCTCCCTCTCCTCCCTCCCTCCCTCTCCCCCTCTTCCCCTCTGTGGGTCATGGGTCTTGAACTCTGGGCCTTGGTGCTGTCCTTGAACTCTTCAACTCGATGCTACCTGGCTGGCTTTGAACCATGATCCTCAGATCTTAGCCTCCTGAGTAGCTAGGATTACAGGCTGAGCCACTGTACCTGGCTATCCTGCTCTTTAACGATGTGTATTTTTTGCTCTTGTTCTTCCTTCTGTCTTCACTAATGGGAGGCTCCCTTGAGAATAACATAGATTACTTCTACTTTGATATGGGGTACATAACTGTGCCTACCCCAGAGTACAACCTCCAGGTCTTGGTAGCTACTTTGCCTATGTGAGGTGGCAAACTGGGTAAAATTCAGTAATAAATGTGTCACTCATCCAATGAGAGGCAGGATTGAAACCTAGTCTCTACACAACTCCCATACTTCCAGACTTAGAAGGCTCAGCTCCTCTGGCCTCCCTGTTCTCTTGCTTCTTCTGGAATTGTTGATCTATTCACTGGCATGGGGAGGACACATTGACCTTGCTGGAATATCAGTGCCAGACTGTGGTTCTTTGAAGGTCCTATGGAGGACCCCATTTAGGGTCCAGAGTTAGGATAGAGTGCTTACAATAGAAATGCCCTCTGAGGTATAGATTTAGCATTTAGGCTACCATGATAGTGGTGGTAGTGATGATGATGGTGGTGGTGGCAGAGATTGTAGAACCAGAGCTCAGGACCAGGAGCATAGCCTAGTTGTAGAATGCTTACTTAGCATGCATGAAGCCCTGCATTTGATTCCTTGATACCACATACACAGAAAAAGCCAGAAGTGGTGCTGTGGCTCAAGTGGTAGAGCTCTAGTTTTGAGAAAGTTTGAGGAAAGTGCCCAGGCCCTGACTGGCAAAACAAACAAACAAACAAAACCCTCAGGAGCCAGGTGCTGGTGGCTCACACCTGTAATCCTAGCTACTCAGGAGGCTGAGATATGAAGATCATGGTTCAAGGCCAGCCCAGATACTAAAGTCTGAGACTCTTATCTTGAATTAAACTACCAGAAAACTGGAAGTGGCTCTGTGGTTCCAGTGGTAGAGCCATAGCCTTGAGCTGAAGAGCTCAGGGACAGAGCCCAGGCCCAGAGTTCAAGCCCCAGGACAGATTTAAGAAAAGAAAGAAAGAAAGAAAAAAGATCTCAGAGTGAAAGATAGTGAAAGCTCTCCTTTTTAACTCCTACTCCATTTTTCCTAAAGATGGAAAGGTCTCATATATGAAGGGTTAAGTGTGGTTTTGTTTCCTTATCCAGGAGGGAAGGCCAGGCCAGGCAGCAGGGTGTGTGTGTGTGTGGGGGGGTGGCAGGCGGTTACAACTCAGTGCCAGGGAAGGGGCTGAGACAGTGGGAACAGCACGAGCCCAGTCCCTCACGTTTCACTGCCTCACTCACCCCGCCTCTGCTTCTGGTTTGAGGAACACAAGGGGGAGAAGCAGAATAAGACTTAAAAAAAATGTTTTGTCTGGGAAGCTATGTGACTGCCACACCCCGTTGGGGAGGGGGGAGGGCTGCAGGGAAGCGGGGAGTGAAGCTATAGCCTGGGTTCTCATCTCACTGCCCATGCACCTCAGAAGGGAGCACCTAATCAGCCCCTTTCTAGAGCCTCTCCTTAAGGAGCCAGAGTCGCCGCCTTCATCCCACTGAAGTCCATGGTCCACTGAGAGATCGGACCCAGAATCCAGAGGATTCAGAGGAACTCTGAATCTGTTCATCTCCGCTTCCTGGTGCATAGGAGACTGCATATCTGGGAACTGTAGGAATTAGCAATATATCCAATTCCCCGGTTCCTCATCAAAAAAGTGAACCGTGTGGGAGGCCCTGGGGCAGTTGTACCTAAATGAACTCCCTAACCTCAGTACTGTCATGTCTTAGGGATAATGCAGTAGCTGTTAAGGGTCCCAACCAAAATTAGCAGAGGGTGGATTAAGGAGGGGGTCTTTGATGAGGACTGAACATGGAGGCTCCAGAGCCTGGGAGAGGGAAACCTGGGGGGTCAGGGTGATACTATTTTATGAGATCAACTGGCCCAACCCTCTTCTTCTCCCCGAGTGCTGACTGCAAACTAGACCTGGATAGAGAAGGACGTGTATGATGCTGGCTTCTCAGCTATCAAGGCCGAGAGGTCTTTGTTGCTCCCTTTTTGGCTGGAATCAAGATGGAGCCCTTAGGTTAACTGTGCAGCTTGGGCTATGCTCCCCCTTTCAGGCCCTTCTTGGAGCCACAAATATCTGGGACTTGGTGTCCTGGCAATGTGATGAACACACGCACAGCTCTGGTATCTGTTTTAAATTATCCCCTAAAATAAGTACAGTTCTGAGAAAAAAAAAAGTACAGTGTTGGAGTGGATTGGGTGGAGTACGCAGTAGGAAGAAATTGGAGGGGAGGAACCTAGGCGTCATCTTTTTGCCAATCGCCTGAGTTCAAAGAAAGGAGGCAGGAGGTAGGAGGCTTTTTCTGGGCGACTGAAATTTGCTGCTTGGGTTTAAGACCCCAGTGTTTGGTATTGAAAGTAGAGGAACTGAGAAGGCACATAGAATTAAAGAGCCCCTGGACTTTGGTCCGTGCTCCAAAGTTGAGGGTAAAAAGGAATTTAGGTTCTAAGACTTCACAGCCCGCTAGGAAGGGAGACATTGCTTTCCCGCCCCCCTCCTGGCTTATGGAGCCGCAGCTCTGAATGGGCAGCCCACATGTGGGGGTTGGGGGAAAGGTGACTCACGATTACTACAGGGAGGGAAGGGGGAGCCAGTGTTGGGAGAGGGTGAGTCACTCGGATGGGCACCAGTTTCAGCCCTTCCCCCCCCATTCCTGGCCAGCTCCCGGTCCTGCCTGGTCCCCTCTCTTGCTTTGCACCCACTTCCCCTCCCCACCCACCCCTGCGCTTTGCCCACCCCACTCTCACCCCTTGGCTCTGCACTCTACCCCAGAGGGCCCGAGGCCACTGAGCGCTAGCTTGAAGCTGAGAACACGGAGAATCTAGACTGCAAACCCCGAGCAGAAACGGGCGTTCAGAGGGGGCGGGGCCGGCCTGCCAGGCACCGCGGTCCGGGCCCCGCCCCGCGGCTACGGCTCCCGCCCGGTGCCCTTGTCCCAGCCCAAGCCACTGCCCCGGCCCCTGCCCCTACCGGTCTGCGACTGCCCCTTTAAGAGCAGTGGATCCTCCCCCGGGTAGAGGAGGACCTATTAGAGCCGCGGCCCCGGCGCCGGTGACTCAGTGTTCGCGGGTGAGCCGCAGCTACCCCAGCCAACCCGAGTCCCGAGCTCTGACAGCGCACGGCCCCGATCCCCACGCCTGCCAGGAGCCAGCCGCCCGGCGCGCTCCGCCCCTACACCGTCGCTGTCCTTCGGTGTGAGCCCCGTGCCCTTCCCGGGACCCCTGCCCCGAGGGCAGCACTGCCAACCTGCCGGCCATGGAGACCCCGTCCCAGCGGCGCGCCACCCGCAGCGGGGCGCAGGCCGGTTCGACCCCGCTGTCGCCCACCCGCATCACCCGGCTGCAGGAGAAGGAGGACCTGCAGGAGCTCAACGACCGGCTGGCGGTCTACATCGATCGCGTGCGCTCGCTGGAGACCGAGAACGCCGGGCTGCGCCTTCGCATCACCGAGTCTGAAGAGGTGGTCAGCCGCGAGGTGTCCGGCATCAAGGCGGCCTACGAGGCCGAGCTGGGCGATGCCCGCAAGACCCTCGACTCGGTGGCCAAGGAGCGGGCCCGCCTGCAGCTGGAGCTGAGCAAAGTGCGCGAGGAGTTTAAGGAGCTCAAAGCGCGGTGAGTGGGGCCAGGTGGCGGCGTGCCGGCGCGGGTGGAGAGGGTGGGCTGGCCGGCGCCCGGGGACGGCTCCAGGAAGGGAGCCGCAGGGCCCGGGGCAGTTGGTAACTTTGCTGTCTAGTCTCCTCCTCTCCAGAACTGCCCCCAGCCCGTGACTGGCACTGCCGAGGGGAATTGTCAAGACGGGGCGCAGAGGGGAGGGGTCCCCGGGAGCGGGTGGGTGGGGGCATCCCGGCCAACTAAAGGCTGGTGGCAGGGCGGCGTTCTGTCAGGATGGGCATTTGACAGCCATTCCGAGCCTGGGGGAAGGGCTCCAGCAAGGCCAAACTGGCCCTGCCAGGTCTTGGAACTCTGGGCACCCAGGACACAATGGAATGGGTGAAAGGGTCCTGTTATAACTTGTTTGGCACTGTGCCAACTTTTTCCAACCTGGCTCTGAACACACGCTACCCACTAGGACTGAATTCCAAACTGGCATCAGTCCAAAGGTGCTGGAGAAGGGTCACCAAGACAGGACAGCTCCCTTGACCTCCTCCAGGAGCATGGTGATGGCTCCTTTGGCATGACTTTTCTTGGTTCTTTGTAAGAGATGGGAAGCTCTCTCTCCCATCTTGAGTGCCTGAGACCTCACTGGGGTTCTGTCAGGCCCACCAGAAGAGCACCAACCAGATCAGGTCCCCCGCAGCTCCCACACAGCCCTTGGCCTGCCTGGCCCTGGAATGCAAAGGAGGGAGGGAGACTGAGGGCAGAGGCTTCAAGCTCCGGAAGTTGTGCTATGCCCTAGTCTGGGGCATCCCCCTCACTTGGCCCCCTGCCTGGTATCTTTCGAAGGCTGGGGGCTCTGTCTTTCCCTCCCTCTTTGGAGTGAGCCATTTTTATTTTTCCAGTCAAACTAGAGCAGTCTTTGCTTTGGCCCATCCTCAACCTCTGACGTCTTGAGATCTTTGTCTTATTAAACTGCTGGAATACAGAGACATTTTTGAAATCCAGCCGTTGGAAGCTGTAAGCCACTCCTACTTCACCCATCTCTGCCCCACCCTACCCCACCCTACTTGACTCCACCTTCTTTTCTAAAAATGCCTTTGGAAGCCTGGAAGTTTGGGCCTTCTTTTATCAGCCCTCAATAGTTTGGCTTCCTTCTCCTCATTCTCCTTTCTTTGTAGACCCAGAGCCAAGAGTACTAAAGGACCATGGAGACCCTTAACAGACTGATGGCTTTAACCTCTCCTCCTTATCTCCCTTTCTTTGCATTATCTCAGTCTCATGCTCTTCCAGGAGCCCCTCTAGGTATCCATGGTTTGTCATTCTATCCTTAACAGATCCCAGACCCTAACCCCAGGTGATCAAAGGCAGATTCACCAGTCTTCTGAAAGATGGATAAAAGTTGTGTGAGGAGATGGGTTCAACCTTTGTTTCTCCTGAAAGGGATCACCTGCTCTTTCCATGAGTGGTATGAACAACTTAAGTTAGCAAGAAAGGTAGGGAAGTCCCAGTGAGTCAATTAGTGTTCTAAACTAGTTTACTCAACTAGCAACCTCCCCCCCCCATCTCTACAAAGGATATTCATAACAGATCTAGGGCAAACAATGTGGGATGGGGCCTGTGGAGTCTATAGCCTCTTGATTGTCTAGCCATGCCAGCCAGTCTCCTGGGCCTCCTGGGGCAGCTGTCCAGGCCTGGGACACCAGCCATGCGTGTATGTGTGCATGCGCACATGGAGTAGGGGCGGAGGGGGGGGGTGATGTGTGTACTTGTTATATTTAGCCGCCTGCTCCTGTTCTTTCCCAAAGATCTTAGCGGGAGAGCCTGGACTTCCGCAAGAGGGGTGGATTTGAACACCTGGATCTCAAGCTAGTGGAGGAGGAATAGATTTCTTCTCTATCGGGTTGGAGTGTCTGTCCTCCTGTGTCCACAGTAAGAAAAATCCAGGATTCTTGTTCGTTTTAGTATTTGCGGTGCTCAGATTGATGTGGAGACATGGCTGAAACGACCAGTTTGGGGAAGGGAAAAAAGATACACTATCCCAACCCTCCCACCTGGAAAGGTCTCTAGTTTAATGTTTAATTAGAACTCAAAGAGTTCAGGGTCAGACTTGGAGATGGGATGCACAGCTGTCCGTGACATTTTATGACAATCTTTGACTCAGCCTTGGTACCACACCCAGGAATTTGGGGCCCCTTCTTGTCTAGTTACAACTAAAAAAAAAACAAAACAAAACGAAACCTACCTCCCTCCCTTTTGCTTCATTTCCCTCCCTTCCCTTCTCTTCCCTTTCCCTTTCTTCCCCTTGTCTTGCTTTTCTTCTGGAACCCAAAGTGTGGGGAGGATGGGAAGGTTGAGAGCCTAAAGGAAATCCTACCTGGAGTCCAGGTTTGGAGCTGGGCTTCACCACAGGTTAGGACACCTGGGTGAGTGACTCATGCTGTCACCTCCTTCCTTTTATCCTCTTTACTAGAGACAAACAGACAGGGTGGAGATCACATAATTTAAAAGGGAAGCTTGGAGGCCTGAATATCTGCATCTTCTGCTCCTCTTCTCACTGCAAACTCTAGGATCCATTTCCTGCTTCCTTCTGTAGAATCTCTGGTGTAGTCTGGACCCAGGGCTCTGGACAGGCACTGGGCACAAGTAAAAATAATACCAATTTGATTTTAGAGTAATGGCTTGGTTTGCAGAATGGTGCCAGAGTCTGTGCCTTTACATGCAGAACTAGCGGAGAAAAGCTGAGTCAGAAATGGGGAGATCCCATGCCCTCAAAGCAGAAGCAGGTCTTCCCCTCAGGAGACCCTCATGGTGGACAACTTCCTTCCTGGATTGCTCGCCTTATTCAGCCCTCATGTAGACAAGCAAGACGATAAAGGTACAGATTCATGGGGGCTCAGAGAATCCTGCTAGGCCATAGGTCATGAGATAAGAGAGCTCTGGGAGACTGGAATCTAGGTTTAAAGATTGTCTTGTTAAGGGCATAGCTCTGCAGTAGAGTGCCTGCCTAGCAAGCAGGCATGAGGGGATGCCCAGTTCAACTAATACCATTAAAACACACACACACACACACACACACACACACACACACACACACACACACACACACACACACACACACACACACACACACACACACACACACACACACACACACACACACACACACACACACACACACACACACACACACACACACACACACACACACACACACACACACACACACACACACACACCCCCCAAGTACCTATGGCTTAATTCTAGCTACTCAGGAAGATGAGACCTAAGGATTGAGGTTTGAGGCCAATCTGGCAAGAAAGTCTCTAAAGTGTGTGTGTCTTAGGGTTTCAACTCAGGGACCTGGGTGCTGTCATGAGCTTGTCAGGGTTATTAGTCTGCCACTTGAGCCACAGATCTACTTCTGGCTTTTTTTGGTAGTTAACTGGAGATAAGAGTCTCATGGATTTTCTGGCCTAGATTGGATTGGCTTGTAATTGCTATCCTCAGATCTTAGCTCCCTAAGTAGCTAGGATTATAGGTTTGAGCCACCAATGTCCCCCTAAAACTCTTTATCTGTAATTAATCACCAAAACGCCAGAAGTGATAGAATGCTAGCCTTGGGGGGGGGGGGAGCTAAAGGACAGTGCCCAAACCCTGAGCTCAAGCTCCAGTACCAGTTAAACAAAACAAACAAACCTGTCATGAGAATTGCCTAGATTGAAAGGAGCCTATATGCCCTTCGGCCAAGCCTGTAGGTTAATGGCAATCTTTGAGGATTCTAAGGCCCTCACCTGCACCTGAGGATGCCTCCTGGTATTAACTCCCTATTGTCATTGAAAAGGGAGAAGCTTAGCCTGGGAAGTTCTCAAGGAATTCAAAAGGGTAGTCCGTGTCAAACCTCACTAGGGCCCCCTAGTGTCTGCTTCTGCCTTCAGGAATCTGAGTGTTGCTTGGGTGAACCCATTGCCTGCCCTAATCTTGCCTATGGTGATTCAATAGCTCAGTGTCATGGCTAAAGCCTGGGACAGCTGGGATGACAACTGCTAGGAGATGCCTTCACTTACCGACTGTGCCCTTTGTTCCCCCTCCTTCCTCCTCTTCTGTAACCCCTCACTACTTAGCAGCTGCAGAAGCCAACCCTGAGGTTTCTAAGGTCAGACTGGAGAGATGCCTCTCATTTTCTCTTTCTGGGCTTGAAGAAGTATAGTGAAGGTGACATGGACCAAGCTCTAGGATTCTTTGGAGACATCTGTGGAAGCTGTAAGATCTGTTGACCCTTAGTAAGAGCATGCTCCACCAATGAAACAGTAGATTATGTGAGTCAGTGTCCCTAGTTCTAGGCTCACTAAATTGTTGTATGTCCTGGAGCTAATAGCCTCCTTTATCTGGTTTTCCCTATAGAAAAGGACAACCTGGCTGGGCACTGGTAGCACTTCCTGTAATTCTAGCTGCTCAGAAGGCTGAGATCTGAGGATCAGGGTTCAAAGCCAGCCCAGGCAAGAAGTAACTACCAAAAAGCTAGAAATGATGCTGTGACTCAAAGTGGTAGAGCAGCAGCCTTAAGCACAAAAGCTCAGAGACACCACCAAGACCCTGAGTTCAAGCCTCAGGGCAGGCACAAAAAAAAAAAAAAAAAAAAAAGAATAAGAAAAGAAAAGGAAGCAAGAACAACCCGGGCTAAATATACAGACCCTATCTTAAAAATAAATACAGAAACAAATAGTAAGAAAAGGAAGTTAGAGCAAAAGATCTCCAGAGATTCCTTATTTTCCAAAGTAGTGTAATGACCTACAGAGTAAGAACACAGATCTTTAAAGTACTAAGGTATTAGTAGTAAAACAATATAATCAAGGTGAATGTAGTAGCCAGTGTTATTCTCAATAGAATTTTTCCCACAAGCGGTAGAATTGAAAACATTAGTACTCAGGCTGGGAGTTTGGCCTAGTGGTAGAGTGCTTGCCTAGCATGCACAAAGACCCGGGTTCAATTCCTTAGTACCACATACATAGAAAAAAGCTGGAAGTGGTGCTGAGGCTCAAGTGGTAGAGCTCTAGCCTTGAGAAAGTCCAAGGACAGTGCTTAAGCCCTGAGCTCAAGCCCAGAACTGGCAAAAAAAAAAAAAAGAAAAAAGAAAAAAAATCACTAGTACTCAATTTTCCAAAGACAGAAATGGTTAATTATTGGAATTATTGGGACATTACTCTTTTGGCATATGCTTTGTTTTTGTGACTGGTAAGAAAGGACAATTCTTTCAGTTGCCTCTCCTTTCTGGACAGTGCAAAGGGCTGTATCATGTAGCAGGAAAGGGAGTGTCACCCTTGTAAGGAATGACTGGCAGGGATTCACCTGAGTTGGGAGCCGGAAGGGAGGCCCTAGAGGTAAACAGTACCTTGAGCTGGCCAGGTAAGAGGACATGTGACTAGAGACCACAAGCCTGGAGCCAGAGGGAGTGCACAGTGCCCTTGACCTTGCCTACCTTCTACCTACATTTGATTCCTAACCTGAGGCTAGGCTATGAGGAGGTCTTGTCCCCTACCAGTCCCTTAAAAAAGAGGACAGGGTGTGGGGAAAGTCTCCTCACTCAATGGAGAGTCTAGCTGTGAGAGAGGAAGCCGGAATCCTGCTTGCCGTAGCCAGGAATAATTCTGGCTAGGATCCCAGGCCCAGCAGGGGAGCTGAGTCACGGTAGAGGGCAGAGTGCAGAGTGGACTGGAGACCCAAAGTTTGTCCAATCAGGAAGAGTTGGCTGAAGTGTGGGCTTTCCTTGATAAGTTCATTCAGGTAGCAACAAGAAAAACCATAGTGTGCTTTTGGTGGAGGACAAGTGGTGTCCCCTAAGAGCTGCCATAGAGGAGCTAGAGACTCTTTATTCAAGGGGTCTGTGCTCTGGGGAGTGGCCAGGAGGTTACTGGTGTAAAAAGACTTGTTCTTCCAGAAGCTCTTCCACTGCCACCCCCTGCTGGCTGGGAGAGGTGCTACATCTTCCAAAGCGTAGTTGGAATGCAGTGAGACTGGAACTTCCAGGCCCTCCCTCACTTCCTGTCCTGAGCTTGGGGTGTGGCTCCCATTCTCCCCTGGTGCTGTCATGGTTAATTACTATGTGCCACCAGATGGAAGGCTAATAAGTCCCAGAAGGGACTGCTGAGTGAACTTCTAGTGAGCATCCCCCACTCTTTGGCCAGGATCCTTCCTTTCTCCCCTCTTAGGACTTCTTTGGTCTATCCTTGCATTTTTGTGACAACACCGGAATTTCTAGAGAGATGAGTTCGTAAGATGGGAAGCAGACTTTTGGCCAGGGGCTTTGCAGAGGATAGTTGGTGAGGAGGCCAGCTGTCTATTCTCCAGGACCCCTGTGTCCTGGCCCCTGGCTCTAGGCTTCTCCTCCACTGTACAATGCCACGTTGATACACCCAGCAGCTGTGACTCAGCCTGGCCCCCTGCCAGACCCAGGGCTTCTATTGGAGTTGTGTCTGAACATGTCAACAGCCCTCCTAGCCTGCTCTGGGCACCATAGCCCCTCACCACAGTCTCTCCTACTGGGGGAATTAAGGCTGGCTTTGTTTTGGGGAGGACAGCTGCAAGTCTGGCTGCCCTGGAAGGTGATCTGAGAGACTTCAGACCCCAGGCATAGTTGGCAGGTGTCACGCCCAAAAGAGGCGTGTGGAAGAAGAGCTTTGCCAGCCATAGGCACATGTGCCTCTCTGGGCAGAAGACATTCAGAACTTGACAGGGTGGGGTTTGGGGAAATCTCCAAAGGTTTCTAAGTTCCTGGAACACTTGCTCCTCTTTGTTCCTGTTTTCAAGGACTCCTTTCCTGAGCTAGTGCCTTGAATGCCAGAGTAGGGAAGCTAGTTACCCAATTTCTGAAAGCGGTCATAGACCCACAGATCAGCCAAGAAACCAAGCAGAGGATATGTTTGGTGGTAGCACACAGTTGTGGAGCTGTGTGATATTTAAGGGTAGATAGAAGCGTTGGGTTCACTAGGCCTTTGTTACTCTGGAGTCTTCCAGCAAGGCAAAGATCAAGGCTTCTAACTAGGTCTGGCTGTTATTCTCGCTCCAGCTTGCCTTCATTGTGGCCTTTTTCTTTTTTCGTTTTTTACACAGGGTCTTAATATGTAGCCCAAGCTGACTTGGAACTCAGATTCTCCCACCTCACCTTGCTGAGTGCTGAGATTATAGATGTGTGCCATCACACCCAACTATTCTCTCCGTTTCCTCTTTCCTTTCCCCTTCCTCTCCTCCCCTTCCTTTCCCTTGCTGAAGACTGAACACAGGGTCATACATACAAAGCATGTATCCTGTCACTGAGCTATACCACCAGTCCTGCCCACTATGTTCTGCCTGCTATGAATACTCCCAGCTAACCTGGTCAGCAGGTTATCTGGCCTGCTCCTTCTCCAGGCCTTGGTTTCTTTATCTGTAAAATTACAGAAACTGGTCCTGAAGAAGGTCTTTCTAGAAGCCCTGAGCATGTGGATTACCAAGTTGAAGGTATTCAGAGGAAATATGGAAAAAGCCTCAGACCACACACACACACACATGTATTAGCACTTGAACTCAGGGCCTTGAGTTCTTGCTTGTTCATGGCTGGAGGTCTACCACTTGAGCTATGCCTCCAATTTCAGCTTTTTGGTCTTTAGTTAGTGATAAGAGTCTGCTGGGCTGGCTTGAAGCTGGGATGCTCAGCACATACAATTTTTAAGTAAAAGGAAATGATTCTTATTTTGGAGGGTACTGGTCCGTAGGCTTGAACTCCAGGCGTGGGTGCTGTTCTTGATCTTTTATGCTCAAGGCAAGCTCTTTGCCACACCTCTACTTCCCAGCTTTCGCCTGGAATCCATGACAAGGACAAGGATCTCAAGGACTTTCCTCAAAATCCGCCTCCCTCCCCACTTTTTATTTGTCTGTGGTGGAGGCTGAATCCAAGGACCTCCTTTTGGTTGGGCGTTTTACCACTGAACTACATGCAGACCACCCCAGCCTCTCTCCTTAAACAGGATCCTCCTGCCTCAGTCTCCCCTAATGTTAACAAACCAACCACAGCAAGAACCAACACAGCCACCACGGAACCAGAGGCGTGGGGAACAGGCGGGGTGGCGGTTTGGGTGGGGATTTCGAAGCCCCCCACCCCGGCTCTGCCCAGCCACAGGGGGCGCCTTTCCGCGCGCAGGCAGGAAATGCCCGGGGGCTCCGAGACCTCTGCCCTCCCCCGTGACTGCGCGCCCAGCCATGGGGAACACTCCGAGCTGGTGAGGCCGGGCTCGCTCGGGGCGGGTGGTCTGGCTGGCTGGGGCCGAGCCGGCGTGGAGTCTGTGGCGGGCGGCCGGCGGGCTCCTCCTCCGCCCCTCGTCCATCCTCCCCTCCCACTGGTCATTCTGAGCGGGTCTGGAGGCCGTGGCGCCTTCCCTCTCCCAGGCCCGGGAGGAAGTGCAGGCCTCTCCCTCCAGGCCTCGCACGTTGCTCCTGGCAACCAGGCCCAAACAGGCCTGCGGCCGCCTGCCTTCCATATCTGGCATCTGCTAGGCTGAGGAGGGTGACTCAGTGGGCGGGTGAGAGCCCAGGCCTGGCAGCGCGCCCATTCAGCCTCTTTGTGGGCACTTGGTGCCGCTTCCCGCCCCCCCCCCCCCAAGCAGCCATGAAAGAAGCGGGATTCGTCCCCTCAGAAGTCAACCTTGCTCTTCTGACTTCCCCATTCCCCCTTTATCTGCTCCTCTGGTGGGACCTGGTTTTTGCTAGGCAGCTGCAGGCTGGCCTGGAATTCGCCATCCTCCTGCCTCAGCCTTCTGAATATCGGGACGTCCGACTTGGTCACGTACTGCCAGGTCTAGTTAACGTATTCGTTCCCCCTCTGCTCCCCACCACCTCCTTCAGCTATGGGACTTGCCAGCTTTGGGATGCGTTAAACAGGATGCCCTGCCCTTCTTGCTTCCAAAGGCATCTGGGATTCAGCCACTCCTGTGCTTGGGGTACATGGAGGATGTGAGAGCAGGAAGAACTGGGTAGCATGGCACCGGGCCTGGAACAGGATTCAGGCAAAGCAGGGTCTCCCTTGTGAGCACTAGAGGATTTCCCCACCCCTGCCCTAGTATTGTCTGTTGGAACATGAGTCACCTGAGGAGCCCCAGGCTCCCACCCCTTCCTAGCTCCCCTGGCCTGCTCCACCCCATCAGCCCTGCCATACCAGCGCGGGGCCACCATGCCCAGCACGCCACCAGCTTTCCCCAATGCCATCTTTAGTGTTGCTGGGGCAGCCTCACCACTCGGTGGCTGAATGCCTGGCCAGTAGCTGTTTGGGTCCTACTACGTCTGAGCACCGGTTCTAAGAAGGAAATGGTGTTTGGTAGTGGACAGGCAGGACTAGGGAGGAGGTACATGAGGCTAGGTTTTGCTTAGTCCAGACCATTTCTTTGAGTGTGCGTGTGGTTCCTTTGCCACAGAGTTTCAGAAGTCTGAGTCATAAGCTCATGAGTGATAGTGGCTTCTTCCCCACAAGTGGGGGGAGCTCCCCATTTCTGGCTAAGAAAACCACAAAAGCTCTTCCTCACCTCTCTCTACTCATGGTTTCTCTCATCTGCAGGGTGTGTCTTAGTCTTATCGTCTTTCTAGCACTAACCAAAATGTCCAAGATGCAAAGAGAAACAGATCCATTAATTTAGTTGGTGACTAATATATCGTGTTAATTTAGTTGGCGAAAATGTATCATAGCACGTGTGGCACAGCATTGAGGTCCAGTTCTGCCATCTACCTGCTGCAGTCCCTGGGTGGAACTCTCTCCCTCTGCCTTAGTCTCCACAGTCACACCATAATTATACCCTCAGAGGATGGCTGTAAAGATTAACTGGGTTGACACTGCAATATTTAAAGCAATGCCTGGTACATGATAAGCTCTGATAAGTGTTTGTTCTGACAATCATGCACCACATTAAATGTTTTAGTTAACAACTCACATATAGATTATAAAGAGTGGTTCTGCCATTGTCCCATAGATTCGATCTGTTGTCCAGTGACAGCTGTCTCAGTTTGTGCAAGCACATTATGATCACATGACAAAATCAACTAATGACACCTCTTAGGAAGTAACTTCATTGTTAAGCAACACATCACAGTATATTATTACAATTATCAACACCACCAGCTTGGGGAGTGGCAGAATGTAATGAGGCAACCCTGTTGCCAAGGGCCTGTGCCTTACACCTGTAATCCCTGTTACTCAGGAGGCTGAGATCTGGAGGATGGCGGTTCAAAGCCAGCCTGGGTAGAAAAATTTATGACTATCTCTAAAAATAAACATCAAAGAACCAGGCTCGAGGCATGGTTCAAGTGGTAGTGGGAGAGCTGAGCAAATCCAGAGAATTTGAGGCCCTAAGTTCAAATCCTGATACTGGCAAAAAAAATTGTATATGTTGAACCATAAGCTCCTGGAGGACAAATACTGGGCATTTTAGTATCTGCTGGACACTGTTGAAGAAACAGTATCACCAAAGAGAATCCTAAAATTTCCTTCACTAGTGGATGGGAGGTAGGTTTGAGGGGAGGTACCCATAGGACTTGCTTCTTCCTTCCTGCCTCTTTGGCTGGCTGGCTGGGGAGTGTGCTCCTCTTCCTCCTGGCTTCTGTATTCTGTGTAGACATTGTGACTTAGGAAGGTGGTGAGGTGGAGGAAGAGGAGTCCTAGATCAATGACCAGAATAGACTGGAACACTACCTGCATGGTTTGCAGCCGTTGACACAGGGCCATCTACCCTCCGTGCTTTAGTTTCCTTATCTGTAAAAGGAGGAGGTCTAGAGTAGGAACTCTAGTTCTTTCTCTAAATTCTCAGAGTCCACACAGCCAGCTGCAGTCCATTGGCCTTGAGGGTGGAGAGGCCTCTTTCGGGAAGCCCCTGCCAGCCTTGGACTCAGCCCAGGAAGCTCAGAGTCTGTGTTTGCAGGGTCGCTTCAGTTTACCAGCAGTTTTTCTTCATTTTCCCTCCCCCTGCTGCTGCCTGAGCTTCGGAAAAGTTCTGAAGTCATGGAAAGTTGGGGCTGTGCTCCCAGCCAGGGGCTGGGCCGGATGGCAGCCAAAACCTGAGCTGGGTTTTTTACTTTATTTTTAGCTTTTCAGGCTGAGACGGAGGAGGGGAGACATCTGGTTCTGGAAGGGTTTCTTTTTCTGCAGGAGAAGCGGCTGTGACAGACACAGTTAATTTGTCTTGAGAGGTGGATAGAGCAAGCACTAAGGCTGGGGAGCTCCCTTCCCCGGATCCTCTGGGTGTCCTGTACCTCTCCAAACAAGTGGAGTCCAGTTGGCTCTTTGTTTCAAATGCCCTTGTAGAAGCCTAACCTTCTCTCTCTCTGGCTTCACAGTAAGGCCTCATGGAGCTTACTTAAGGCTTTTGTAATGGCAAAACATTGACAGGGCTGGACTTCTCTTTCCAGGCATGGATCTTTTCTGCCTGCTCACATCGAGTTTTCCTCTTTCCTGCCTGCCCTGGTGGGCTTGTGCTTGAGGACCGGATACGCTATAGATGGCAACTAGATCCAGGCCCTTGGGTCTTTTTTGGCCTATTCCTGGGTCTGCTGCTTCTTTTCCTGTATATTTGTGAGAAGACTTTTTTTTTTTTTTTTTTGCCAGTCCTGGGCTTGAGCTCAGGGCCTGAGCACTGTCCTTGGACTTTCTCAAGGCTAGAGCTCTACCACTTGAGCCTCAGCACCACTTCTGGCTTTTTTTCTATGTATGTGGTACCAAGGAATCGAACCCGGGTCTTCATGCATGCTATGCAAGCACTTTAACCACTAGGTCAAACTCCCGGCCTTGTGAGAAGACTTTAATGTTGAGAAAGTTTTTGGGGTCCCCCCTGAGGTCTTAAAGAAAATAACAGGACAGGTAATGTGGCTTAGTGGTCGAGTGCTTGTCTAGCATGCATGAGCCCTGGGTTTGATTCCTCAGTACCACATATACAGAAAAAGCCAGAAGTGGCATTGTGGCTCAAGTGGTAGGTAGGACATTAGCCTTGAGCAAAAGAAGCTCAGGCCCTGAGTTCAATCCCCAGGACTGGCAAAAAGAAAAGAAAGCAGAACCTGTCTCTCTCTGTTCCTGTTCCTTCTCTACCACCTCCTCCTCCTCCTCCTTCTCTATCTCCTCCTTCTCCTCCTCTTTTTTTATTTTTTTATTTTTTACCAGTCCTGGGCTTGAGCTCAGGGCCTGAGCACTGTCCTTGGACTTTCTCAAGGCTAGAGCTCTACCACTTGAGCCTCAGCACCACTTCCGGCTTTTTTCTATGTATGTGGTGCCGAGGAATCGAACCCGGGTCTTCATGCATGCTAGGCAAGCACTTTAACCACTAGGCCAAACTCGCGGCCCCTCTCCTCCTCTTTCTCCTCCTCTTCTTCCTCCTTCTGTTCACCAGCAAAAGTAACCTAGAAGATGAGGGAGGCAGTCTGTGTGGTTGGGTCTAGCTAAAGCTTTTCCTACTTTGAGGAGCAAATAGGCTCAAGGACCTGGAGGTCTAAGGCTGGACCTAGAGGCCTGAGAACCACACCTGGAGGCAGTTGCCAAGGCTTCAGATGAATGGCTCAAGCTTAGACTTCTCTCAGGGCACTTATGGAGTCTGGAACCCCTCTGCTCTGCCCTGAACAGGGGACCCAGACTGGGTCCTGAGAAAGAAAGTTCAGTACTATGCCTCATTGTCCTTGTCCCAGATCTCCCAAAGCTCTAGTCCCCTTTCCTCACAGGCCAAGGACAGGGACCTTTGGGGAGCAAATAGTGAAGAGACTTGTGGACCTCAGGACTGAGAGCTTAGTTGCCTGCTGTCTGGCTTCTTAGAGGGTGGGAAGCTTGGCTGAATGGAAAATGGGTGGAGTCCAGGGAGGAGAAAGTTAAGGCCCTGTGTGGGAAGGGGCTGGAGACAAAGGTGCCCCTGTCTCTTTTGGAGGGAATGGGAGGGGGGAATGGGAAAGACATTTTTATCATGGGATCTAGCTTTGCCCTGGGCCCCAGGCACGTTCCTGAGTCCTGACTCATGGGAAGGGTGGAGAAGTAAGTAGGGGCTTTTGGGGGATCCGGGGAGCTTAACCCCACACAAGCAGATGCAAAGAATGTAGTGCTCGGACGCCCTCTGCTGGCAGTTAGAAAAACAGCAGCAATTCTCTGTTGAATTCGGGAAGATGGATGCCTTTGAAACCCATTCTTCTCTTTCTTCCTTAGCAATACCAAGAAGGAAGGTGACTTGCTGGCAGCCCAGGCCCGGCTCAAGGATCTGGAAGCTCTGCTCAACTCCAAGGAGGCAGCACTGAGCACTGCTCTCAGTGAGAAGCGCACATTGGAAGGCGAGCTGCATGATCTGCGGGGACAGGTGGCCAAGGTAGGCTACCCTCTCGGGCATTCCCATGGTCCCAACCTGATGAGTGCACACTCACTCTTCTCCCTAGTGGTGTCTGGTCTGACCTGTGGCACAGTTCCAGGACCTTTCACCTGTCCTGGCATCACTTTGCTCATCCTGAGCCTAGCTCCCTCTTCATCCACTTATGGGATCTAGCACAAAGAGAGTGAAATGATTTCCATTTAACCTTGCAGTGAATTGTGCCTAGTCTTTCACCTCTGAAAGAAAAGGAGGAGTGAAATGTGGTTCTACAAGGGGATCAGTCTGATCATGAAGGGGAGATAATGGTTAATGATGGGACATAGGTCACTAATGCTTCAAATATGTATGCAGCCTTCACTTTCAAAATACTGTTCTCTCATTCCACATGTGACAAGCTAGGGCAACTGAAGAAGCTGGCTTATTCCCATCTTCATAACCTGCTCTGCTCAGAAGGAGCCAAGCATCTAGTCAGTAGTCAAGCTGAGCACTCTCTCTCCCGTGCCCTGCCCCCATAGTACACCAGCCAGCTGATCTCCTAATCAAGGCTGGGCCTTCTTTAGTTCTGCCCTCCCCAGCCCTCCTGGCTGTATTTGACCAGCCTGCACTTTCCAAAGTGAATGTCAACTGATGCTCCTCTACTCAGACTTCTTCAGAGCTGCTGCCATGGCTGCCACTGCTACTGCTTCTCCTCCTCCTCCTCTTCCTCCTCCTCCTCCTCCTTCTTTTCCTCCTCCTTCTTTGCCAGTCCTGGGGCTTGAACTCAGGACCTGGGCACTGTCTTTGAACTTTCTCAAGGCTAGCACTCTACTCTTGAGCCATAGCACCACTTCTGTCTTTTTCTTTCTTTCCTTCTTTCTTTCCTTCTTTTCTTTCTTTCTTTCTTTCTTTCTTTCTTTCTTTCTTTCTTTCTTTCTTCTTTTTTTTGTCAGTCCTGGGCTTGAGCTCAGGGCCTAAACTTTGTCCTTGGGTTTTCTCAAGGCTAGAGCTCTACCACTTGAGCCACAGCACCACTTCTGGCATTTTTTCTATGTATGTGGTACCAAGGAATTGAACCCGGATCTTCGTGCATGCTAGGCAAACACTCTACCAGTAGGCCAAACACCTGGCCCTGTCTTTTTCTTTGTATGTGGTTCCAAGGAAACAAACCCTGGGCTTCATGCATGCTAGGTAATCACTCTACTACTAGGCCACTCTCTAGGCCCCTTCAGAGCTTCTTGTCAGAGACAAGGCATCTCTTCACAATTCAGCCCCAGATTATACCTGATGGTACAGATGCACCTTTCAGTCCCCTGTACTTTAGGCTTCAGCAGGGCTAATCTTCCTGAGATCCCAGACCATGTATGTATCCTTTTTTTTTTTTTTTGCCAGTCCTGGGCTTGAGCTCAGGGCCTGAGCACTGTCCTTGGACTTTCTCAAAGCTAGAGCTCTACCAATTGAGCCTCAGCACCACTTCCAGCTTTTTTTTTTCTATGTATGTGGTACTGAGGAGTTGAACCCGGGTCTTTGTGCATGCAAGGCAAGCACTCTACCACTGGGCCAAACTCCCAGCCCGTATGTACCCTTTTTTATGACTCTGACTTTTCTTTTACACGGGTCTGTCTGTTCCTACAGTCAGGATAGGGTCCCTCCCTGGTTCCTGAAACTTCAGCCTGTGGGAGGCTTTCCCAGACCTCCTACCCCACCAGGCACACTTTGATTTTTTTTCCCTCATATTCCCATTCTACTTTGTGCAGACTTTCTTCATGGCAACTATTGTGTTATGCCAGGGCAGTGAGGTCTTATGATGGTGAGGGTTTATCTTTGGCTCTGCAGCACAGTACCGACCCAGACTACTCACTGTGAATGAATGGATATCCTTACCTCCATTGGCACCCACAGCCCTCTCTCCCCCTAGATCTGTTAGACATGTAGAAAGCATTCTTGGGCACAGCTACTATTCAGCTTCCTTCAGGCTCCTGTTTGAAACCCCAATCCTTGATCTCCACCTACTTCCTCTCAGCTGGAGGCAGCCCTTGGTGAGGCCAAGAAGCAACTTCAGGATGAGATGCTGCGGCGGGTAGATGCTGAGAACAGACTGCAAACCCTGAAGGAGGAACTAGACTTCCAGAAGAACATCTACAGCGAGGTAGGGATTGTGCTGTGCAGGCCGGAAGGCCGGGATGGGCGGTTATAGACATCCATTATGGGGCTGGCAGTCAGCTAGCTGGGGATGGGAGCTCATCTCCCTGAACCACACTGTGTGACTGGAGTGAGGAGTGGCCAGCCCCCAGCTCCCAGGTTAAAGTGTGGGTAAGGTCAGCGGAGGAAGCTTGGCCTTCAAGATCTGGGCAGTTAAAAAGCTAGTTCTGACTTTGGTCTCTGTATCTTTGCTTCCCTACTTCCAGGAGCTGCGGGAGACCAAGCGCCGCCATGAGACCCGGCTGGTGGAGATTGATAATGGGAAGCAGCGTGAGTTTGAGAGCCGGCTGGCAGATGCCCTGCAGGAGCTGCGGGCCCAGCATGAGGACCAGGTGGAACAGTACAAGAAGGAATTGGAGAAGACTTATTCTGCCAAGGTGCTTGTTCTTCCCCATTTTCCTCCCTGCCACAGAGGAATGTGCCTTCCTACCAATCATATGGTAGCAGGCAGTGAGCCCATAGTGACCAAGGCTCTGAGGCTGCAGCACCGATGCAGCCTTTTCTGCCCTTGTAGTCTGAACTTTGTGTGCTCCCTGCAGCTGGACAACGCCAGGCAGTCTGCGGAGAGGAACAGTAATCTCGTAGGAGCTGCCCACGAGGAGCTGCAGCAGTCCCGCATCCGCATCGACAGCCTGTCGGCCCAGCTCAGCCAGCTGCAGAAGCAGGTGAGCCCAGCTCAGCCTCCTGCCAAGGGCCTATGTCTGGGTGGACGTGGATGGACTTGGAAGCCTCCTAGAGAGGAAAGGGGAATTAGAGGGACAGGACAGGCTCAGAGGACCACAGACCAGGAGAAGGGACCTAGGATTTAGAGCTCTGATTTTGTTTGAAATGGAGATTATTCACATCCTCTGTGACTCACAGATCTACCATAACACCATGTAGTGTGAGGTATTAAAAGCTTCGTAGTATTCCTATTTTATTATTCTTGCTGGCTGGTCTCGTGTGACAGGAGGAGATGGGGTCTAGCCACAGAATGAGATTTCAGTTAGATATTGGCAAGGGCTTCCTGTTCACTGGCCGCAGTCACATTAGAGCCTGCTATGGGCTCTGATAAGAGCCTGGAGATCTGGCGAGGTCCAGGTGCCCCTATGCCTTACCCACAATCCTCCTCTACATTATACCTTCCTTACCCCCTTCTTCCCTCCCCACCCCTCACCCCGCCCCCAGCTGGCAGCCAAAGAGGCTAAGCTTCGGGACCTAGAGGACTCCCTGGCCCGTGAGCGGGACACCAGCCGGCGGCTGCTGGCGGAGAAGGAGCGAGAGATGGCTGAAATGCGGGCAAGGATGCAGCAGCAGCTGGATGAGTACCAGGAGCTCCTGGACATCAAGCTGGCTCTGGACATGGAGATCCATGCCTATCGCAAGCTCCTGGAGGGCGAGGAGGAAAGGTGAGCTAGGAGCTCAGACGTTCTGACGGTGGCCTCTGGCCTGTGACTGACCTTGGCTAAGCCTCCTGTCTGGTCTCCCCTTCCCAGGCTTCGCCTGTCCCCCAGCCCTACCTCGCAGCGCAGCCGTGGCCGCACCTCCTCTCACTCATCCCAGACTCAGAGCGGGGGCAGCATCACCAAAAAACGCAAGCTGGAGTCCACTGAGAGCCGCAGCAGCTTCTCCCAGCATGCTCGTACCAGTGGGCGCGTAGCTGTGGAGGAGGTGGATGAGGAGGGCAAGTTTGTGCGGCTGCGCAACAAGTCCAATGAGGTAGGCTCCTAGGTCAGGGTCCAAGGGAACAGCTGAGTTGCAGTTGTGGCTCCTGAACTGGCTTAGCTTCAGAGAGCAGTATTTTCCTCATCTGTAAAATAAGTATCTGAGATGAAAGATGAAAGTATCAGGGTAGCTGGGGGCATTGGTGGCTCACTCCTATAATCCTAGTTCCTCAAGAGGCTGAGATTTGAGGATCATGGTTCAAAATCTAGCCCTGGCAGAAAAGTGTAAGACTCTTATCTTCAATTAGCTTCCAAAAAATATCCAGAAGTGGTACTGTGGTTCAAGTGGTAGAGAACTAGCCTTGAGCAAAACAACTCAAGAGACAGTGCCCAGGCCCTGAGTTTAAGTCCCAGGACCAGCACACACACACACACACACACACACACACACCATATCAGGAGCTGGCAGAGCATAGGTGTCTATGAACACAGCTGTGATCCTTGAGGGGCAGAATGATGATGGGGGAGGGGAACTGGGAGAGGGAAAAGCCATTAATCATGAGTGATGGCAAGTCTGCTCAGGCTTTCTACTACTACTATTATATTTTTATTTTTGTCAGTCTTGGGGCTTGAACTCGGGGCCTGGGTTCTGTCTCTGAGCTCTTTTGTGCAAGGCTCATGTTCTACCACTTTGAGCCACAGCTTCACTTCCAGTTTGGGGGTGTTAACTGGAGATAAGAGTCTCAGACTTTTCTGCCTAGGGTGGCTTCAGTCTCCTGAGTAGCTACAGTTACAGGTGTGAGTCACCAGTGCCTGGCTATTACTATTTTGCCATGGGGTTGCACCAGGATACCTGGGCTGGTTCTGAGCTGCTCAGCTTTCCAAGCAGCTGGGACCACCAGTGTAAATATGCTCAGTCTGCCTGGACAATTGAGATTAACCTAAGAGCTGGGTTGAGCAATCCTCCTTTTCTTTCCCCCTCCTTCCTGGCAGGACCAGTCCATGGGCAACTGGCAGATCAAGCGCCAGAATGGAGATGATCCCTTGCTGACTTACCGCTTTCCACCGAAGTTCATTCTGAAAGCTGGGCAGGTGGTGACGGTGAGTGGCAGTGTTTTCAGGACTTGGGGTGACCTTCAGAGTGGACTTAGGGATGGATTGGGTTAGGACAGAGACGCTGAAATGAGCAACCTCCTCTAATCCTCTTTCTTCAGATCTGGACTTCCGGAGCTGGGGCCACTCATAGCCCCCCTACTGACCTGGTGTGGAAGGCGCAGAGTACCTGGGGCTGTGGGAACAGTCTTCGCACAGCTCTCATCAACTCCACTGGGGAAGTGAGTATGCTGCCCCTGCTCTCTTCCTGGGCAAAGCTCCCCTTAGTGGCCCCAAACTGGAGCAAACTCCCAACTCAAGTATCATCTGTGTAGGCGGGATTCTCCCATCTCTGGTGAGCTAACCAAAACAGAACCAACCAAACAAACAAAAACACCCAGAAACTCTCCTAGGAGGAAGCCAGCCAGTGAGGGTTGTTAGAGAAAGAGCCGTGCAAGTGAGTGCCATAGCTTTAGTACCACCGAGGACTCAGTGAGCGGCAGGCCACCAGAAAAGTGCCAGATGGGCAAGATGGAGAAACATGCTGCATGTCCCTTCCCAGACCTCACCCCCAACCCTCGGGCCTGGTCCACTGTCCCTGCAGGAGGTGGCTATGCGCAAGCTGGTGCGCTCGGTGACCGTGGTTGAGGATGAAGAGGACGAGGATGGAGATGACCTGCTCCATCACCACCACGTGAGTGGCAGCCGCCGCCGCTGAGGCTCAGCCCGCAGTGGGAAACCCAGCCAGGCCTGAGCTAGCCTTCCCTGCCTTCCATGCCAAAGTCTTCTCATTATTAAAGAATGTTTTGGAACTTCACTCGCTGCCCTGGCCTTTCTTCTCTCTCCTCCCTGTACCTTGATGAGGGGACCCAGGTGTGTGGGCTCCCTTCTCTGGTAAGGAGGGGAGTGGGACTCTTCCTGCTGGAGCCATGAGCAAGGGTTTGGATTTGTCTCCTGGGAGGGGGGAACAGGAGGACCGAGGACCCTGCCTCTCGCCCCCATTCCTGTTGCATGCATTTCCTTCCTTGTCCCTCCCTTAGTCCTGTTGCATGCAAATCTCTTCATTTCATTCCTTTGACCTGGGACAATGTCTTCTCTCATTCCCTTTCCCCTTCCAAGTTAATTTTGCATGCCCACTGTCCTGTAAGCTTGCTCTCCCTCACTTTCCTCTTAAGCATGGAGGATTTAAAACTCAGTCAAAGCCACATCTTTTGGTCCCTAAGTCTTCCTGACCCCTGACCCTTCTCCCCTTCCAGATTCTTCCTCCCAGCCCCTTCTCCCCTCCCCCCAGTCTCCACTGCCCTCTGGCTTCCCCAGTTGCAGAACTTACTGCTCAGTGGCTGGAAGCCTCCACAGCCTAGACCCTGGGAGTTGGGCCCGAGCAGTCAGTCCTAGACTCGCTGTTCCGCCTGAGCCTTGTCTTCCTCCCCAGGGCTCCCACTGCAGCAGCTCGGGGGACCCCGCTGAGTACAACCTGCGCTCACGCACCGTGCTGTGCGGGACTTGTGGGCAGCCTGCCGACAAGGCGTCTGCCAGCGGCTCGGGAGCCCAGGTGGGCGGATCCATCTCCTCTGGCTCTTCGGCCTCCAGTGTCACAGTCACTCGCAGCTACCGCAGTGTGGGGGGCAGTGGGGGTGGCAGCTTCGGGGACAACTTGGTCACCCGCTCCTACCTCCTGGGCAACTCCAGGCCCCGGACCCAGGTGAGTCATCCCATTGCCTCCACCTCCTCTAGGCAGAGCCCTGGTCATTGAACATTAGAACAAGGTGGCCCTCTGGTGGGGAGTGCCTTCTCTTCCGCAGCCCGGAGGAGCGGGAGCCCCCCACCATGGGACACCCCCCCCCCAGCCAGAGTCCTGGACACCTCACTCGGAACCCTGTCTCTCCTGTCTGAGCCCCAGACTCGAGGGCAGGGCCGCAGTGTGAGGGATGAGGAGGGGTCAGGGAGGGAGAGGAGGGACCCAGGCGCTGAAGCTCACACCTCTCCCCCCTTTTCTCTCATAGAGCCCCCAGAACTGCAGCATCATGTAATCTGGGACCTGCCCGCCAGGGGTAGGGGCCGAAGCCACTTGCTTCCTCTTCACCTCCTGCAAACCCCTGCCCAACACCTCATGGGAGCAGGCTTGAAGCCAAAGAAAGATACCCCCTTTGGTTTTCTTCTATATTTTTTTCTAAGAGAAGTTATTTTCTACAGTGGTTTTATACTGAAGGAAAAACACAAGCCAAAAAAAAAAAAAAGCCTTTATCTCAATGCTAATTTCTCCCCTCCCTTTCCCTGATTCTGGGAAAGCTCTGCATCTGCCTTAAAACCAAAGAGGGCTTCCTCTAGGAGCCAAGGGAAAGGGATGCTTTTACCGAGCTTCATTTTTGCTTTACTGCCCTGGCTGCTGCCCCCACCCCGGGGATCCTGTGACATGGTGCCTAAGAGGCAGGCATGGAGTCGTCTCCACCGGCCTACTGCAGACAGCTGGCTCGCTGCCAGGCCAGCTCCAAAGGAAGAACCGCCGAGCGAAGCCGGAGGGCCTGGTCTCCTCTCGGTTTCACTTTACCTGGCTGAGGCTCCTCCCCTGCCCGCCCCGCCCCGCCCCGCCCCCTTCCCGGGGAAAGTCCATTCTCCCAGGTGCCAGCTGCGCTTGCTTTTTTCTGTATTTTATGTAGACAAGAGATGGGAAATGAGATGGGAGATAGAAAAAAGGGGGGAAGGAAAGAAGGTAGGAAGCCTGCCTTCTTCCAGCTTTAGAGCCCCAGCGGGCTCTGTCCAGGCACTGGAGGTCCAAGTCAAGTGGGGATGCAGGGAGAGAAAGAGGAAGATTATTGGAAAGTGCGAGACCCTGCTGGGGCCCCACGGAAGGCCGAGGAGGAAGGTGAGAGAAGTAGAGGACTACGGCAGGAGTTACCTGGCAAACACTAAGGAGCCCCCTGCCTCCCCACTTCCCATCCGCATCCCTTCTCCCTTCCCCAAATCAATACACTAGTTGTTTCTATCCCTGGCTTCCATGGTGTCTGTTTGTTGATGGGCGTCTCCATGTGTCCTGGGAGTCAGACACACACACATGAGTGCCCCATGTCACCTCATCTTCATGCTCATTGCTACCCAGCTGCTTCCCCTGAGTCTCAAATTGTAAGTCTGGTACTCTGTGGGTTCCGACAGGAAGAGGACTATCATGCAAATCTCCTGCCCACTGGAGGCAGAGCTGAAGGAGGACATTTCCTTCCCATCCACCAACCAGGGAGCACTCGGGGCACTTTCAAAATGGAGTCCTAGCTAGGCATAACTATGAAAGCATAATATGGGCCCAATCTGAGAATGGTGGCATTCAGAATCTAGGGACAAGGACAGCTGAGGAAGACAGCCAAGGGGACAGTTAGAAAGTAGAGCTTACTTTACAAAGGTTCATTAATGGCCCTTTGCTCCAGCTTGTGCTTGGGAGAAGGAAATGAGCAAGACAACACATTGAGTGTCCTCAGGGAAGTTCCAGTGGGAGTCAGAAGACTCACTGCTGGGACAAAGGGATGTGCCAGGAAAAGCAGAAACCTCTGGAGCAGATGGCTGATGGCCTCCTGGCATGAGAAGCTGATCCAGGAAAAGCTTCCCACTACCCCCAAACAGGGAGCATGAGCTATCGTAATCATTTTTCATGGTTCTTTCTAGATAGATGGCTGTGTGCTGGTCTTGGGGCTCGAACTCAGGCCTGAGTGCTGTCCCTGAGAATTTTTGCTCAAGGCTAGCACTCTACCACTTGAGCCATAGCTCTGCTTCCAGCTTTTTTAATGGTTAGATGGAGGTAAGTCTCAAGCATTTTCCTGCCCAGGCTTCTACACCAGCTTATTTGATTCCTATACTATCTTGAGAAGTAGTTAATTGTCCCCTTTGATCTAGAAAAAGGAATGTCAGTAAAGATACCCAAGATCACACAGCAGGTGGCAGAGATCCCAGGGTCTGGCTGCATTGAGACTTGGTATGTGCCCTTCCAAACAAAAATGTAGCTGATGCCAGGCGTGCTGGTGTATGCTAGTAATCTTAGCACTCTAGAGGCAGAGGCAGGAAGATCTTGATTGCAAGGCCAGCCTAGGTTACATGTATAACAACGCTATCTCAAAAAGAACAATAAAGTGGTGTGAACTATAAGTTTATGTCCTCTGGGCAGGGGAAATGAGTCTGCAATCAAAGCTAGGGGTGTAGCTCTGTGGTGAGCCCTGACTAACATGCCAGGACTTTAGGTCCATAGCACAGGGGTGGGGCATGTCTAGCTAGGATAATGGGGAAAATTAAAGTTAATGAAAAGATAAAAGCCTTTGAAGTTATGTTGAAAACTGTGTTGTCCTCTAAGCTGAGTGGGTTCTCAAAAAGGAGACTAGGAGAAAGGGATCAAAAGGGATCTAAAAAGTTGACTGGGCCAGGCTCTGGTGGCTCATACCTATAAGTCCTCCTTACTCAAGAGGCTGAGATCTGAAGATCAGGGTTCAAAACCAGCCTGGGCATGAAGGTCTGTGAGACTCTTATCTCCAGTTAACCACCAGAAAATCGGAAGTGGCGCTGTGGCTCAAGTGGTAGAGCTATTGCCTTGAGCTGAAGAGCTCAGGGACAGTTTCCAGGTCCACAGTTCAAGCCCCAGGATAAAGCAAGCAAGAAGAAAGAAGTTCCCCCTTGTACTGGGGCTGTGCACACACACTGCCCACACCTGGGGGCGCCAGAACTCCCATCCCGGAGTCGGCCGCGGCCCCGCAGAGCCCCGGGCGGCGGCGCAGGCTGCCCGAGAGGCTGCAGGGGCGGCCGTGGCTGCGGAGCCCCTGGCGGCTCGGCGAGGACGGCCCGGGGCCAGACGAGCCAGGGAGCAAACGCTGCGGCAGTCCCAGCGCCGGGGCCAGGCGGCAGCCGCGCGCGGGCGCCCGGGGCTCCCCCACACTCCGCGCGGCCGGCCTCCGCATTACTTTGGTTCGGGATTCAATTTTTTTTTTAATTGTTACTTTGTAGGAAAAGCTGAAAGCCCACACACGACCTTTAAAAACACCTTTTCCATCACCCACGGCCAAACATGGATGAGTGTTTTCCTTCCAGATTTTCTAGCACAGCGTCTAGTTTAGTTAAGGTCTCACAGCAGGCTTCCCCCTCCCTTCCTCTCTGTTATCTCTCCTGCTCTCACTTTCGCCCTCTGTTCTTTCTCGTTTTGTTTTTTTTTTCCCCTCCTATTTTCTTCTCTTTGTCCCTTTCTCCTCTTCTGCCTGTTCTCTCTTCCTCTCTTCCTTTCCTGTTATTTTGTTGGACAGGGTCTCTTACCTAACTGGCCTTCAAGTTGATCCAAGTGCTGACATTACAGGTATGTACCATCAGGCCTAGTTTCACTGTAGTTCAGGCTTGAGTTTGATTTTTCTCCGCTAACACGTGTAAAGCATTTCCCAATGTCACTTCAAAGCTTGTTAGCATTATTTTAAAATACCGTTAATTTTAATGGTATTTTTAAATAACATTTTTTTCTGTTTTTGTAATTTTGTAAATGACAGAGGTGTAGGAAAAAGAGAATAAACAAATATCCACAAACGCCACCATGATTGATCCACACACACTTAAAAACAATGGTGATACTAGAATATGAACTCAGGGCCTTGTGCTCTCTTGGCTTGCTTACTTGACTGGTGCTTTACTACTTGAGTCTGTTAGATCCAACCAAAAGCCTCTGTGTGAATCTGCACACAGGTGCCCCTCCCTCTCCTGTTTAACTCTCCACCCAGTACCTGTGTTACCTAGGTAACTGGCACATCTGGAGGCAGTTACCTCCCCTTTTCTGAGATCACATACAGGACTCCCATTCGGACATGGCAGGTTCTCAGGCTCTAATGTCACATTCAGACCAGATCTCAGCCTCTCTCACCCGAACCCCCGACCCCATACACACACCCTTCTCTCATCCCTTTTCTATTTAATCCCAGCCAGCTAGGTGCTTTCCTTTTTCTCCAGTCTGCACTAGGGACTAGCAGTGCCAAATCAACTCTCTTCCTTCCTGAAGGTCTTGTGGTAGTTTCTTTTGGGATAACCTGATTCCTAACACAGTCCTGTTTTCAACCTGAGTTTTTGAGGGCTGTTTTAAAGATGGAATCATGTATTTTCCTGCTTGGCCTGGCTTCAAACCTGTTCTTCCATCTCAGCCTCCTGAGTAGTTAGGCTTATAAGCATAAGCCATCAATGCCCACCGTCACACACCTATTTTTGTGGCTTCAGGCTATGAAATCAGAGCTTTCTACTCCTTGAACTACATTCCCAGTCCCCCCCGCTTTTTTTTTTTTGCTTTAGTTATTTTCAGACAAAGTCCTGTTTCCAGGGTCAGTCTCAGACAAGATCATCCTAACAGCAAGGCTTCCTGTAATCTAGCTACTCTGGATAGTTGAGGATTGTGGTTCGAAGCCAGCCTGGGCACGAAAGTCTGTGAGACTCATCTCCGATTAACCACCAGAAAACCAGAAGTGGCTCTGTGGCTCAAGTGGTAGAGTGCTAGCCTTGAGCTGAAAAGCTCAGGGAGAGCACCCAGAGGCCCAGAGTTCAAAGCTGGATGACTCACGCACACACACACACACACACACACAAATAATCTTACCCATGTCTCTCTTATATCTGGGATTATGGGGTTGAACCACTACATCTGGCCTGTTGGGTAAAATTCTGGTCTTGCTAAATTTTTGCCCAGGCTGATCGTGAACCATAATTCTTCTAATCCTCACCTCCCCTGTGGCTGGCATTACATGTTTGTATCACTGTACCTGGACCTTCAGCATTTTATATGTATATCTATTTCAATTTTCAAACACATACATGTGTATGTATATGAATATATACATACACATATGTATTCAAACACATACACTATATTCAAACACATTTCTGCTGGCTGTCAAAATGTTTAATAGGGTAAGACATGGGGAACCTGCTTAGTAAGAAAAAATTAAGCTCCAAGAAGAAATGCAGAGCAGAAGATATACGTGCCATAAAGACTGTTGATAACATTGCCAGTGTTCTGCAGAAACTAGACCTTTATCATTTTCACCAGCAGGGGGCGCATGTTCCCTTAATTCCTCTTAACACCAAATTGAGTTTTCGTTGTTGTTTTTACCAGTCCTAGGGCTTGGACTCAGGGCCTGGGCACTGTCCTTGGACACATTTTGCTCAAGTCTAGCACTCTGCCACTTGAGCTACAGGACCACTTTCAGCTTTTCCTTTGTATGTGGTACCAAGGAATCAAACCCAGGGCTTCATGCATGCTAGGCAAGCATTCTACCACTAGGGTATGCTCCTGGCCCCAAATTAAGATTTTATATTATTATTATTATTATTATTATTATTATTATTATTATTATTATTTTGTGGGTCATGGGGCTTGATCTCGGCCTGGGCGCTATCCCTGAGCTCTTCAGTTCAAGGCTACCACCATACCCTCAAGCCAACCCCCACTTCCTGTTTTCTAGGGGTTAATTGAAGATAAGAGTCTCAGGTCCTTTTGTACCCAGGCTGGCTTTTAAACTTGATCCTCAGATCTCAGCCTCCTGAGTAGCTAGGATTAAAGGTGTAAGCCACTGCCCCCAGCCCAAATTAAGTTTTTAAGATCAGTTTTAGTCTTTGTTTTAAATTGCATTTTTAAAGAGAAAAGTTTTTTTTTTAATTCGTGTATATAGTGTGACATGGGAGCCATTTCTATTTTTTTATTTTTGCCAGTTCTGGGGCTTGAACTCAGGGTCTGGGCCCTATCCCTGAGCTTCTTTTGCTCAAGGCTAAACTCTACCATTTGAGCCACAAAGACACTTCTGACTTTTTCTGTTTGTATGGTACTGAGGAACTGAACCCACGAATTCATGCATGCTAGACAAGCACTCTACCACTAAGCCACATTCCTGTTGTATATTGGCCACCCAAGTGGGACTTGAGCCCACGGTAGGATTCGAACCCACCGCAGTAAAGTTACCAGCACTCAGCCAATTAGGCTAGAAATTTTTTATTAGTTGCTTGCTAACTGCTCTCCACTATGGGGACAGTGAAGAACAGCCCTGAGCCTCACCAGGGCTGAATTTTTTTTTTTTTTTTTTGCCAGTCTTGGGCTTGAGCTCAGGGCCTGAGCACTGTCCTTGGACTTTCTCAAGGCTAGAGCTCTACCACTTGAGCCTCAGCACCACTTCCAGCTTTTTTCTATGTATGTGGTACCAAGGAATCGAACCCGGGTCTTCATGCATGCTAGGCAAGCACTTTAACCACTAGGCCAAACTCCCAGGCCAAGGGGCTGAATTTTTAAAGGCAACACACACACACACACATATAGGTTGCCAGGCATATTCTGCTTAAGCAAGCAAGCAAGCAAGCAGTTCAGAAGTGGAAATTATGTAGTTAGACTTGCAGTTTCATATAGCTTATTTGCAAAACATAAACATGTTTCCTAGTCAGAACATCTTGACCCTGTATATTTCAGTGCAGCTGGAAGGCTTATTTGTGAAGCACAAACATGTTTTCTTTCCCAGAATCATCTCAGACAGTCAAGATCCCTCTGGCCTTGTTGTTGAAGTCCCTGACTTCTCAATCTCTCATTAATATGGGTCTGGGGTCCAACAATTCCCAGGCCCATTTCTATTTTTTTTTTGCCAGTCCTGGGGCTTGAACTCAGGGCCTGAGCACTGTCCTTGGGCTATCTGAAGGGTAGTACTCTACCACTTGAGCCACAGCACTACTTCCAGCTTTTTCTATGTATGTGGTACTGAGGAATCAAATCCAGGGCTTCCTGCATGCTAAGCTACTCGACCACTAGGTTAAACACCCAGGCTCTATCTTGCTAATTTTTGCCCAGATTTCTCCCAAAAGAAGAGTTATCTCTTGATTTCTGAGTACGTAGGTTACAGATGTGTGCCACCATACCCAGTCCCCCAATATACCTTTTGTGTGTGACCTGTTATGACTTGAACTCAGCCCTGGTCACTGTCCCTTAGCTTCCCCCCCCCCCCCAGGCTTGAGCTCAGGGCCTGAGCCCTGTCCTTGGACTTTCTCAAGGCTAGAGCTCTACCACTTGAGCCGCAGCACCACTTCTGGCTTTTTCTATGTATGTGGTTCTGAGGAATCAAACTGGGGTCTTTGTGTATGCTAGGCCAGTCGGTCAAACCCTAGGATCCTCCCTTAGCTTTCTTTATTCAAGGCTGGCATTGTGCTCTACTTCTGGCTTTATGGAAATAAGATTCTCAGGAGCCTTCCTGGCTAGGCTGACTTCAGACCTTGATCCTCAGAGCTCCACCTCCTAGTAGTTAGGCTATAGGCATGAGCTACTGGCACTAGGCTTCAAAAAAACATTTTTTTTTTCTGTCAGTCATGGGGCTTAATTCAGTGCCTGAGCTCTGTCCATAAGCACTCTGCCACTTTGAGCCATAGCTCTGCTTCTCGTTTTCAGGAGGTTAATCAGACATAAGAATCTCTCAGCCTTAGCCAGGTACGGTGGCTCAGGCTGTAATCCTAGCTACTCAGGAGGCTGAGCCCTGAGGATCAAGGTTCAAAGCCAGCCCAGGCACTGAAGCACTAAAGAACATGAGACTCTTATCTCCAATTAATCACTAAAAAATGAGAAGTAGGGCTCAGGGGTAGGGTGGTAGCTTTGAGCTGAAGAGCTCAGGGACAGCGTCCAGGCCCAGAGTTCAAGCCCCATGATCCACCAAAAAAAAAAAAGAATCTCTCAGACTTCAGACTTTCCTGCCAAGGCTGGCTTTGAATCCTGATCCTCAGGTCTCAGTCTCAGGAGTACAGGAGAGAGCTACAGCGCCTATACTCTTTAATAGCAGAGTGTATAAATAGCAACTCATCTAGCTAATCCTTTCCGAGCATTCAGATTATCACTTCCACTACTACCACTACCACTACCACCAGTCCTGGGCCTTGAACTCAGGGCCTGAGCCCTGTCCTTAGACTTTCTGAAGGCTAGAGCTCTGCCACTTGAGCCACAGCACCACTTCCAGTTTTTTCTATGTATGTGGTACCCAGGAATCGAACCTGGGTCTTCATGCAAGCTAAGCAAGCACTCTACTAAGCCAAGAGAAGTCATGAGCTTCTTTTTTTTTTTCTCAAGGCAGCACTCTACCACTTGAACCACAGTGCCACTTCTTCTGGCCTTTTCTGTTTATGTAGTACTGAGGAATCGAACCCAGAGCTTCATGCATGCTAGGCAAGCACTTTACCACTAAGCCACATTCCAGCCCTTGACCTCTTTCTTACAGGTGAATCATTCTTCTCAGCTAATATTGCCAATTCTTCCTCTCTCTGGCCATGACTGGAGTAACACTCCAGGCTGAATTCTCTGTGGACTTCCTCTGGGCTCCTAGCTTTAAATACCATATGTGCTTTGGTGACTTTATACCTTTCAGCTAGTTCCTCTGTCCTGATCTAAGGTCTTCCCTGCTCTGCCTCTAGTCTTACCATCCTAGCTGATGACATCAGCCATCTTCCCAGGTGCTCAGCCCAGACTCCTGGACCCAAACTCCTGGAGGCATCCTTGCGCATCTGCTCATATGCACAGTCTATTCGCAAATCCTGTCTGGATTTTAATTTTATAATTTTTTTTTGTGGGTCATGTAGCTTGAGCTTGGCTTGGGAGCTGTTCCTGAGCTCTTCAGCTCAAGGCTTCCGTTCTAGCCTTGAGCCAAGCCCCACTTCCTATTTTCTACAGGTAAATTGGAGATCATAGTCTCAGGTCCTTCTGTACCCAGGCTGGTTTTGAACCTTGATCCTCAGATCTCAGCCTCCTGAGTAGCTAGGATTACAGGTGTGAGCCACCTCGCCTGGCTCAATTTTATAATTTTTATATGTTTTAGGGCTTGGTGTGATGATACAGATCTATAATCTCAGCTCTGAAGGCTAAGGCAGGAGCATCTGTAGTTTTAGGCCATCTTAGGCTACAGGTAGAGACAGGTTCTCAACAAAAACAAAATGATAAAAACAAGACTGAGAATATGGATCAAGTTGTACAGCATCTGCTTAACAAGCAGGAGATACAGAGTTCAAGTCCCAGTGTTATCTTAAAAATATATAGAATGAGTTGAATAAATCTTTTTTTTTTTTAAATTGGTCCAAGGGCTTGAACTCAGGGCCTAGGCACTATCTCTGAGCTCTTTCACTCAAGGCTAGTACTCTACTACTTTGAGCCATAGCTCCACTTCTGTTTTTTTGGTGTGGTTAATTGGAGTTTTACAGACTTTCCTGCCTGGCTTGGATTTAAACTGTGATCTTCAGATCTCAGCTTTCTGAGTAGCTAAGATTACAGGCAAGAATACCAGTGCCCAGCTAAATAAATCTTTCATAAATCAAGTCTTTTATTTTTACATTGCATCCTGTAGGTGTTCTACCGAGGATTAATTGATTTATTTTTAGTATACATTAGAAGTGTACACGGGGGGTATTTAATTATAATATTTCTGCACATGTATACAAATGTTTCTTGATGAAACTCACCTCTATATTAGTCTCTCTATTCTACTCCCCCTTCTAAAAAAATCTCAACAGGTTTCATTGTTCTACTGCAATTACTAGGACCACATCCTTATTCACACTCTTTGTTAGCCTCTTCCTCCCACTGAAGTCCACCCTTCATATAAGCCTGTTATTGATTGATTGATTGATTGATTGATTATGGGGCTTGAACTCTGGGCCTGGGTGCTATCTCTGAGCTCTTCAGTTCAAGAGCTAGCACTCTACCCTTTGAGCCACAGCTCCACTTCTAGCTTTCTAGTGGTTAATTGGAGATAAGAATCTCACAGACTTTCCTGCCCAGGCTGGGTTTGAGCCAGGATCCTCAGATCTCAGCCTCCTGCATAGCTAGGATTACAGGCATGAGCCCCTGGCACCTGCTAGGAAATATACTTACTACCTGGTGCATGTAAATGTAACCCCACTGTCTATCACCTCTAAAACAACAATAAATTAGGAAAAAAATTATATGTAGTAGTTATACAAAAGGATTTCAGCTCAACAGGTCCATTTATGAATATACTTCATCTTGTGCAGTGCTATTTCTTGCATTACTCTCCTTCTCAACGTTTTGTTTCTTAGACGTTGTCTATGTTGTTCAAGCTGAACCCAAAGTCCAGGACTCAATAGATCCTTTCATCTCAGTCATCTGAGTAGCAGGAACTACAGACTCACACCACCATTCCCAGCTCCGAAGATTTATTTAAATCTGTAAAGTACGTGTGGAATCCAGTCCATTCTCACCACTGCTCTGCCCCCATCATGTGGGGGCCTGGATCCCTCAATCCAGGCCTGAGTTTCCTCACTGGCCTCCAGTTCCTGCCCTGCCAGTTCACCTTCCACACAGCAGCAAAATGATCCTTTAACAGTTTGGCTATTGCTCTGCTCTGGTCAGAAACCTCAGACCAAAGTCCTCACAATGGCATGCAAAGCCAGACATGAGAAACCCATGACCAGGGCCACATCCTCCATCATCATCCCCCTCAATGTCATCCTGTTCCAGCCACAGCGGCTGCCTACATATGCCTAGAACATACCAAGCACATTTTGCCACAGGACGCTTGCATTAGTGCCCCTCCCATGTCCCCCCTCCCCCCGGGTCTTTCCTATCCCACATATCTGCATGCTTCAGTCTCCCATTTCCTTCAGGCCTCTATTCTAATGTTACTGGCCAGAAAGTCCTTCCTTAATTAAATTTTATAAAATAACCAGATCCCGGGCTGAGAATTTGGCCTAGTGGTAGAGAGCTCGCTTACCTAACATGCATGAAGACCTGGGTTCCATTCCTTGGTACCACATACATAGAAAGAGCCAGGAGTGGTGCTGTAGCTCAAGCAGCAGGCCACTAGCCTTGAGAAAGCCGAAGGAGAGTGCCCGGGCCTGGAGTTCAAGTCCCAGGACTGGGGAAAAAAAAAAAAAAAACAGCAAAACAAGATTCCACATATTTGAAATTTTAACATATCCAAGTCATTTACAAAAGGCCTTCCTACCAGTGGATATATTCTATTTGTGCATTTATTCATTTTCTTTCTTTCTTTCCTTTTTTTTTTTGCCAGGCCGTCTTTCTTTTTCTTTTTAAGATAGTGTTTCGCAGGGCCCTGTGGCCCAAGCCAGCCCAGTAGCTATAGTCCGTGAGACTCTTACCTCCAATTAACCACCAGAAAACCGGAAGTGGGGCTGTGGTTCAAGGGGTAGGGCATCAACCTTGAGATGAAGAGCTCAGGGACAATGCCTAGGCCCAGAATTCAAGCCCCAGAACTGACCAAAAAAAAAAAGTGTTTCTACCTTTTGTTCTGGTCTGAGTTAAAAGGAGCTCCTCTTCTGTCTTTTGAGTAGCTAGGATTATAGGCATATACAACCTCATCTGGCCCTCACTTCCTTGTCTCCTTTCTGTGTGCCTTAGATACCCCAAACCCCTCCATGACTAGTAACTATTCAATTGATTTTCTTTGTCATGTGGCCCAAAAGCCCAAGAGAAAGAGGGAAGCAATGAACTGGGGTCCACTAGCTCTCAGCCTCTCCAGAGCCTCAGTGTCCCCTGACTTCCCGGGGCTGGGGGGCGGGGTGGGGAGGTAGGGGTGTGGAGGAAAAAGACTGGGGGGGAGGCTACTGGAAGGAAGGTGCCTCCTGCTCCCAGCCCTCATTGACTTGGAGGGGCTGGCCTCCTCCCAGCTGGGGCCAGGCCCCAGGCCCTTCCACTTTTTGGGCCGATTGTGTCTCATACCAGGCATGCCAGCTGGCAAGCTGCACCGGAGGTTGAGGTGGCAGGGCTATGGGGGAGGGGGAGGAAGTGGGCAGGGACCCAAGGATGTAAGAGGTGGTAGTGAGAAGCTGGGTGGTCAGAGCGAGTGGCTGGTATGGCAGTGTCATGGAGGAGACATAAACTAGGCAGCGCAGTCTGGGGGGCTTCCAGTGGAGGTGGGGAGGAGCCAATCCCCACGCTGCTCCCCATCCCTGGCAGATCTAGTCCTCTCCCCACCACCTCCTTTCCTCTACCCTCACCCCTTAAGCTGCCCTAGCTGATTCTTCTTGGTCTCTTTAAGAGCCGCCTGGGAACTGGGACACTGGAGGGGGCTGGCAGGCACCCCCACCCCTCCCATGCTCAACTCAGCTCCAGCTCCACCCCTGCCTGGTGCAGACTCTGCTGGAAGTCTTGAACGTCTGGGTTAGGGTCTCCACTGCTGGGCCCAGGGGTAAGGTTTGAAAGTGCTGGGGAAGGGGACAACGGCCCCTGGGGTGGGGTCTGGAGGGGTGTTGCTCAATTCTGGGGCCATAGACATGGAGTGTCTGTGTGTCAGCTTCAAACTATAACAGTGTGGGGGGAAGGGGGTCCCCCGCTGGCCTCAGCATGGGGGAGGGGCAGCTCCAGGGACCTGGAGGGGCAAATCCCCAGGGGCAGGGTACCTAGGTCTCCTCATCTTCTCCCTATCTCATTTTTCCTGGGATTCGTTCATATCTGCTGAACTTCTTCAGCCCTTCCTTGTTCTCTCTCACAATGAAAGACATAGGCCTGACCCTCCCTCCTATCTCAGGTAAGGAAACTGAGGCTAGATAAACCAGAAGAAATGGAATTGACACTGCAGCAGGGAATATGGAGATGAGGCTGGAAAAGGGCTCTCTCCTTGGCTTTCCCAGGAACAAGTAACCGCCCCAGTGAATTTCCTGAGACACCATTTGAGACTTGGTTCTTTCATCAGGACCACTCAACTGTTTTCTAGAGGTCCTTCAGACCTGTGTGTCAAAGCCAGGAAAGGCCCCCTAACTCAGTCCAGTAGACTCCATGAGGCCCTTGGATCATTTCAAAAAACGTAGCCCTTTCAACTATGCTCTGAAGATGGGCTGAATTCCCCTGAAAGTGACAGAACTGAGCTAGGGACCTGAGAACCTGGCAGGGGAATGTGCAGTTTTCCTGCAGCTCAAAGTTTCTCCTTCACTTTCAGCCCTGGTTCAGCTGCCTCTAGACCCTGCCATCTCATCTCAAATCATTCCTTCTGTGGCTACTGCATGTACCCATACTGGGCAGAGGAACTGGAACACACAGGCAGCAAAGCTGAGAGCCAGCAAGGATGGGGTGTCCAGAAATGGGGTAGGAAGATGAAGGGTTGATGGCAGCTCTGCTGAGTCTGCTTCTGCTTTGGACACAGGGCATGTTCTCCTTACCCCTCCCCAGAAGGAAATGCTTACCCACCACCCCAACCTACACTCAAAAGGGAACCAGGGTTCCTCTGTGAAACCTTCTGCCCGGGCAGCTCTAGTGCAGTCACTTCCTTCTTCCTAAAAATACAATGAAGTGTCTAGAGCAGCCACACTGCTCCTTAATAGGCTGGAAAGCCTTTTTTACTTTTGTAAGTCAGACAGGCCCAGGATCCTGCCTGGCTGAGACCACATAGTCAGTCTACAGGCAGCCAGGCACAGGACCCAGGGCTCTCGCTTCTCAGCGCATGGTGCCCTGGAAGGGACGTTTAAAAAATTTCTCCTTTGGCCAGAAGTTGAGGTCTTGAAGGGAAAGAAGGACATTGTAGTGATAGAGTTAATCAGGATCACAGCTAAAGGGGATACCAGAAGCCACCACTCAAACCTCTACCTGCCTCTGATGTTTCCCAGATGAGAACAAAATCCAGCTCAGTCTTGTTTCTTTTTCTATCTCGTCTAGACCTTTGGAAAGTCCTTTTTGAAGTCTGCCCACTAGCTTTCCTCTTACAGCATGAAATTTTCCCTCCTAATAGGTCTCAGGGGTATTAGCCAGTGAAGGTTTCTGAAAAGCCCACTTGGTAAGGAGGCTTAGAAGAGTAGGCAGAAATGAGACCTGAGCGTAGCCCCTCTCTCAGAAGTCCAGAGAATACATTAACTAAAGACAGCTTCTCCTCCCTGGGTTTATTTGCATGTACATATAGTGTTCATTTGCATCCTCTTTAGTCAATTCTGTTCGCAAGGGACCATGTTAGTGTCCAGGTGTTTCCCTTACTTACGCAGTTTCGTAGGGGGAGTAGACTCACGAAAGCTGGCTAGGGTGGAGAGGGGGGACTCATCCCAGTGCGTCCCCTAAATCCAGCTGGGGAACATCTACACAGTGGTGCTAGCCTGAAGGTGGGCAAGGGAGTTGTGCAGGGCTGGACTCGGGGGTTAATGCTTGCCTCTCTTTCCACATCTGGAGCCCTTCTTCTTCTACACATGTGGATACTGGAGCCACAGAAGGTGGGGTGCAGTGGGACATGAGAGGAGGAGGAAGAATATGGGGAGATTCTAGTCCCTCCCACTTAGAGATGCGGTCGCCATGGTGACTAAGGACCAGTGAGGTGGGATGGGGTTGGGGATGGGGGGTGGGGGTGTGGCAGGGAGAGAGGCACTGGGAGACCGGAAGGCTGCCTGGCATTCCAGGAGGAGGGAATCACAGCGGCATCCCCAAGCCCCAGGTAAGGGCTCTCCAGGCGGAGAGCTGACAGTCAGTTCTGACAGGAGGGGGCGGGCCATTGTCTGGCACTGGCTCTGCCCTAAGGAGGGGGCAGACAGAGGGGTCGGGCCATTGTGTGCAACACTCAGCACCGCTTCTAGCGCTAGCCAGACTGGAAGAGGGGACCTAGAAGGCTCTGGGTAAGGGGTTAGGAGGGGATGGGTCTGGGCCGGTAATAAGAAGGCTGGAGACAGGCTGGGATGGGAAGAGGTGGAAGGATGCTGGGCATACAGAGGCTTGGGGACATCCCAGTGCCTTTACTCCCAGGAGGTACTCAATCTATGTAAATTGCTTTGACTTGCCTGTGATCATAAGAAGAGGATAGATAGATGAGGAGCGGGGCTGAGGGGAGGTGGAGCAGGAAGCACATGGTCCCCAGGACTGCGCTCTTCTGAGGGCTGCCCCTGAGGCAGGAGGAGGAGGAGGAGGAGGAGGAGGAGGAGGAGGAGGAGGAGGAGGAGGAGGAGGAGGAGTTGGGGAAACCGGACCTGCCAGGTCACTGGTGAGGTTCTGACCTGGCTGTAGGCGCTTTCCCCTCAGTAAGGCATCCTTGCCATACAGGGGCACAGAGACCCTGAGATTGGTCGAAGCTCTGAGGTAGCATGGGGTGAGATGGGAAGCAATTGCTCCATCATCCTTCCCACCTCCACCCACACATCAGTCTTTAATCAGCCATACAGCCAGACAGGATGGGGCTACTAGGGATGAGAGGAGGAAGCAGGGGAGAAGTCTTAGAGGATTTGGATCCTTAGGCTCAGTGTTGTCTTCAGCTGGCGCGCGCGCATGTGTGTGTGTGTGTGTGTGTGTGCGTGTGTGTGTGTGTGTGTGTGTGTGTGTGTGTGTGTGTGTGTGTGTGTGTGTGTGTGGTTATCAGGCTGGGCTTCAGGGCTTGTGAAGAAATGGGCTGGGAGAACCTTGGAGTGAGACTTTGAAACTGGCACTGCCACTAGGACCTGATCCCAGAACATCTGACCTTGGGGCCACCCCACCTGACCTGTTGGCCAACGCCAACCCCAACCCAGCCAGGTCCTTCCCCTCCCCTTTCTGGCCTTGGTTTCCTCATTTGTGCAGTGAAGGAGGGCGTGGGACTGCCAGCTCTGAGCTTCTGTGATGCTGTGGGCAGGACCTGTACATAATTTGTGGGGCCCAGTGCAAAAGGGAAATGTGGGCCTCTTATTTAAAAATTAGTAAGACTTCCAAAATAGCAGAGTATTCGACATAGCGTGGGCTCCTCTGAGAAGGGGCCCTGTGTGAGTGTACAGGTCATGTACCTGTGACACTCACTCTGTTTCTGCTTGACGATATCTATGGACACTTTGAATCTGACTCTGGAGGTCCAGGCTTGACAGGTGCACTGCTGCCGGGATGAGCTGGGGCTTAGAGTGCCCTTAATGCCCACCTGGCTCTTTGCTGAACTTGATCTGGAGATGGAAGCCCTCAAGGAAGCAGTAGGTGGCACCTGGTGGCCTCTATTCAGGATGGAGTCAGGAATCCCCTAGAATGATTGTTTCTTAACAGCCCAGAGAACACAGAGACTGCTACCCTCCCAGCCCTCCACTTGCCATCTCCATCCAACTGCACTTCCAACACTGGGAGGGAGGTGAGTAGGATCCTGGAGAGACCAAGTAGCTAAGGGGTTAGCTTCTGAAGAGGGGAGGGTTAACTTGGCTTTCTGAGCTTTATTCTTGGTAAAATGGAATTGTGGGAAACCTACCTGCTAGGTTGTTGGGAAGACAGAAGCCAGACAGTGTCAACCATTCATATTGACTGGTAAGGTTGGAGAGAAAGGAGATTTGGGGCTGGGAGACTTCTGAATGTCAAAGGAAGAAACTAGGGCAGAGCATGGACTCTACATTTCTAGAGGGGGCGGGAATAGGGCATCAGGCAAGGAGGATGGTACTAGAAATGCCCCTGGCTTTGCCCATCATGGCTCCTCCCAGTGACCCAGATAAACCTATCTGCTCCAGCAGAGAGGCCCTGGGGTGGTGGCTGCCCAGGTTTGAGATTTGGCAGGTAGGTAGAGGAAACAGAAGAAGATGGGATCAGGAGAATGGAAGTTTCACTTGATTAGACAGCCAGGCAGGGAATCTTATGCAAGTCTCATATGATACAATGTCAGGAGGGGTTCTGTGTAAGCCCAGTCTCTGGAGGAACTAATTGGTGATGGAGTAAGAGTTTGCAGGAAGAAGGCAAGGGGGAAAGGGGTGCTGAAAAGGAATTCTTTTTTCTTCTTCTTTTTTTTCTTCCAGTCCTGGGTTTGAACTCAGGGCCTGGACACTGTCCCCAAGCTTCTTCTGCTCAAGGCTAGCATTCATTCTACCACTTGAGCCACAGTACCATTTCCGGCTTTTTCTGTTTATGTGGCTTCATGCATGTTAGGCAAGCACTCTACCACAAGCCACATTCCCAGTCCCCTGGAAAGGAATTCTAAGGAGTAACTTGGGCTGGTGCTATAGCAGTTACACTACAGGAGGGACTTCTGATGGTGTGGAATGTGTGTTTCAAATGGAGATAGGTTACTTATTGGGGTTGGATTAGCCCAGAAACATCCATGCTCTTTAACCTGAAGTCAGCTGACCTGGGTGAGTGGGTAGGAACTTACTTTATTGGCCATGGAGCCCTGGTGCCTCATTAACCTGGCATTATGAGGTTCCCCCCCCCTGCCACACACACCCTGGAGCCTTTGGGGAGAAATGAACAGCCACTTTGGGGGGGGCTGGGTGCCTCAGAAAGGTGTCCTATAAGCATGAGCTCATGTGGGACAGTTCCTGGACTTCTCTATGGCCTGACGCCATGCTGAGAGTGATGGAGACTGTACTACAGGAAGGATTGTCTCTGCTAAGTCATGGCCAGTTGCCTAATATAATTGTTGTACCTTTTAAAACTGAAAGTGGGAGGTTTGAAGGTTAGATAATTTCAGGGACTTCCCAGAACGGCCTGAGTGGTTGAGACCCCTTCATGTGAATAAAGTGAAAAGAGAAATACAAAAGATAATGTCATGTCCCTTATTTGGGAAACCTTGAGCAAGAAGAGAAGCCACAGAGTGTCTGTCTGGACTGGATGTAATGTATAGACATCCGGGTTTCTCTCTATGGCCTTTTAAATTGAGGCAAGTGTTGGGAGGAGGTGTGTCTCCTGTGGTGCCAGAGTTTTTTTTTTTCTCCTTCCTGATCCATCAACTTCCGCCCCAGCCAGGATCTGTCATAACTCGAGGTGGAAATTCTGGTTTCCCTGGCCCAGAGCTGGTGCTGGCTTTGGCATGATGGGTGCCTGGAGGGCTGCGCTCCCATTTCAACCTGGTTGAGACTTCTATCCCTTGAATTTGGGACCTGAGAAACCCCTCCTTCTTTCTTTTGGATGGCACCCCCACCCCAGAGTGTGGACACCCGAGTTTCTCTCTGTGACTGGTCCAAGAGTATGTGAGGTGAGATGGACAGCTTGAGCTTGGTGGTCTTGGGAGGGGAAACGATTCAGAGCTCCAGGGAAAATGAAAGCAGGAGCAAGTGGGAGCAGAGAGATGAGAAGGGTTACAAAAATGGCAAGACACCCTCTGATCCCACTCCAGCCCAGCGCAGTGTGGATAATCACCCCAGTGGGTTGCATTCACATTGCTTCCTGAAAGACAAGGGCCAGGTAGGTTTGAGGGAGTGGCAAAGCCCCTGAACCCCTGGGGCTCAGAGGGAGGCTAGAGCAAGCTGGCTCAAACTTGGGTTGCCAGCCTGGGTCAGGGGGAGTGGGAGGCAACAAAGGTGTCAGCAGATCCGAAAGCGATAGGAAAATCTGAGGGATTTGTATTTTAGGGTACAGGTCTGGTTCCACCGCCATCCTCTGCCCAAGGCCAGGCATCTGTTAGTGAGGGTGCTGGGCTCTGGGAGCCTTGAATGGCTATGGAAGAAAGTCGCATAGAAGCCCCTGATGGTAAGGTGATAAATGGCAGGGCAGAGCTGTTGGTGAGGAAACCAGAATGGGCAGCACAGGGAATCCCCAGCATCTACCCAGAGGCAATAGACAAAGCTATGAGCTATGAACAGGACAGAAATGAGATCTGAGTGCTATACTAGATGAGGAAGTGTCTCTCCCCATGCCTCCCCTCCCCTGCTTCTGCTGCCTGGGGTTCTCTAATTGGCCCTCATGGGGGGATGTGGTAAGGACTACTCACCCAGAAAGTACCCGGGTGCCCGTTTCCTCACAGCCATCGCTGACAGCTTCAGGCTGAGCATGGCCTACTCAGCTCCAGGCCTGGACCCCTGCAGCCTCCTGGGACTTTTCTTCTTCCAACTGTTCCTGCTGTCACCAACCACCACCACCATGGGTAGTGGACAGGGCCCCATGCCCAGAGTCAGGTACTATGCAGGTAAGTGTTGGAGGGCCAAGAGGTATGGGGATAGCAATGTAGCCCTGGAGGGGGGATGGAGAAAGGAGAGAGAGAGAGAGAGAGAGAGAGAGAGAGAGAGAGAGAGAGAGAGAGAGAGAGAGAGAGGGGGGGGGGGGGAGGGAGAGAGAGCACACAGAGAGAGATGGGAGAAATGGACTTGGAGAAGCAGACGGGAAGAGATGCCAGGGAGCAACAGAGGGCCTGGCAGAAGGATAGAGAAATGCAAATCAGGAGGTAGAGATTGAGGGAAGGAAAGAGAGGTCTTGGATCCAGAACTCTCATTCCTTCCATTTCTCCAAAGCTGATTTTTCTTTCCCTCAAGAGTCACTGTTACCTAGCAAGACAATTTAAGCTCCAAAACAGAAGCCCCCTAATGCCCCCAAATCAAGGCATGTGCTGGAAAATTATCTGTAGACCTGGTGACCCAGACCTAAGCCAACCACACAGAGCAGGCCACGGGTAGGTAGTACCATGGGTACCAGGAGTACAAGAACATGAGGTAGCCAGCTGCGTATGGCCTGGAGCTCTGCAGCACAGCTTGGGTGACTTCTCACTGAGGCTATGTGGCTGCTGGCCCCTCAGCTACGGGATGGAGACTCGAGGAAGGAGTATAGACACAGCACAGGGCTGTCCTGAAACAACCTGGTAAAGGAGATGCAGTTGCCCATTGATGAAGAGACCTCGTTTGTGTGGGCCATGAGAATAGAAAACTGGACATGCTTGTCCTCCAGAAGCTCACAGTCCCAAAGGAAAAGCAGAATGAGTCATCAGCCACTGCCCTGCAGCCCGAAGTGTATCCAGATCCAGGGGAGGCTCGCCCTTCCAGCACCTTGCCTATCTTTTCTCTCCTCCATCTCTCCTCTTGATTCTAAGATTCCCTGAACCTGCAGAGGTAACAGTCTTAACTCATGTCAAAGTACAGATGTGCTAATGAGAGAGGATTTGAAGAACTCCCGTGTGTGGGGCAGGAACACACATACATACACACACACACACACACACACACACACACACACACACACACACAGGCAGGCAATGGACAAATTCCAGGTCAGCGTCCCACAACTAAATCACTTTCCCCGCAGGTGACATCCAGGTATGCCCTCATGGACCTCAGAAAGGGAGAAGCAAGCTTTCTTTCTGTTCACAGTGTTTTTAGTGGTGGAACTTTCCTGTAGCAGAGGAGGGAAGGCAATAACAGTGGTAATGGAGGTGGCAGGAAGGACCTTAAAACCCCTGGTTACTCAGACATGGTCCTATGTGAATGCCCCTTCCTTACTGTCTCTCTGCCTGCTATCCCCCTCCATTGGAGATCCGGTGACTTACTTTCTTGTAGACACCAGGCCTGAAAGAGCATTGTGCTTCATTTCATTTCCTGGTTATTTGGGGTCCATGCACCATCTTTCAGCCCTAGGCTGTCACTGTCTTGTCTCTAGCTGCTTCTCCTCTCTACTGGGGACTCAGCACACAAAGCTCCTGTGACTACCAGCAGGGTGGGGCGCAGGGGGGATGCTGGTGGAGAAGAGGGAGTCTAGCAGCCAAAGCTTGGAGAGCCAGCTCTGCCAGCCCTTCCCTGCCCTTTGTCTCAGGAGTCTGATGCTGCCCAGAGCTCCTCCTTACTTTCTCCTTTCTCCTCTCAACAGGAGATGGACGCAGGGCACTTAGCCTCTTCCACCAGAAGGGTCTCCGGGATTTTGACACTCTGCTGCTGAGTGACGATGGAAACACTCTCTATGTGGGAGCTCGAGAGGCCATTCTGGCCTTGAATATCCAAGATCCAGGAGTCCCAAGGCTGAAGAACATGGTGAGGAGGCCAGGGATGGAGGGTGTGAGCGGGGAATAGGAAGAGAACAGCAGCTGCCCTGTGCCAGAAAAACCCAACTGCCTTTCTCTAACTCAGCAGTTTTCGCCATGTACATCTTTTGAATGCAGTAGCAGAGACTGTTTTATGAGCCTCACTGTTCACTGGTGGTACAAATATTGTTTGAAAAATGTCAACTGCTAAAATGGCTGATGTGGAAATTATTAGCATATGAGATAAACATTGACTCAAATTGTATCAATAACTTAATTGTATCCTCCCACTAGTAGAAATCATTAATAGTTCTGTGTTGTTAGCACTGTATTGCGTAGCGATGTGCACTAAAGAAGAGGAGGAAGGAAGAGAAGAAGGGTATTCCTCCTTATTGACCCATTCCAAGGTTTAGTATTGTTATTTTATTGCTGGTTAAAAATACAGGTTGTCAAAGTGTGCCCCCGGAACTGATATTTTCACACTATCTCCAGGAAATGTGTGGTTTAACAGCAGCTGCCATGTATGCCATGTTTTGGATTAGGTGTTGCTTATGCAGTTAGTAGGTGGCAGAGCCTAGCTTTGAACTTAGGTCTGCCTCATTCCTGAGGCTGTCTTCTACTATGAATCTGTGTCTTGATGAGTACAATAGTCCTGGGCATATATTGATATTCTAATTGCCCGTCAGTATGTCACTAACTACCAAGCCTACCACTGATTTTTTATGTATTTATGTGTTTATTTAGTCATGGGCTGACAACACTCAGGGCCTGGCACTGTCCCTGAACTTTTTTGCTCAAGACTAGTGTTCTACCACTTTGAGCCACAGCACCACTTCTGGTGGTTAATTGGAGATAACAGTTTCAGGGACTTTTCTACCTAGTTGGCTTTGAACTGCAATCCTCAGATCTCAGCCTCATGAGTGGCTAGGATTACCAAAACCCAGCATAATTTTTATTTATTTTTCTGTGTGTGTGTGTGTGTGTGTGTGTGTGTGTGTGTGTGTGTGTGTCTGTCTGTCTGTGTTGGTACTGGGCTTAAACTCTAGACCTCAAGCTTTCTTTAAGCTTTTTTCTATCACTTGAACCACACGTCCATTTCTGGCTTTTTGCTGGCTAATTGGAGATAAAATCTGGAGGACTGATCTGCCCCTATTGGCTGCAGTCAGAGCTTAGATTTCTGAATAGTTAGGATTAGAGGCATGAGCCACCAGCTAGAGCTGATAGGGGATAGCAGGTCACAGCAGATCCAAAGACCTCATTTCTTGTCATCTTCCCCTCTCAACTCCCTACTTCAGATACCTTGGCCTGCCAGTGACAGAAAAAAGAGTGAATGTGCCTTAAAGAAGAAGAGCAATGAGGTAAGCGGAGGTGGGGGATAGGTTTCATGCTGCTGGGCTTGAGGGCCAGGCGGAGAAGGGCACTCATTCGCATGATTATTTCTTGGCTCATGTTGGAAAAAGTTGTACAGAGAGAGTTCAGCATTGCCTAGCCCTTCTTTGCACTGAGAAGTGAGGAACAACCTCTGGTGACTAAAGAGTTGGAGACAAAGGGTTTCAAGTCTAAATTCTGTCTTTCCCCAGACCCAGTGTTTCAACTTCATTCGTGTCCTGGTCTCTTTCAATGAAACTCATCTCTACACCTGTGGGACTTTCGCCTTCAGTCCTGCTTGTACCTTCATTGTGAGTTACCTTACACCCAGCTAACATGCCCTCAAATGTACCTCCCTTCTTACATCTACCCACAGCCAATCTTCCGGAGCTCTGGAACATTTGGGTCCTCCGGGACTATCATGAGCTTCCTGGTCCCTGTCTGTCCCTTCCCTTCCTCCTTCATGCTTCTCATTTCCTGGATGTGAGATCCTGGCATTCTGGGCCCCCAGCCTCTTCCCCACTTTAGGGACTCCAAGATTCCCACCTGCTGCCCATCTTGGAGGACAAATTCATAGAGGGGAAAGGCCAAAGCCCCTTTGACCCTGCTCACAAGCACACAGCTGTCTTGGAGGGTGAGTATTAGCTTCCTGAAATTAGATTCTGATAGAATTGCTAACAAGGCAAGAAACAGAGGAAAGCCAAGAGCCTCAGAGTACAAAATCAGAGGGAGAATGAGGCATCCTAACCAGCAGCTCCCATGCCACAGACGAAGTAAGAGATAGACAGATATATGAGAAGACACAGAGGTACCAGAGTTGGAGAAGGAAAACAGGCAAAGACAAGACGTTAAATTTTACTCACTTGTTTAACCAAGGCACCAGAGAAGGTGCTGTGGTGTGCCAGGCATTGGGTTAGGTATTATCAGAGTTATAAAGAAGAATAATGGCTATGGGTATTGGTAGCTCACTCCTACAGTTCTAACTACTCAGGAGGCTGAGATCTGAGGATTGTGATTCGAAGCCAAGCCAGGCAGGAAAGTCCAAGGGACTCTTACTTCAAATTAACCACCAGAAAACTGGAAAAGTGGCATTGTTGTTCAGACTGGTAGAGTGCTAGTCTTGAGCTGAAGAGTTCAGGGACAGCGGCCAGGCCCAGAGTTCAAGCCCTACAACTGCCAAAAAAAAAAAAAAAGAATCATGGCCCCTGTGCCTGGAGGAAGTGGCCTTTGGCTTTTAAGTAGGACTTGGAAGAAATGTAGGTAGGACAGGAGTGGTGTTCCAGGAAGAGAAGGGTATGATCAAAAGTGCAGAATCAGAAAACATAGTCACCTGGCATCGGTGAATGATTCTACTTGACAAGTGGTTCAGCTGGGTGTGTGAGGGAGTAGCCAGAGAGAGGCTATGGAAATACAGAAGACCACATTACCATTTCCTGTGGACATAGGGGCCTAAGCAGTTGTTGGGGGGAGGGGAGGGAGAGAGAGAGTGTGTGTGTGTTTTGGCTTTGGAGTTCTGCAGGAGGGTGCAGGAGGGTGAAGACTGACAGGTGCTGACCCCAGCCAAAGGCAACCTTTATCTATTAAATTCTCTCTTGCTCCCTTTCCTCCTCTAGATGGGATGCTGTATTCTGGCACCATGAACAACTTTCTGGGCAGTGAGCCCATCCTGATGCGCACACTGGGATCTCAACCTGTTCTCAAGACTGACACCTTTCTCCGCTGGCTCCACCGTAAGAACCGTTTAGCTCCCAGCCACTATGGTTCTGGCTGCTCTCCCCTAGGGAAATTTGTCGAGGGCACATGATATGCATTAGCATTACTGCAGACACAGCCCTGGTCCTCACCAAGCTTTCATTTTACACAAATAAGTCTCCCTCCCCCCCCCTCTCTCTCTCTCACACACACACACACACACACACACACACACACACACACACACACACACGCCTAGTCCCCATCATTACCCTGGGCAAGCTGTGGGACCAAAAGGAGCCCATTTCTCGGGATGTCACAAAGGGGAGCCCAGAGCATCCAGATGCTCAGACCCTAACTAAGCCCATCTGACCCGCCCCGCAGCGGACGCCTCCTTCGTGGCAGCCATCCCTTCGACACAGGTGGTCTACTTCTTCTTCGAGGAGACAGCTAGCGAGTTTGACTTCTTCGAGAGGCTGCACACATCGCGGGTGGCCCGAGTCTGCAAGGTGGGCCTCCAGGGAGGGAGGCGGGGCTGGATGAGAGAAAGCCAGCCAATGGGGAGGTGGCAGGGGCGAGATTGAGTTCTGGAGACCCAATGGGAGCGGGGCTGTGCCGGGTGGGGTGGGGCCTGTGGGCAGAGGACGCCTCTGACTCCGCCTCTGACCCCGCCCCCGCCCCCAGAATGACGTGGGCGGGGAGAAGCTGCTGCAGAAGAAGTGGACCACCTTCCTGAAGGCCCAGCTGCTGTGCGCGCGGGAGGGGCAGCTGCCGTTCAACGTCATCCGCCACGCGGTTCTGCTGCCCGCGCGGGCTCCCTCGGCTCCCAGCATCTACGCAGTCTTCACCTCCCAGTGGTGAGCAGCCGGGCCGGGCCCGGGAACAGGAGGGCTGGGCACGGGCTCAGCAGACCAAGCAGTGCCAGCCAGCTAAAGGAGGGAGGCGTGCACTGCTGTGAGCGCAACACCTATGTTCGCTGCACTTTGGCATTTGGTGTGCGCCACCTTCTTGGAATTCCGCTCTGTTCTTCATGCGCATATGTATGGCTCTGTAATAGAGAAGCCTGCATCAAAAGCGTGAGGCCTTGAGTTCCAAGCACTGTCAAAAACAACAACAGCAAAAAGTCTATGAAAAAAAAAAATCTAGCTGGGTATCAGTGACTCACCTCCAAAGCCAGCCTGGGTAGGAAAAAAAAAAAAAAGGAAATGGGAATAAAAGCAAAATATATATATATATATATATATATATATATATATATAGTCACTTTACATACACAAATCATAGTGGTTGCCAGCCACTAGTGAACATTTACTAATGGCCAGAGGCAAAGAGGGAAACACCATCACTACCATTAGAGAAAAAAAGAAAATCACTGTTTTAAAGCTGAAAAAGTTTAACAGTACGGTCTGAACGGACTCAGTGCATCTGACAATGTTCCGGGTGCCAGTTACCGATGTGAATAGGGTCTACTATCTAGAACTGCGAATCTGGCTAAAGAGGAAAGAAGACCAGCCCTGTCTCCACAGCCTAGGGCTGAAGTAATAAGAATAGTAGAGTAGGCAGGCCTTTGGTGGATTCCCTGAAGGTCAAGAGTCCCAGAGACCAAGAGGTTTCAAGTGGAGCCAGCCTGGAGCCGGTTATACTGCCCCTCCTATGGGCACAGCCTAGTCTAGGCAGGCAGGACAGGCCGAGACACCCCAGGGCTTGTGTCCCAATTAATTCTCATTAAGGATAATCAGATTGCAGATCCTGAGATGGGCCTCCAGCCAGGCCAAGGGCCATAGTTGGGGAACTCCAGGGGGAGGGGGAGGCGGGTTCTCCCAGGCCTTATCACAGGAAGGGAGAGAAGAAGAAGCAGCTCTCCTTATACCGCCCTCCTGCATTTCCCACTGTGAATGGCAGAGGAAACCACAGACAATGTCTTCTCTGGCTGTCTTCAGGCAGGTTGGAGGGACCCGGAGTTCTGCAGTTTGTGCTTTCTCTCTCACGGACATTGAGCGTGTCTTTAAGGGAAAGTATAAGGAACTGAACAAAGAAACTTCACGTTGGACTACTTATAGAGGCCTTGAGACTGATCCCAGGCCAGGAAGTGTAAGTACTTCTCCCCCCGCAATGTAAAAGCACCTATCATAACATGATAAGTGCTCAGTGACTGTTCAAGCTTCCCACTTTACCTTACCCATCTGCTCAGATGCACACCTGGCCAGCTGCCCCACATTCTACAGATGTCCAAATCTGTCCTACCCTTAGAGTAGTTGCCAGGACTTCCTCTCTCTCAAGGTTCAGTGCACACCAGATATCTACATATGCCACTCAAGAACTAAGGGAATTTGGGCTGCTTGCCATGCATTATCTTAAATGACTTCACCTGCATTTCTTGTGTAGCTTTGTTAGTTTTCAGCCTTACTGCCCTTCCTTTGTGACTCTTGGCTTTCTTCCTCTCTTCAGAATCTGGTCTCTCCTGTGTCACTGAACTCTTCTTATTCATGGAGTGAAAATGGAAGATGTTCTAATCTGTCATCCTGCCTTACCTCTTATGTAACTTTTTCTAAAAATCATATATATTTACACACACACACACACACACACACAAATACACATACACGCGACTCAAAGAATCAAGTAGATCTAGGACTGGTTCTAAAAAAATAGCCTTATTTTCTCTTTTTGAGATTACTGAGATATGTTCTCAGGGGACTGAAATCCTCTAACTTACATTTCCTGAGTAGCAGGGAGGACAGGCATTCACTACCATACAGGTACCCATATATTGGTTGAGATGGAATCTTGTTAACTTTTTGCCAGAATTGGCTTCAAACCTCTGTCTTTGTTTATCAGTACTGGGGCTTGAATTTAGAACCTTGCCCCTGCTTAGCTTTTTGTTGTTGTTGTTGTTCAAGGCTGGTACTTTACCACTAAAGCTATACCTCTATTTCCAGCTTTTTACCAGAAATAAGAGTCTTTCAAATTTGCCAGGGTTGGCTTCAAACCACAATCCTTAGATCTTAGCCTCCTGAGTAGCTAAAACTGCAGGTGTGAGCCCGTGGCTCCCATTTTGAACAATGATCTTTTTTGTTGTTGTTGGTGGTGGTCCTGGGGCTTGAACTCTGGGCCTGGGCGTTGTTCTTGAGCTCTTCAGCTCCAGGCTACCGACCTACCCCTGGAGCCACACAGCCACTTCCAACAATGATCTTTTGAATCTCCACTTACTGAGTATTGGGGTTACAGGAGTGAGCCACCGGGCTCGGTTTTCTTTTCTTATTTGTGAACCAAGCTATTATAGCTTGCAATCTTCTTGCTTGGGCTTTTTGAGTACTGGGCTTGCAGTTATATACTACCCTACCCGGTTCATAGCCCATTCTCTAGCCTCTCATCCCCAACCACCTTCAAGTTTTTTAGTCTTGATTCTTTTTATATATTTTCATACAGGTCTCACATACCACACTCTTTGTTTTTTGTTGGTTTGTTATGATGCTGAGGAAGGAACCCATAATATCACCTAAGTACAATGTTTTATTGATAGTTCTTGATATTTTAGTTTCAGATAGCATGCACTGAATTTCTTTTCTTTTTTTCCTTTTTTTTTTTTTTTGCCAGTCCTGGGCTTGAGCTCAGAGCCTGAGCACTGTCCTTGGGTTTTTGTTTTTTTTTTTTTCACAAGGCTAGAACCCTACCACTTGAGCCACAGCAGCACTTCTAGCTTTTTCCATGTATATGTTACCAAGGAATCAAACCTGTGTCTTTGTGCATGCTAGGCAAGCACTCTACCACTAGGCCAAACTCCTGGCCCTGAGTTCCTTTTTCTCTTCTCCTTCCTTCCTTTCTTCTTTTCATTCTGTCAGTGGTAGGACTTGAACTCTGGTCCTGGCTGTTGTCCCTGAGCTCATCAGCTCAAGGCTACAGCTCTACCCCTTGAGCCACAACACCACTTCCAGTTTTCTGGTGGTTAATTGTAGATACGAGTCACACGGACTTTTGTGCCCAGGCTGGTTTTGAACCGTGATCCTCAGATCTCAGCCTCTTGCGTAATTAGGATTACAAGTATGAGCCATGGGTGCCAGGCCTGAGTTCCTTTTGCTAGAAGGTGAAATTGAGTTGCGGTTTTCCACCCCCATCCAGTATACTAGAGCCTGCTAAAGCAACATGGTGAGAACCAGTTCTCACCATGTATCCTTCAAGTACACCAACATCACATTGTTATCTTCAAATAATCCATGAAGGGAATTTGGATTGGGAAAATCATCAAATACTACAAATCAGGCTTTACATATCCTTCCTTTCCAAACAAGCTGGCCAACAACATGCCACTGACCTAGCCCCAATCTTTCAGTATAGTTTTACAGTAATGTTTCTTGGCAGTACTGATGCTTGAACTCAAGGTCTTCTGCTTGCAAAGCACACAAATGTCTCCTGAGCCATGCCTCTAGTCTCCAACCCTTTTTTGCCCTGCTGGTTTTTCTGATAGAATCTGGCTTCCTGGCTATATTATCCTATTGCTGCTAGTACTCTGGCTTGAACTCAGGGCCTTAAGGTCTTGCTTAGCTTTTTTGCTCAAGGCTGGTATTCTACCACTCGAATCATACTTTCACTTCTGGCTTCTTTGCTGGTTTTTAGGAGATTTGTCTCTCTGGGCTGATTTCGAATCTTCATCCTCAGATCTCAGTCTTCTGAATAGTTAGGATTACAGGCATGAGCTCTGTAGGATTCAGATACCTGGCTCTTAGGTACTTATGTGTAGTCTAGCTTTAGCTTGGATCATCAGTAGCTAGTACAGGTGTGAGCCCCCAATGTGTGGCACTTGTATAGTAGTTTTACTGAAGTCCTAACCCCAGTATGACCATTGAGAGGTAAACTAAGCTTTTGAATTCTTTTTGTTATATTGATGAAAATTGAATCCAGGGCCTCACAAATGCCAGGCAAGGACTGTACCACTGAGCTACACTCCCAGTCTTACGTTAATTTTGGTTAGATCAGTATTTATGACTCTTGGGCTGGGAGTTTGGCCTAGCATGCACGAAGACCGGGGTTTGATTTCTCAGTACCACATACATAGAAAAAGCTGGAAGTGGTGCTATGGCTGAAGTGGCAGAGCTCTAGCCTTGAGAAAGCCCAAGGACAAGCCTTAAGTTCAAGTCCCAGGACTGGTAAAAAACCCAAAAAACAAAAAACAATATGACTCATTATTTTTAGCTGAACTAGGTAATAAGCCATGATTACTTTTCCTTTTTGCATAATTGTTGTTTTCCTTGAGGTTGGTAATTATATTGTTTTTTGCTTGCTTTATTTTCTAAGCTCTTATCTCTGATCCAACCCCAAATTCCTCCAGAATGAAATGATTGTCTCCCGAAGACTATTAGCTAGCCAGGCCAGTGGCTCAGGCCTGTAATCCTAGCTACTTAGGAGGCTGAGATCTGAAAATCGAGGTTCAAAGCGAGCCCAGGCAATAAAGGCCATGAGACTGCTATCTCCAATTAACCACCAGAAAACCAGAAGTGGCTCAAGGGGTAGGGTGGTAGCCTTGAGCTGAAGAGCTCAGGGACAATGCCCAGACCCAGAGTTGAAGCCCACAAAAAAAGAAAAGAAAAAAAGACTGTTAGCTATTGAAACAGGTCCATCTTCCTGGAGAACATTCTAGATTGTTGTCTGGAACATAGCTGCCATCCTGGAATCTCCCTTCTTCAACACACTGCGGATTCCCTTGGCCTTTCCTGTAACACAGCTTATGTTTCTTGTATTCCATAGCTTCTTCTTTTCTTCTTTTATCTTTCTTTTCTTTTCTTTTCTTTTTTTGTGCCAGGGGTAGGGTGGTAGCCTTGAGGTGAAAGAGCTCAGGGACAATGCCTAGGCCCAGCTTTCAAGTCCCATGACCAACAAAAATAAAATAAAATATCTGGTCTTTCCAGGGTGGCTTTGAGCTCTGATTATCAGATTGTAGCCTCCAGAATAGCTAGGGTTACAGGCGTGAAATACTGGTTCCTGGCTTCAACTTTAAAAAAATTAAGTAAGTTTTTATCTGAATGGCAGGCTCACTATACACTAGGCTTGTACTCAAACAAATAGTCCTTCCCAAACATATAGCTTTCTAAGTGCTGACTCTAGAGAATATCTCCACTTTATCTTAGGTTTCTTCTATCAGGTTTTCCATTTCTAATAAAATATCTTTTTTTTTTTTTGCCAGTCCTAGGGCTGGAACTCAGGTCCTGAGCACTGTACTTGGATGTTTTTTGCTCAGGGCTAGCACTCTGCCACTTGAGCCACAGCCCCACATCTGGCTTTTTTTGTGTATGTGGTACTGAGGAATTGTACCCAGAGCTTCATGCATGCTGGTCAAGCACTCTTACAACTAAGCTACACTCCTGGCCCAAAAGATCTTAATTTTTATATGTTTTTTTTTTTTTGCTGTGAACATCCCTTTTATTAAAAATAGAGAATTTCAGGGGCCGGGAGTTTGGCCTGGTGGTAGAGTGCTTGCCTAACATGCACGAAGACCAGGGTTCGATTCCTCGGTACCACATATATAGCAAAAAGCCAGAAGTGGTGCTGTGGCTCAAGTGGTAGAGCTCTATCCTTGAGAAAATCCAGGGACAGTACTCAGGCCCTGAGCTCATCTCAGGACTGGCAAAAAAAAAAAAAGAAAAATAGAGAATTTCAGACATAAAACATCCACACAACAGTGATTGGACCTCCACTGGTCAGCTTCAATGTGTAGCCAATCAAATTTGTTCCATTCATTTACTACTCATTTAATATACTGAAGCAAATTGTAAACCTTCTATCAAATATTAGTTTTGCTGGCAGCTATGGCAAATTATCATAGTGTCCAATAATGATAAGAATTGTTAAAGCATATTCTCTTTTTGTTGATAAGAAGACCATAGAGAGCTGGGTATGGTGGCTCATGCCTGCAATCCTAGCTGCTCAGGAGGCTGAGATCTGAGGATCACAGTTCAAAGCCAGCTCAGACACTAAAGACTGTGAAACTCCAATTAACCACTAGAAAATGGGAAGCAGGACTGAGGATCAGCGGTAGGGCAGTAGCCTTGAGCTGAAGAGTTCAGTGACAGCACCCAGGCCCAGAGTTCAAGCCCCACGATCTGCAAAAAGAAAGAAAGAAAGAAAACAATAGAGAATGTGGAGCACACATTCTAGATCTGACTTGGAATAAATATGTTTTATCTTCTCCTCCGTGAAAATTAGAAATATTATTAGTTTAATTAATTTATTACTTAAAATATTTCTCCTTACTTAACTTCTTCTTTTCACTTCCACAGGAAGCTGGGGCTGTAATTCATAAACTTTAGGCTGGGGTTATAATTCAAAACTTTGGTTTTGGGCTTCCCTAGGGCTAGCTTAGGAAGATTGTTTTTCCTCTTTCTCTTCTGAGCCTTTTGCTCTTTATTTAATTGCTTCGCACTTTCCAAAATGTAGATTCTTCTTTACATTAAAAAAAATGCCTAGCTGGGAGAGGTGGCTCACGACAGTAACCCTAGCTACTCAGGAGGCTGAGATCTGAGGATCAAGGTTCAAAGCCAGCTCGGGTACTAAAGACCCCAAGACTCCAATTAACCACTAGAAAATGGGAAGTAGGATTGAGGCTCAAGGGGCAGGGTAGTAGCCTTGAGCTGAAGAGCTCAGGAACAGTTCAAGCCCCACAACCCATGAAAGAAAGAAAGAGAAAAAGAAAGAGAAGGAAGGAAAGAAAGAAAGAAAGAAAGAAAGAAAGAAAGAAAGAAAGAAAGAGGGGAGCAAGCCTGTGGGAAGAGGTGAAAATAGGTATGTGTGTGTTCTTGCTGGTATGAAAATGAGCTGTAAGGGACTGGGAGTTTGGCTGAGGGTGGAGTGCTTGCCTAGCATGTACAAAGACCTGGGCTCGACTGCTTGGTAGCACATACATAGAAAAAAGCTGGAAATGGTGCTGTGGCTCAAGTGGTAGAGCTTTAGCCTTGAGAAAGCCTAAGGACAGTGCTCAGGCCCTGAGCTCAAGCCGAGGACTAGCAAAAAAAATCAAACACATTACATTGTCCACTAGTGATCTCTGAGATGGAAATCTAGTTCTACTTCTCTTAATAAACATGTTTCTATTAAAAAAAAAAAAAAGAACATGAGCTGTAAATGTTATTACCTTCCTTTACAGAAGAGGAAATTGAGAGTCAGGGCCGTGACGTAACTTATGTTCAGCACCTTAGACAAGTGGTAGCAGAGTTGGACCTTGTCCCAAGGTGATGCTCTGGGTAGGAAGCACAAGGATTCTGACCAACGATCAGGATACAGCACTGTCAGAGCCACAGCACGCTGATGATGTTGGCAGTGCCTTTTAAGAACAGCCGGTCCAACCCCCTCACTCATGAGTGAGAAGAGGGAGGTTGACAGCGGGGAAGGGAATCTCCCAAAGCCATGCAGCAGATTCATGCACAATCATGATGAGACACCCTCCGTGCCACACCACCTTTCTAAGATATACTCCTTCAGTCATGGACTCAGCTAACACTCCCCAAGCTTAGGTCCTGGGCTAGGCTTGGGACTGCAGACAGGAGAAAATATGGTTTGTCTTCAAGGAGCGTTCATCCTGCTTCTGGCCACCGATAATAGTTAATGTTCACTGAGTAGTCACTGCAAGCCAAACCCTGTGTGTATTAGTGCATTCTGCCTTTATGGTGCTCCTGAGGCATCTCAGGCATGCCCAGAGTGTGGGCTGTAGCCACTGTTGTGAGTTGAGGGAGGAGGGCAGAAGAGCACAGCCGTGGAGGAGGGAGGGCAGTGGGCACCAGCAGCTCCAGGGAGGAGATGAGCCTACCTGACCTGCCTCCTTCCTCTCTTAGTGCTCCGTGGGCCCTTCCTCTGATAAAGCCTTGACCTTCATGAAGGACCATTTTCTAATGGATGAGCAGGTGGTGGGGGTACCCCTGCTGGTGAAGTCCGGGGTGGAGTACACGCAGCTCGCCGTGGAGACAGCCCAGGGCCTTGATGGACGCAGCCATCTGGTGATGTACCTGGGCACCTGTGAGTATGGATTCCAGGATATCGCCTGGAGCGGGGCACCCAGCCCAACCAGGGAAACTTGAGTTTATTTGTTTGTTGGGCCCTGTGTGGCTCTAGAATACAGCAGTTCCTAGTCTTTCAGAGCTTCCAGGTTTTGTTTGTGTTTAGATCGAGAGGGAGGACAGGGAGGACTTGAGTGGTCGTAGTTAGAACCGCTTGTCACTAGGCACAGTGGCTGATGCCTATATTCCTAATTATCCAGGACGCAGAGATCAGACAGCAGGAGGATCTGGCAAGGCAGCCAGCTGTGAGACTCCATCGCCACCAATAAAAATCTGGCGAAGTGATACATGCCTGTTGCCCCAGCTAGCTACAGCAGGAAGCTTCAATAGGAGAATCAAGGTCCAGGCTGCTTGCGCATGAATTTGAAAATGTACCGCTAAATCAGCAAACCAAGAGGATCTGGGGTTGTAGTTTAAATGGTAAAGCTCAAGTACAAAACTATGTTCAGTCTCCAATATGACCCAAGCAAACAAACAACTCCTTCCCCCCACCTCCTCCCCCCCAAAAAGTGCCTATCTTCTTGGGGAAGGTGTGCTGAGGGGTAAAGAACAAATAGGTAGAAAGGAACCTGGAAACAGGGGGTATGGAGGTCACTCTTCCAGGAAGTGGGGATGTAAGGGAAGGTAACTAGAGGAGGATGTGGGGTCTAGCCAAGCTTTGTGTGTGTGTGTGTGTGTGTGTGTGTGTGTGTGTGTCAGTTATTTGTTTTACGACAGTGTCTCACTGTGTAACCCAGGCTGGCCTCAAAATCTATGAGTTCTGAGTGCTGGGTCGCTCACACTAGCTCAAGCCTTTTTTGGGGGTGGGGAGGGGCAGTCCCAGGGCTTGAACTCAGGGCCAAGCTCAGTCCTTGAGCTTTCTCAGGACTAGAGCTCTATTTACACGTGAGCCACAGCACCATTTCTGGCTTTTTTCTATGTATGTGATACCCAGGAATTGAACCCAGGTCTTTGTGCATGCTAAGTAAGCACTCTACCACTAGGCCAAACTCCTGGCCCCCACTTTATTTCTTCTTTTCTTTCAGGCAATCATGGCGCTGGAACTCTGTGCCTGGGTGCAATCCCTGAGCAATTCGGCTCAAGGCTAGTGCTCTACCACTTGAGTTACAGCTCCACTTCCATTTTTGGGTGATTAGTTAGGGATAAGAGTCTCTCGGGAGCTTTTCTGGCCTGGCTACCTTTGAACCACAAACCACAATTCTCAGCCTCCTCAGTAGTTAGGATTACAGGCTTTTTTTTTTTTTTTTAAATTTTCAGTTGCTCATGGGGCTTAAACTCTGGGCCTGGGCACTGTCCCTGAGCTCTTCAGCTCAAGGCTATCACTCTACCCCTAGAGCCACAGCACCAGTTTCAGTTTTCTGGTGGTTAATTGGAGATAAGAGTCTCACAGGGGCCAGGAACGGTGGCTCACACCTGTAATCCTAGCTACTCAGAAGGCTGAGATCTGAGAATCAAGATTCAAAGCCAATCCGGGCACAAACGGACCTGAGACTCTTATCTCCAATTAATTTCTAGAAAACAAGAAGTGGGGCATGGCTCAAGGGTAGATCAGTAGCCTTGAGCTGAAGAGCTCAGGGACAGCGCCCAGGCCGAGTTCAAGCCCCATGACTCCCCTACCCCCCACCCCCTCAAAAAAAAAAAAAAAAGAGTGTCACTGGCCAGGAGTTTGACCTAGTGGTAGAGTGTTTGCCTAGTATGCACGAAGACCCGGGTTCAACTCCCTGGTACCACATGCATAGAAAAATGCCAGAAGTAGTGCTGTGGCTCAAGTGGTAGAGTTCTAGCCTTGAGAAAACCCACGGGCAGTGCTCAGGCCCTGAGTTCAAGCTCCAGGACTGGCAAGAAAAAGAGTCTCACAGACTTTAGTACCCAGTCTGGCTTTGAACTGTGATCCTCAGATCTCAGTCTCCTAAGTAGCTAATATTACAAGGTGAGCCACGGCACCTGGCTTTTTTTATTTTTTAATAGATGAGAAAGATGAAAAGGATTTGATGAGCAGGGAAACAGTGAAGACATGGTAGGAAAGGGTATAAATGTGAGGGGAAGTTGAGGCGGGAGGAGTCCAGGTCCAGCACACAGTGGTAAGGGAGCTACTCATCCCTGCTGGGCTGGGCCTGAAGCTGTGTGTGTAGATTAGGGGCACACAAGAAACGAGGGAACTCATACTGAAGGCTTTTGTGTCTCCTGTGAAGTAGTACACAAGGTCATGAGCGAGGTGTAGGGATGGGTTTGGGGAGAGCAGAGTAGATCCAGTCAGTATAGAAAAAGGAAAAGAGAGTGAATGGGTGGAGAATGTGAGAACTGTCATGTAATCGAGCACCTCGCTGAGGGGATGACCTTGAGCTTTAATGGTAGAAATCCCTCAGGCTCATTCTCTTCTAGGCTGTGCTGAGAGGCATACTGGATCCTTTGGGTCAGCCGAGCCTGTATTGGCTATATAGCAGGAACAACACAGAGAAAAATCTCTGGCCTTGTGGAGTGGGAGGAGGTAGACAGTAAACAGCCCTAATAAATAAATTACATGATAGTCATAAGATGATCAAACCAAGTAGAATCATGGGGAGATTGCCCCTTTTTATTTTTTATTTTTTCCCAGCACTGGAGTTTGAATTCAGAGTATTGATCTTGCTTGGATTGCTTACTGAACTATTACTTTCCCACCTGAACCATACCTCCAGTCTAGTTTTCTTTACTGGTTATTTTAAAATGTCATCTAACTGACATTTCTGCCTCAGTTGGTTTTAAACTGTGAGCCTCTGGATCTCAGCATCCTAAGTTTCTAGAATATCAGACATATGCCATTGGCACCTGATTAAACATTTTTTCTCACTATTTTTTGGTGCTGAAAGGCCTCCCACAACCCTTGGTTAATATTCCTAAAACCTGACACTCCAGACTTTCTGTAAAAGTGTGGCAAGTACCAACTTCAGAAAGTGACAGAAGCAGTGAGGCTGTAGTGAGTGGGTTAAACTCATTTTCTGGTAAAAGGCTAAAACTCAGAGACGATTATGTGGAGGTTTTAGTATGTTGAACCTTATTGCAGATCTAAGAGAATTCTGGGTATTAAGAGATGAAAGCATTTCAAACCGGGAGGAAAGAAGAAAATGGGGCAAGTGATCCAGTTCTAAACTCTTATTTATTTATTTTTCATTCATTCATTTATATATTATGCTTGTGCTAGTCCTGGGACTTGAACTCAGGGCCTGGGTGTTTTTTCTTTCTTTTTTGGGAGGGGGTGATTTGCTCAAAGCTAAAGATCTACCACTTAAGCCACAGCTTCACTTTTGACTTATGTGCTTGTTTGTTTGTTGACTAATTGGACATATTTATCTCATGGACTTTCCTGCCCAGGCTGACTTTGAACTCAGATCTCAGCCTCCCAAGTAACTAGGATTACAGGTATGAGTAACCAGTGCCCAGCTAATTTTTGTCTTGTTATGAACACAAAAAAAGTCCTGACCCATGCTTGTAATCCTAGCTACTCAGGAGGCTGTGATCTGAGTTCAAAGACAGCCTGGGCAAGAAAGTCTGTGACAATTATCTCCAATTAACCATCAAAAAAAGCCAGAAGTGGAGCTGTGGCTCAAGTGGTAGAGTGCTAGCCTTGAGTGACAAAGCTCAGGAACAGCATCCAGACCCTGAGTCCAAACCCAAGTACTGGCCTCCAAAACAAAACAAAAAGCACCTATACATTTTTTAGAAATAGGGTCTTTATGTTTAGTCCAGTTTGGCCTTGAATTTGACAACTCCTGTCTCAGCCTCTTGGATACTAGAGTTACAGGCGTTTATCAGCATGCCTGTCTAGATGGAAACTCAAACAAATGTTGCTCAGGGTAGACCTTCTCAAGATGCCTTTAAACAGTGCCATCTGATGGAATTGAGGGAAGCTGATGATGTGACTTCTGTGTAAGGCAAAAGGAGACATGTGGGTTTCTCCAGGCATGGAGTTTTGTCAGGCAATTCCAGAGAAAGAAATGCAGAGGTTCTAAGCATTAGTTTCCTGTCTCTTCCCTGAGGTGGAGCAAAGTGTGTGGTCTAGCTGATGAGTGCACACATGAACGGGCAACCAGCTGTTGGGGAGACCATGTGAGGGCAGAGAGGGGTCCAAAATGAGGGGCAAGCTCTCAGGTCTCTATGTCTCTCCACAGCCACGGGGTCCTTGCACAAAGCTGTGATCGGTGGAGACAGCAGTGCTTACCTGGTGGAAGAAATCCAGCTGTTCCCTGACCCTGAACCTGTTCATAACTTGCAGCTAGCTCCCACCCAGGTGTGATCATGAAATGACCTCTTGCTGGGCCTGGCCTTGGAGGCGGGGTTGGGCTGGCTCCAGGGCCTGCTAGGTGCTGAGATTTTCCAGGGTGGGACTAGGGGCTCCCTGACACTCTGCATTTCTCTTCCAGGGTGCAGTATTTGTAGGTTTCTCAGGAGGGGTCTGGAAAGTTCCCCGAGCCAACTGTAGTGTCTATGAAAGCTGCGTGGACTGTGTCCTTGCACGAGACCCCCACTGTGCCTGGGACCCTGAATCAAGAATCTGCCGCCTTTTGTCCAACCCCAGCCTGTGAGTGTCAGTTCTCGAGGGTGACTGCATATGGCTCACCATGATCCTTCTTCCTCAGCTTCTGCTACCGTCCTTCCCTCTGCAGAGGTCTCTAGCACATTCGTACCAAAAGGCCATCCTCCTGTGATGGGTTCCTCTGGGGGTGGTGTTTTACTAGGCTGTTTTTGAAGCTTCTCCAGTTTTTCTGAGTTTCCCCTCCCTCCTCTCCTCCTCCTCTCTTGCTGCCCCCCAACTTCCCCTCTGTACTTCCCTCCCTTCCTCTTGCTCTTCCCATGCCAGTTTGAAGGAATGACTTTTGACCTTTGCTTATCTTGCTTTCTCAGGAGCTCCTGGAAGCAGGACCTGGAGCGAGGGAACCCAGAGTGGGCCTGTGCACATGGCCCCACGGGCAGGAGCCACCGGCCTCAGAGCCGCCCTCAGCTCAGTGAGTGTGGGACCAGGGGAGGCTCAAGAGCTCTACTCACAAACCTTGTCTACCCAGAATAGAGCTGGGTCTTGGTTCTAAGCCAGGGCCACTTCATGATGGTATCTGGCTTAACAGGGAACAGTTGGACTTAAAAGGCCTAGAGGTTAGTTAGGAGGAGTGAGCACTGAAGTTGGAGTTGAACTGGAAGCTGGAAGTTGGAACGTTCTTTTTCTCTTCCTCTCCTAACTATTTTTCCTCTTTCCTCGCCTCCCAGTTAAAGAAGTCTTGGCAGTCCCCAACTCTATCTTGGAGCTCCCCTGCCCCCACACGTCAGCGCTGGCCTCTTACCACTGGAGTCATGGCAAGGCCACCATCCCAGAAACCTCCTCTGCCATCTACAACGGCTCCCTCTTGCTGTTGCCTCATGATGGAGTCGGAGGCCTCTACCAATGTGTGGCCACTGAGAACGGCTTTGCATACCCTGTGGTTTCCTACTGGGTGGACAGCCAGGACCAGCCCCTGGCCATGGATCCTGAACTGGCTGGCATTCCCCGAGAACGCGTGGAGGTGCCATTAACCAGAGTTGGCGGGGCCATGATAGCAGCCCAGCGATCCTACTGGCCTCACTTTCTCGTCGTCACTGTCCTCCTTGCCTTAGTACTTTCTGGAGCCCTTATCATCCTCCTAGCCTCTCCATTAGGAGCTCTCCGGGCCCGAGGCAAGGTCCAGGGCTGTGGGACTCTGCCCCCTGGGGAGAAGGCCCCACTGAGCAGGGAGCAGTGCCAAAAGCCTTCCAAGGACCACAGGACCTCTGCTAGTGATGTGACCACTGACAACAACCATCTAGGCACTGAGGTGGCCTAGATTCTGGATATAGGCTGGGCTGTTGAGGAGGGCAGCCAGCTGGTCATGCTGGTTGTGGGAGAGGCACCTGGCATTGCTGCCCAGTCAGAGGTGGGAATGGCACAGAGACCACCTTTCTCCCATGGCAGAAGCCATTTTCGCCACTCTGTGCCACTGATAATGCCCAGAAGGGCTATACATGGCAGCCTGCATTTCCTGTGTCAATCTTCCTCATGCCAAGCATGTGGGAGGCCCTGTAACCCCAGCTGCATTGTGACAGGAACAGCTGAGGAGAATCTTCTGGCCATTGATGAGACCCTATTGGAAACATAACAGTTCCAGGACCTTGTGGTAATGAGCACAAAACATCCAGACACCATAAGCTAGACACCCCTCCGGAAGACTGTACTCTCAAAGCAGCTGCCCCCTTGGATACCAACTCACCCCTCTCCTGGCACCCCGAGGCTCCTGAAGGAAGCTGCTCGCTCATTTTCCCCTTGTCAACCGCGTGCCACAGACTCCAAGGAAGTCCTTCTTGTTCCAGTTTGGGTAGATTGTTACTCTTTCTGCCGTTCCCCCAACAGCGGGGTCATCTGAGCCTCGTTCACTCCATGACCCTGGCAGATCCTTGGAACTCGTTCGTGTCCCCTTCCCTTTGTTTTGGGATTCAGAAAACAGCTTGTCACAGACAATTTATTTTTTATTAAAAAGATAACGCTTCTGACTAGTGCACTTTTTGTTGGAAGCGCTGTTCTTGGACAGGGCGCTTCAGCACGGCAGGGAGCAGGAGGAGCACTAGTTCTGCGTGGTGGTGTTGGTACCATCTCCTTACTGCCTCTGCTGTCCTGCCAGCCCCATCCCCGAGCCAGCCCCAAAGTCCTTCTCAGGGCTCCAAGAAGAGCTGGAAATCATCACGAATTCTGCCCCTTCCCCAGCCGGACAGCCATATGGACTAGACTCTTTGGTGTCTGCCAGATAGGCCACACCTCATCTGCCATGACTCCCCGGCCACAGCTGCTACTCTTGCTGTCCCTAGCTCTCCCACACGTCTCTCGTGACTCCAGCTCAGCCCCAGCCCTCCCCCCCTCCCGCCCAGGAGTTGGCTTTAACACTTGGTAGACAAATTTATAGGAAGATTGTGCAGCCACCCCCTCCCAGGCCATCTCTCTCTGTATTCTGACAAACAAGGCTGTCCACACCTCCACACCCCCTCTCCACTCCTTCATATCAGGAAGTCATTTGGTCATCCTCCAACCCAGGAGGCCTTTCTCTACCATGTTAGGAATTTGTTCTGTAAGTTATCTGAGCCAGCACAGCCCCCACATCGTACATTCCACCTCCATGTGTGCCCTGTATGAAAAAAATAAAACAAGCCGTGGTGGTGGGGTGGGAGGGTTAGCGCAACCTGTGATGCCAGCACTCTCTAGAATTTTCTCATCTTGCAAGACTAAAATTTTGTACCCAGTTAACAACATCTCATCCTCGCCAATCCTTCACAACTACTTATTTTTGTGAGTTTAACTGCTCCAGAAATCTATGTACATGGAATCAGGTATTTGGTTATTTATACAAATTTATTTTACTACTTGTTTATGTGATAACATGGAGTCAAACCCAGAGCCTAATGGATGCTTGGCAAGCACTCTAACATTATGCCATATCCCCATCCCTATATTCGTTGTTCCTCCCCCCCCCAGTTTTGAGGCTTGAACTCAGGGTCTGCATTGGGCTTTCTCAAGGCTAGACCATTAGCACTTAAGCCACAGCACCACTTCTGTGTTTTTCTGTGTATGTGGTACCGAGGAATTGAACCTGGGTCTTCATGCATGTGAGGCAAGTGCTCTTACCACTAAGTCAAGGGGACCCTCAGTCTTTTTTCCCCCCCTTCGGATAGACTTTCACTTAGCAAAATATCCTCCAGCTTCATCCAGGTGGTAGTATGGAACAAAATTTTCCTAGTTTAATGTTTGTGTTTCTGGCCTATTGGAGATAGAAATCAGGACCCTTGATCTTCCTAGGCAAGCCCTCCAGCACTTGAGCCAGCCCTCAGCCAAATGCCTTTGGGGTGGGGGGGCGGATTTGAACTTAGGACCCAGACCTTTGAGCTCTTTTGGTCAAAGCCAATGCTCTATCATTTTGAACCACAGTTTTACGTCCAGTTTTCTGGTAGTTAATTGGAGATAAAAGTTTCATGGACTTGTTGGCTGAGGCTAGCATTGAACCTAGACCCTCAGATTTCAGTCTTCAGAGTAGCTAGGATGATAGGTATGAGTAACCAGCGCCTGACACATCTGCTTTTTTTTTTTTAACCAGTCCTGGGCTTGAGCTCAGGGCCTGAGCACTGTCCTTGGACTTTCTCAAGGCTAGAGCTCTTCCACTTGAGCCTCAGCACCACTTCCGGCTTTTTTCTATATATGTGATGCTGAGGAATTGAGCCCGGTCTTTGTGCATGCTAGGAGAGCACTCTACCACTAGGCCAAACTCCCAGCCCCTGTTGTTGTTTTTTAAAGGTCGACCATTATTCCCTAGGTTATGTACCTCAATGTAGTTTCCTTGTTTTTCTTTCTGTCTTTCAGACTATTTCTTGCAAACTCTCTCAAGACAATCTACTGTATTCTTGCGTAGTTTTTGAGACAGCATCAGCAAGCAGTTTCAACAAATGGCCATGTGGCTGAAGTGGTAGAGCGCTAGCCTTGAGCTAAAGAGCAAAAGGACAGAACCAAAGCCCAGAGTTCAAGCCCCATGACTGACAAAAGGAAAAAAAAGAAAAGAAAAGAAGCCCAAGAGCAGACCCTGAGTTTGAGCCCCATGAATGGCAAAAAAAAAAAAAAAGAAAAAAAAAAGAGGCGCTGCCATTTTGTATGAGCAGTTGTTCTTTATGAAGAGTTGCATAGGACTTACACACCACCCACAATTAAGGCTCTGGGGTATAGTATCCTGTCAGACTTGTATTGTTCTTTTCTTTTTTCTTCTGCTATCCAGCTTGAACTCAGGGACTCAGGACTGTACCTGAGTTTTTCTCAAGCTAGTAATCTACCACACTTCCACTGTTGATTAGAGACCAGAATACATTTCTTCCCAGGCTGGTTTTGAACTACCCATCATGGAAAGTCAGTCTCTTGAATAGCTAGGATAATAGGCATAAGACAATACCACCAGGTTGGATTTGAATCTTTCTTTTCTTTTCTTTCTTTCTTCCTTTCTTTCTTTCTTTTTTTTTTCTTTCTTTCTTGCCAGTCCTGGGGCTTGAACTCAGGGCCAGAGCATGTTCCTTGGGTTTTCTCAAGGCTAGAGCTTTACCACTTGGGCCTTTTGTCTATGTATATGGTACCCAAAAATCGAACACAGTCTTCATGCATGCTAGGCAAGTACACTACCACTAGGCCAAATCCTAGCCCCTGAATTGGTATCTTTGATCTTCACTAAAAGCGTATGTCTCAGGTTCCTGATGACCAGAAATTATAAATATTGACTTAAATATAAATATATTTCTAATTATTTTAAGGTAGCAATTTGGACTAATACTATCACTAATGTGCTCTCCAGAAAAACCAACAAAATGATTCCTTGGTGGTAAAAATGATTACAAACCAGAATTTGAGAATTTTTGTACTTTCTATACAATGGTACTTCACAGGCAATGCTTGAAAACAGTACTGGTTTCAACTCTCCCTGCTTAATCCAACCTAAGCCAATGAATTGGCCTCCAAGGAGCCAAGAAATCGCAAGACTTCTGCAAAAGGCGTAAGTCTTGGGTTGCAAGAAAGGATAGGGAGGACCTACAGAAGGGTTTTGGTATCTGTGGTGAAGAGAGCGAGAAACCACGGGACGCCCTGGAACCCAAGACAGATGGGATTGTGCTCTACAGCGGGCAGGGAGGTCCAGGACAAGTGGCTGAGCCCGGCAAGCTGGGCACCAGAGAGACATTGTCTTTCCTACATAGGAAAGAATGCACTAGCAGAACATACAACCATGTGGACAACCAGGCAGGCAGGCATACAGCCAGCCATACAGACAGACAGCTGGATGGACACACAGACAGACAGACAGGGGCAGAGGGTGCATGTAACTGAAAACAGCATGAGGCACAGCAAGAGGAGGGGAGGAAGAGGTGTGGAAGGGGACCTGCAGGGCAAGGAGACTGCGCAGTGAGTGTCCAGGCTGGTGGAGGGAATTGTGTTTCTCAAGTGTCCTGCAAGGGAAGACGCTGGGAAGAAATGGAGAAAGGGGTTTGGTGCTGAATGGAGGAGCGCAGCCGGGAGAGAGGCAGGCGAGGCCGGCCGAGGAGCAAGTGTGTGTGAGTGTGTGTCGTGTTGTGATTGCGTGTGTGGTGAAGGAGAGGAAGGGGAGTGAGAGGCGGGCAGGGCCAAGGAAAAGGCGGAGAGAGGGCAGGCGAAGGTGCAAAAGGTGTAGCCCAGGCTGGTCTCGAACTCCTGATCCTCCTGCCTCATCCTCCTCGGCGATTACCGGCGTGCGCCACCACGGCCGGCGAGGAAACTGCCCGACAAACGCCTCCTTGGGCCTGATGACGCGACTCCGCCGCCTGCCAGCCAGCCAGCGCCGCCCGCCCCGCCTGCGCTGCCCACTGCGCCTGCGCGCGCTCCCGCCCGCACACCCGCCCCGCGCCGCCAGGAGGCGCACGCGGGACCCTGCCCCGCTCCACGCCCCGCCCCGCGCCCCGCCTCCTCACTCCACCTCCGGCCGCCCGCCCGCCCCGTCCCGGCCCCCCCCTCCCGGCTCCCCACCCGCTCCGCTCTTCCAGCCCGGGACCGGCTCCTCCCTGGGCCTCCGGGCCGCTCCACCTCGGGACCTCCGCCTCCCGTCCGCCCCGCCCCGCCCCGCCGGCCCCACGGCAGCCTCGCCTGGCCCCGGGGCGTGGGGGTCCCCGCTCTCTTCTTCCACCCATGTAACAACAGAACCGAGGTCAGAAACCTACCACAGGATTTGGCCTCTCGGGGGATCACGGCGCAGTGGCAGAGTGCTTCCCTCACGGGCGGGATGCCCGGTTCCCCTTGTCAGTACCACACGACTGGAGAGGTCCGACGGGGTTTGAGCCTCCAGTGGCGGAGGGCCTGCCGTGAGGAAGCTCCAGGGCCATGTCCAGTCCTGAGTGCAAGCCTCAGGGTGGGCAGAAAAGCCAGCCACCCACTAAGATTTCGCTGCTGTGTGCTGCTGGCTCCGCTCTGTCTGTAAGCCTAGGAAGGCGGATCCAGGGCCTCAGCTGATAGCTGATAACAAAAGTTCTTGAGTTTGTTTTGCCTTTTTTTTTATTAACCAGTCTTGGGGTTCAAACGCAGGGGCCTGAGCCCTGGCCTTGTGTTCTCGGTCCTTGGGAGAGTCATGTCTCCAAATAACGACCAGAAAACGGGAAGTGGGGCTGTTAGTCAAGGTGATAGAGCTCTAGCGTTGAGCTGAAGAGCTGATGAACTTCCCCTGGGCTGTGGTTACGGGGTCAGGAGGAGGGGATCCACACCTCTCCAGGTGGGGATTCCACGTCCCACCAGAGTCCACCACACAGAGGCAGTCTCATATAAAAAGGTGAATTTATTGGGGAAGCAGACGGGGAACTGACCGGCCAGGGACACAGCGCAGACTCCGGAGCGGACACTGTGACCCCGAGCGGCTCTCATGCTGGGTTTTAAGGGCAAAACCCACCCAGGTGGCCAATGGGATAGTCACATACACAGAGGGACCATTGCCAGCTCTGGCCTCATGCAGGCAGCCAATAGGGTTACAGCCCAGTGTTTGAATTTACCTATCACCTTAGTTGGAAAAGCAGGCCCACCCCCACCCAAGCGGATATCCCTCCTCATGGGGGTGGGGAGAAGGTCAAGGTTGCCCCTCCCCAAGAGGGCAAAGGTGGCTGGGCTGTACCATTGTCGACCTTCCACAATGGGTCGGGGGAACTCAGGCATTCCGGATGGCGCCAGTCCCTCCTCCCCTTAACACTCCTTGCTCCCCTTAACATTGTGAGTTCAAGCCCTACAACCAGAAGAAAAAAAAAAAAAGGAGTATGCACCTTAACTAGCCGGAGTTAAAAAAAAAAATCAACTAGTTTTCCTGAGGAAAACTAGTTACAGTACTCAGAATAAGAGTTTAAGTAACTAATAATTACCAGGGCCAAGGCACTTGACCAACACAGGCACTGTTTTTTAAAGCCCTTTCTTTCAAGATTTAGCAGAAAGCCAGCAAACTACTTTGACAGAAAAGATTCAGTTCTCACAGTGTGCACCCAGTCACTTCGGTTGAAATATTGTGTATAGGTTTGTTTCTTTAAATTTTCACGTTTAGTATCATATTATACAGCTCATTATTAAGTAAAATTTGTATATTCCAATAAAATTTTAAAACCATTATAAATTCCACACTGGGATAGTCATGGTTATTTGTGCCTCTGATGCTGCACTGTAGGGACTGAGGCAATTTTGTGAATTAGATGCCAGTCTAGGGTACATAGTAAGGCCTGGTTTCAGGAATTGGAAAGTTAAGTGCCCGGTTAGTGCAAGGGGAACGTCAGAAGAGCCTGGAAATACAGAGTAAGAATTTTTTTTTAATTAAGTTGAATATAATTTTATTTTATTTTTATTTATTGCCAGTTCTGGGCTTGAGCTCAGGGCCTGAGCACTGTCCTTGGACTTTCTCAAGGCTAGAGCTCTACCACTTGAGCCTCAGCACCATTTCCCGGCTTTTTTCTATGTATGTGGTACCGAGGTATCGAACCCAGGTCTTCGTGAATGCTAGGCAAGCATTCTACCAGTAGGCCAAACTCCCGGCCCCCAGAGTAAAAATTTTAAATATATATATAAGTCCCACTTCAGAGCTGGATGAGGTTTGTCCTGGATGAGCTTTGCCATCTTTCTTTCTAACTCTACAAAATGTCTTTTATTCTAAAACTGTTAAACCTCAGTCTTTCCTGTTGGTCTTTGACTTTATGTTTTCTCTTTATGATTTTTTTTTTTTTTTTTTTTTGCAGTCATGTGGCTTGAAGTCAGGACATGGATTCTGTGCCTGAGTTTTCCCCCTCAAGACTAGTACTTTGAGTGACAGCTCCATTTCTGGTTTTCTGATGATTGATCAGAGACTAGAGTCTCACGGGGACTTTTCAGCCTCAGCTGACTTTGAACTCTGATCCTCAGATCTCATCCTCGTAGTAGCTAGGATTAGAGATGTAAGCGCTCCTCCTCCCAACAGTATTTTTGTTTTGATTTTGTTTTTCTGCCAGTCATGGGGCTTGAACACAGTGCCTGAGCATTGTCCTTGAGATTTTCTCAAGGCTAGATCTCTATCACTTGAGCCACAGCACTACTTCCACCTTTTTACATTTTTCTATGTTTGTGCTACCAAGGAATTGAACCCGGGTCTTCATGCATGCTAAGCAAGCACTTTAACCACTAGGCCAAACTCCCGGCCCCCTAATTATATGTTTTTAAATACACACACTAGAATTTTTGTGTCTATGCCAAGTATACTGACCTAATGATTAGATCTGAAGCTGGGTTTGCTCCAGTAACTCAAAACTGTAATCCTAGCCACTGAGGAGGCTGAGACCTGAAGTTAGGCGAGGCAGCACAGTCTATGAGACTGGCTGGAAATGTAGCTTGGCTTTAAAGTGATTGGCTGCTAGCCGTGAGAAAAACAAAACAAGACACTCAGGGACGGTGCCCTGAGTTTGAGGACCAGCATAAAAAATAAACATTCATTTAAATAGATCCCAAAACACAGGGTGACCTAGGAAAAAGCAGGAGATTCACGTTACTTCACACAGTCCTGGGGGCTGGGAATGTGGCTTAGTGGTAGAGTGCTTGCCTGCATGCCCAGGCTCTGAGTTCAAGGACCAGAACGGCCACCCCCCAACAAAGGGCACTGGGTAAACCCGTCTCCACGAATTAGAAGGAGCCCCACGGGGCGCGCACGCGCTCTAGAGAGTGAGGCTGAAGAAGGCGTGGCCACTGCCCTCATCCAAGATGGCGGTCGGCGCCGCCAATCACCGCCTCCACGGAGGGGGAGGCTGAAGGCCTCGAAACCCCATTGGTGGAATTCTTGAAAGCCATTCTCACTCCCTGGGGGCGGGAATGACAGCGTCCGGCTTTCCGCTTCCGGCAGCACAGGGCTCCCTGTCGAGATGGAGGAAGATGCGACCCGAAGCCGACTGTCACCGGGAACGGAGGGTGTATCGGGAGCTGCGGCCTAGAAGTTCGGGCTTGGCGTTCGCCTCGGGCGCGGCGGGACCGCCCGGCTCGGAGACGGTAAGGAATGCTGGCTGTGGACGATTGGCCAGGGGTACCGGACTCGTCCCGGAGGCGCGGACGCCCGCGGGGTGCCGTGCCCGGGGAGCCCGCCCTGCACGTCTGGAAATGAAGGACAGGTCTGGCACGACGTCTTCTCCTGGCAGACGAGCACGCGATTTGCTGTCAGCGACAGCAGCAGTTACATCGGGGCATGTCGGAGAGGCGTCCGTCCGCGCGGGGCCAGATCGGAGCGCCACTAAGGAGGGTGTCACGTGGGGAGGATTGTGATGAGTCCGTGACGAGGGGTCACGTGGAGACCCGTGGAAGGCCGAGGAAAGCTGGGTGGGAATCCCACCAGATCCCAGGGAGATTAGAGGAAGGGTGGGAGACATCGCTGGGGATCTCACTTAGGGCACTGTAGGCACAGTAGGACAGTTGGGCAAGCGTGCACATGGATTCCTGTTCACGTGGATTAAGCTCCTAGATGCAGAGCCTTGATCCCGATGAGGTCGGGAGGAGAGAAAGAATAGAGAATGCTGTTATCCTCTCTTCCATCCGAGAAGTGGGGACCGATGCATGTCTCATCAGGAGTTGGATTAGGTGATTCCATTGGCAGGATTGTTTGAGGAGAGAATTGAGACAGAGACAGAGGGCAGGTGTTCTAAAGTCAGCATGCAGTTAGACAACTCCTGATCTAGTCATAATGGTCCTGGAATTCTAGAATAGTTATCATATGTACAATACTGAAAATCCTTAATAGTTAAAGCAGTGCTTCTTTTGATATGCATGTAAATCACCTAGAGATTTTGTTGTCAGCTCTTATTCACAAAGTCTAAAGTGCAACCTGAAATCCTTCTTTTCTTCCTTCCCCCCTCCCTCTCTCCCTCCCTCTCTCCCTCCCTTTCTCCCTCCTCTCCCTCCCTTTCTCCCTCCCTCCCTTCTTCCCTCCCTTTCTCTCTTCCTCCCTCCCTTTCTTCCTTTCTTCCTTTTCAGTATTAGGGCTCCATCTCTGACATTTCATTTGAAGATTCAGGTTAATATGCTCCTGGTGCATCTGTTCAGTCTTCACAGGAATACTTGCCTAAGCAATATAAAAAGTAGGAGGAAAGCTGGGGATGGAGCTGTGCATAGAAATGAATCTGAAGCCAGGCAAGGTGGCTCACACCTTTTATCCTAGCTACTCAGATGGCTGAGATCTGAGGATCAAGGCTCAAAGCCAGCCCAGCACAAAAAAGGACCTGAGACTCTTATCTCCAATTAACCTCTAGAAAATGGGAAGTGGGGCTTGGCTTAAGGGTAGGGTGGTAGCCTTGAGTATACAGCTTAGGGGTAGAGCAGTAGCCTTGAGCTGAAGAGCCTAGGGACAGACCAAGTTCAAGCCCCATGACCCACACACAAAAATATTAATAAATAAAAAATAAAGTCTGAGAAAAGCCCCAGAAAGAGAAGTGAATGCTAACAGAAGTTTGCACACATTTTTCTTTTCTTTCTTTCTTTTTTTTTTTTTGTGGTGGGTCATGGGGCTTGAACTCTGCTTGGGCACTGTTCCTGAGCTCTTCAGCTCAAGGCTACCTCCCTATCCCTGGTCCTGGGCGCTGTCCCTGGGCTCTTCAGCTCCAGAAGACTGACCTACCCTTGAGCCCCTGGAGTTAAGCCCCACTTCCCATTTTTCTGGAGGTCAATTGGAGATAAGAGTCTCAGGTCCTTTTGTGCCCAGGCTGGCTTTAAACCTTGATCCTCAGATCTCAGCCTCCTGAGTAGCTAGGATTACAGGCGTGAGCCACTGCACCTGGCTTGGATAGAGGATTTTCTAGAGGGTAGAACAAGAGGAACTGGTTTTGATATTTCAGCAGGAAATTTGAAAGTTATATAACAACAGAGCAGGTTGAGATCCCACTTTCTGGAAGCATCCTCCCTTTTTCAATGGGACAGAGTAGATAGTTTCTGAGACATGTTACCCTTCTTACTAGTGACTTATTTTTTGAGATATGACTCTTAATGGCTTCTCCTGATACCATAACAACAGTAGGACTTATCTACAGAAAGTCCTTGCTACCTTTTGGGAATGTTAAATAGACTGGCACGTATGAGAACTGGAGGCAGATGAGGAAAGGGAGCAATGGGTTTTTCATCAGGAGATGCTGGTTCAGCCTGACAAGGAACCCACGAAGAAAGCACTCATGAAAACCTTGCCCTAGGTGGGCATTGGTGGCTCCTGCTTGTAAATTCTAGTTACTCAGGAAGCTGAGATCTGAGAATTGTGGTTCAAAGCCAGTCCCGACAGGAAAATCTGAGACTCTTATTTCCAGTTAAATACCAAAAAGCCAGAAATGAAGTGGTTCATGTGGTATACCACTACCCCTAAGCACAAAAGCTCAAGGACAGTGCCCAAGCCCTGAGTTCAAGCTTCAGGAATGGTACACACACACACACACACACACACACACACACACACACGTACGTGACCTACTTGGAACAGAACCCTATGTGGCTATGCCCTTCTGCCCTGTATTGCATGCAGTTCACACATGTCCAGCTGGAATCCTGCCTGCTTGAGCCCGACTGAAATTGTCCTGTGGTGACAATATGCCACCCCAGCCAGTCACAAGCACATTGGGGTAGCATAGGCAGCACCTTACTTTCTTTGAAACAGGCTGAGAGAAGTCCTGGGGCAGCTGCATGGCTAGCAGCTATGTTTAACCCTGGGTGACATACAGTTATGAAGGTATTAACTCTGCGTTTCACTGGTAGGAATGACTTGGTTTCCAGTTTAACAAAGTGATTTGTATTGGAATCTTCAACTCCCATAGGGCAGAAGCCCTGGCTGAGTGGAGAAGCTTGATCTGGCCTCTACCATGACCAGCTGCATGACTTTGGGGCTATAACATTTAACCTGCCTGGCCTCATTTATCAGAAGTGTTTATGTTCAGGTTAAGTTGTAAGGATTACATGAGGCAGTGGGTGTTGAGTAAATCTAGTATTCCCCTGTGTGTCCTCACTATTCAGTAGTGTTTAACACCCTGCAGGGAGGAGGGACAGTGACTCCCTTCTCTTGAATGGTTCAGACAAGATTGCCTTGCTGGTCTTACAGTGTATCTTGTGCTGAGGCTGGGAAACACTTTGGTCCACAGCAATGACATATCAGTGTTCTAGAAGTTCTCTTGCCTGTAAACTCTGCCTCTTGCTCATTTCCACTAGCAAGGGTAGATTTTCCATTCTAGCAAATCCAGTTGACTCTGTTTTCTCATTTCTAAGCCACTTTTTCCTCTGGTTTTCTAATTCCATGTGCCTGGTTCATATCTCAGCTCTCAAGTATTTAATTTACACTATGGGCAGTCTATACTTTAATGAAATTGCTACAGGCAAACAGGGATTCCTCGCCTAAAAGCCAGCCTGACTTTCTTTCTTTCTTTTTCTTTTTCTTTTTTTTTTTATTGTCGGTTGTGGGGCTTGAACTCTGGGAATTGGGCTCTGTCCCTGAACTCTTCAGCTCAAGGTTACTGCCCTACCCCTTTAAGCCTCAGCACCACTTCCGGTTTTCTAGTACTTAATTGAAGATAAGAGTCTCATGGTCCTTAGTGCCAGGGCTGGCTTTGGGCTGGCTCTGAACTGCGATCCTTAGATCTCAGCCTCCTAAGTACCTACTACTGTAGGTATGAGCCGCTGCACCTGGCTGCCAACCTGACTTTCACACTAAACCAAGAACAGTTTCCATGTAACAAAGGCTACATGAGCTTGAGTTGGGATTTGGGGTTGGGGAAACTGAGAATAAACCATAATCAGACATGTGCTAAAAGGTTTGCCACAGAAATTGCTTGTATAGAACAGTTGTCCCTGTGATGTGACCACCTCCTTAAAAGCCCTATGTTGTTGTTTTTTTTTTTCAAAGCCTGGGAATCCTGACTTTCCAATATCCTACAGAACAAGGGTAGGTTACACTGGAACACATAGCATTGCCACCAAGTATATATCCAACATATGACATCCTATGATGTCACATTTCTTAACTTTTGAAACGCCTGTGTTATAGCTCAGCCTGACCTGAACTTGCTGTCCTCCTGCCTCAGCTATGAATAAAGGTGTGTGCCAATTCTAGGCAATGGATAAACATAACATGTGGAATCATTAACATCAATTTGCCCTGTACTCCAGGGCAGATATGAAGTACTTTTTTCTGTATTTCATATCTGTTTCCAAGAGAGGTCCATTGTGTCCTTGGACATATCATGATGTTTTAAAAGGCAGAATGTGTCTTCTGTGTCACTTGTCACCTTCATTCTCAAGGACTCAACCACTCAAGAGGCTTAGGATTGAGAACACTAGGTCAAACATATCCTCCACCCTATAGTAAATTCTCAAGACTCTTCAGGGAAACGCTCAAGTGGATCTTTTTTCTTTCTGGAATTAATTATCTAGTAACCAAAGAGGACTCTGACCTTTGTCCTGTTCCTTACTTTCTCACTGCTTTCGCTGGAGGGATGCTGGTGGTGGTGGTGGTGGTGGCGGCGGCTGCGGTGGTGGTGGTAGTGGTGGTGGTAGTGGCAGCAGTTGGAGGAGTGCCTTGAACTCTTCCCTACTCCCTTCTAATGCAGACTGGAGAGAATATACAGTACAGTGAGTATGGGTTGGGAGCTCAGAGTGGCTAGCACTAAAAACCAAAAGTAAAATAAAATGCCTCAGGTAGTAAATAATGGTAAGAAGGGCTCTGATGTGGATAAAAGGCCAAAGATAGTGCTCCATTTCAAATGTAAGAGCATCAGAACTGGAGCCCTCCCTTTCAGCCCATTTAAAGAGCAACATTCAGCCAGGCAAGGTGGCTTACATCTGTAATCCTAGCAACTCAAGAGGTTAGGATCTGAGGATTTTGGTTCAAAGCCAGTCCAGGCCCTAAAGTCTGTGAGATGCTTATCTCCAGTTAATCACTTGAAAATCAGAAGTGGCACTGTGGTTCAAGGAGTAGGGCAGTAGCCTTGAGTTGAAGAGCTCAGGGACAACACCTAGGTCCAGAGTTCAAGTCCCATGACTGCAAAAAAAAAAAAAAGTGATACATTCTTTCAGGTAGTTAATTTGCCTATAGTATCCTGAGCTCTGCCTTGATGGGCCAGACAAGGGGAGCAGTCCTTTCTGGAAGAGTGACACCATGGTCTAAGCAGAGACAGAGTTCAGGTTCCTATAAATAAGGTTGGGAGCTCAGGTGAATGGAGTCAGCAAAATCACTGTGGTGAGGAATGTTTTTTCTTTTTTTGTCAGTCATGGGTGTTGTCCCTAAGCTCTTCAGCTACCGCCCTATCCCTGGAGCCACAACACCACTTGCAGTTTTCTAGTGGTTAATTGGAGATAAGAGTCTCGTGGACTTCCCTGCCTGGGCTGGCTTTGAACCCTGACCCTCAGATCTCAGCCTCCTGAGTAGCTAGGATGACAGGCGTGAGCCACCAGTATCTGGCTGTGAGGAATTATTTCTGGAGGAGTAGATCTGAATTGCAAAGGACTAGGCAAAGACACAGCATAAGCCAGAAGGGTTCCTGATCTGTGGTGACAGCCAGGCTGACTGAGAAGGGGTCTCCAGAGCTTAGTCAGAACAAGGATACAAAGTTCTGACCTCCTTTTTCACATTCCTCCACTCTGCTCGGATCCCAGGTCTTCAGGCACAATGGAGGACAAGCGCAACATCCAAATCATTGAGTGGGAACATCTGGACAAGAAGAAGTTCTATGTGTTTGGTGTGGCGATGACAATGATGATCCGCGTTAGCATGTACCCATTCACCCTCATCCGCACCCGGCTGCAGGTTCAGAAGGGGAAGAGCCTCTACCATGGGACCTTTGATGCCTTCATCAAGATCCTTCGTGCAGATGGCGTGACGGGCCTGTATCGGGGATTCCTGGTCAACACCTTCACGCTTATCTCTGGCCAATGCTATGTCACTACCTACGAGCTCACTCGGAAATTTGTGTCTGACTATAGTCAGAGCAACACCGTTAAGTCACTAGTGGCTGGTGGCTCAGCCTCCCTAGTGGCCCAGAGCATCACTGTGCCCATTGACGTAGTCTCCCAGCACCTGATGATGCAGCGCAAGGGTGAAAAACTAGGCCGCTTCCAGGTGCATGGGAACCCAGAGGGACACGGGGTTATTGCTTTCGGCCAAACTAAAGACATCATCAGGCAGATCCTGCGGGCTGATGGGCTTCGAGGCTTCTACCGAGGCTATGTGGCATCCCTGCTTACCTATATCCCAAACAGTGCCGTCTGGTGGCCCTTTTATCACTTCTATGCAGGTAAGCAAGAACAGCCGCGGGGTACTGAGGGAGCTAAAATACTGGCAGGTTGGAATGGAAGTGAGATTTAATGGGGGAATAGAGCATTCGGGAAACATTGGACTCAAAGGAGAATAAGGCATAGTTCTTGCCTTTTGAAATACTTGCCTAGCATGGGGATGGTTTCTTCCCCAGCACTGCAAGAAACAAAGACAAAATATCTTCTCAGGAAAAGTGAACATTTTCTCTGAAGTGTGTCTTTGGCCTATTTCCATTTGATTTTAGTTACAGCTAAAGATTAATTTTTAAATGTGTTTCGTGTCATTAAACATGACATTTAAACAATGTCTCTAATTCCCATTTGCAGGCTAACTTGTTGAGCCCTTTAAGATGGTTGTTTCCTTCCTTCCCTCCCTCCCTCCCTCCCTCCTTCCTTCTCTCCCTCCTTCCTTCTTTCTTTCCCTTTCTTCTCCCTCCCCCTCCCTCCTCACCTTCTCCTCCCCCTTTCTCTTTCTTTTACTCATTAGTTGTTGCCAGGCGCTGGTGCTCATATCTGTAACCCAAGCTACTCAGAAGATGGTTCAAAACCATCCTGGGTATAAAATTCCCTGAGACTATTATCTCCAGTAACTCTAGAAAACTGGAAGTGGTGCTGGGCTTCAAAGTGGTAGAGCACTAGCCTTGAGCAAAAAACGCTTAGGGACAGCACCCATGCCCTGAGTTTACATCCCATGATGGAAACACACACACATTTGTGGTAAAGTGAGGTTTCATTGTGACAGTTCTAATACAATGTATCCCAATCAAAGTTACCCACTCTACCATTCAGCCTATTTTTGATTAAAAAAAAAAAAGTCTCACTATATAGCTCAGAAAAACCTTATAGCCCAGTCTGGCATCAAATTTATAATTGTCTTGCCTTAGCCTCTCCAATGCTGGGATTACTGGTATGTACTTACCATGCCAAGCTTACATCTGTATTTCTTTTTTGTGTGTGCTGGTACTGGAACTTTAACTCTGGACCTTAAACTTTCTCTCAGCTTGTTTGCTTAAGGCATTCTACTACTTGAGGTACACTTTTTTTTTTCATATATTTTTTATTGTAATTAATAGAAGGGTTACATTATATTCACCAGATAGAAGGTGCATTACTTCACAAACATTGATACCCTTTCTCATGTTTTGGTCCCCATTTCCCTCTCCCCACCCCCATACTTCTTTTTTTTTCTTTTCTTTAACAATCCTGGGGCTTGAACTCAGGGCCTGAGCACTGCCCTTGGGCATTCTCACCCTTGGGCATTCTCATGGCAAGCCCTCTACCATTTGAGCCACAGCACCACTTCCAGCTTTTCTATATATGTGGTACCGAGGCATCTAGCACTTTTACTATTATACCACCTCTTAGTCTCAAGTTACACTCCTAAAATAGCATTTTGGTGGTTAATTTGATATAGAGTCTTGAAGAATTTTCTTCCCAGGCAGGCTTTGATTTCATCCTCCTGAGTAACAAGGATTATAGGCTTGAGCCTTTAGCACTTGGTTTGCATTTGAGATGCAAATAAATATTCATCCCAAGCTAGATTTTCTGATTTATTGTTATCTGTCAGTGTAGCCATATTTTTCTCCAGATTGCTGAGGCTGAAGCTCTAGGGACTGCTCTTTCCCCCCCCCCCCTTTTCTTTTGCCACTTCTGGAGCTTGAACTCAGGGCCTAGGCACTGTTTATGGGTTTTCTCAAGGCTGGAGCTCTGCCACTTGAACCACAGCACCACTTCTGGCTTTTTCTATGTGGTACTGAGAAATTGAACCTGGGTCTTCTGTGCATGCTAGGCAAGCAGTGTACCACTAGGCCACACTCCTGGGCCCATCTAGGGACTATTCTTAGACTTCCTTCTTCCTTATCCCACAGTTAGTCCTGGTGACTACAATATCTCTCCCAACTGCTTTTCCATTCCTACTCCTTTTCTGAAAATCATGCTGATGTTCCATCCTCCCGATCTTGGCACCAGCTTTCTAGCTACTGTAAGTTCTCTTCCTCTCCATGCATTTCACATGTCCCTAATAAACTGATCTTTTTTGTGCCAGTCCTGGGGCTTGAATTCAGGGCCTGGGCACTGTCTGAGCTTTTGTGCTTAAGGCTAGTGCTCTACCACTTGAGCCACAGTGCCACTTCCTGCTTTTTCTGTTTATGTGGTACTGTGGAATTGAACCCAAGCGTGGTGATCTTACCCCCTGCCTCTGGAGTACTGGAATTTAGGTGTGTACTACCATGCCCTCCTTGTTTCTCAGTTTTTTGTTTTTGTTTTGCCTTGTCTTTTTTTCCTTTCCTCTTTTAAAATTTCACTTATTTATTTTTGTTTCTGTGGTACCAAAGAAATGAACCCAGGGCCTCATGCATGCTAGGCAAGCACTCTACTGTTAAACCACATCCCTAGCCCCCTCTTTTTTTGTTTGTTAGTGGGGCTTGGATTCAGGATGTGAGGCTCTGTCCCTACGTTTTTTTTCCCTCAGGGCTAGCGTTCTACCACATTGAACCACAGTACCACTTCCAGTTTTCTAGGAGTTAGTTGGAGATAAAGTCTCACAGATTTTTCTGCCCCAGCTGGCTTCAAACCATGACCCTCAAATCTCAGCATCCTGAACCACCAGGCACCCCTTGTTTCTCAGTTTTATGAATGGCATTTATCACAGTGCTTAGCATCTAGTAAACATTAAGTCAGTATGTCTACAAAGTCACTGAACCAGGAGGAATTTAAACCAACTTGCCCTGGGTTTATATTCTTTATAAACATTTGTTGACTGAATAATGAAGGAAAGACACAGATTCTGTTTCCTACCATTTTGGCAGTGTCTTGCTATATAGCCTAGGCTGGTCTCGACTTGTCTTGAACTTGACCCTCCCAAGTGCTGAGATTACAGATATGAATTGTCACATCTGACAAAGCTTACCCTTGCCTTTGTGTTTTCATCTTTTCTGTAAACCACAAAAGTGATGTTGTGTATAATTTGAATCAGGCAAGTGCACACAGGTCCAAGGAGGCAGCAGTGCAGTCCCAGTGTACATTCTTTTTTTAAGTTTATTAAGCGGTTTTTAATATTACACAGATGATACATCTTTGAACACCGAACTAAACTTATGCCAGAGTGCATTGTGTTTTTTTTTTTTTGTTTGTTTATTTGTTTTTGCCAGTCCTGGGCTTGAGCTCAGGGCCTGAGCACTGTCCTTGGGTTTTCTCAAGGCTAGAGCTCTACCACTTGAGCCTCAGCACCACGTCCAGCTTTTTCTAAGTATGTGGTACCAAGGAATGGAACCCGGGTCTTTGTGCATACTAGGCAAGCACTCTACCACTAGGCCAAACTCCCGGCCCCACTTCTGGCTTTTTCTGTGTATGTGATATGTAGGAATTGAACCCAAGCCTTCGTGCATACTAGGCAAGCACTCTACCACTAGGCTATGCTCCTGATCCCTCCACAGATCTCTTATAGGCATAAGCCACTGGTACTTGGCAATCTCAAGACTCTTACCCCTAATTAGCCAGCAAAATGTTAGAAGTAGAAGTGTGGCTCAAGTTATAAAACATTAGTCATTAGCAAGGCACTGGTGGCTCACATCTGTAGTCCTAGCTATTAAGAGGCTAAGTTCTGAGGATCAGGGTTCAAAGCCAGCCTGGGAAAGAAAATCCATGAGACTCAATTGCCCACCAGAAAGCCAGAAGTGAAGCTGTGGCTCTAAGTGGTAGAGCACTAGCCTTGAGTAAAAACTCAGAGACAACATTCAGGCCCTGAATTAAAGCCCCATGACTGACCAAAAACAAACAAACAAACAAACAAAAAACTAGCTAGGGGCCAAGTGTTTGGCCTAGTGGTAGCATGCACAAAGACATGGGCTCCATTCCTCAGTACCACATAAATAGTTAAAGCCAGAAGTGGTACTGTGGTGCAAGTGGTACAGCACCGGCCTTGAGAAAGACCCAAGGACAATGCCTAGGTCCTGAGTTTAAGCCCCAGGACTGGAAAAAAAAACAAAATTGCTATGATCAGAAACGTCAGGTGAGAGCTGGAGACCTTGAGCTCAGGCCAGCACAAAAAAGCAGCTATTCATATGGTCCAAAATTCACAAGACAGGCAAACATAGGTAAAGGATCTTCATCCATCATAGCCACCAGTTTCCTTCCCCTCCATACACAGAGAGTGTCAGCGTCACAGTTTAACAGGTCTTACCAGAGTTATACATAAGAAAATTGGTAGCTTATGCTCCCCCCTCTTCTGTCAGTCATGGGGCTTGAGCTCAGGTCCTGGGTTCTGTCCCGGAGGTTTTTTTTCTCAAGACCACTTGAGCCGCAGCTCCACTTCTAGTTTTCTAGTGATTTGCTGATGATAAAACTCTCATGGACTTTCCTGTCCAGAGTATCTTTGACTCAATCCTCAGAGCTCAACCTTTTTAGTAGCTAGTATTACATACATGAGCCACCAACTTCCAGCAGGAATGATTTTCTATCAGATAAAAGCAGTTAGCAAACAAAAAGGTTTGGAATTCCTTTCTCCAGAGGAATGTTGTCCTGTTTAACTAACCAAGACATCACCAAAATGACTTTTAGAAAGAGCCAGAGATGTATAATGTGAATTTTTGTTGGATGCAAGTGGAAGCAATGAAGAGAAAGATGTAAAGTTCCAAGGTTGTGAAGGACCGAGGGCTTGTCATGTTGCAAAGGCTGATGGGTAGAAGCAACCAGCATAGTGAGGGCAGATGGGTGATTCCTCATGTCTTGAGGCATTATCTTTCCCTGGATTCCAGAGCAGCTCTCGTACCTGTGTCCTAAGGAGTGCCCTCACATTGTCTTTCAAGCCGTCTCGGGGCCCATGGCTGCAGCCACTGCCTCCATCCTCACCAATCCCATGGATGTCATCCGAACTCGTGTGCAGGTAATGCTGGCCGCCGCCTCCTCCTCCAAGAGAAGCCACTAGATGCATGATGTTTAGGCCCTCCGGGTTCCCCTGGCCCAGCCTTCCCTGTATTTGCTGTTCATAGAAACTAGTTGAGCACTTAGAAGCCTCTAGATTGCGTCTCATACTCTGCTGCCTATACCTGTTGCATGCCCAGACTCCAGGAATTCATACTATTTTCCTCTAGTCTTTAGCTAGAATCCTGTTCTGTAGCCTACTAACAAAGGCTAGAAACCACTCCTTCCTCACTTTTCAGGGTTTCGATTTTTAGAAGTATATTTTTCAGGTAAAAGTATGGTTACTGCTTTTGTTTTTGCCTTTTTTAATTATTTAATTTATTGTTATTATAAAATTGAAGAACAGAGGCATTACAATTATATGAGCTACGTAACTAGTACATTTCCTTTCATAGTGTCTTCCCTTCCCTCAGTCTCTCCCAGTCCCTCTCTCCCATCTTCACTCACAAGTTGTATAGTTGACCTTCATCACAGTGTCTAGATCCACTAGGCTGTGGGCATTCTCTCTCTCTCTCTCTCTCTCTCTCTCCTTCCTCTCTCTCTCTCTGGTCCTGGGGCTTGAACTCAGCCTGGGTGCTGTCCCTGAGCTCAAGGTTAGCACTCTACCATTTAAGTCACAGTGCTACTCCAGACTTTTTCTGTTTATGTGGTACTGAGGAATCGAACCCAGGGCTTTCATGCATGTTAAGCAAGCACTCTAACACCAATCCACATTCCCAGCCCATGACTGTTCTTAACAGATTTTACAGCAAACAGGTTGACAAAGCTCTTTGTCATGCTGCCTAAAATTATAGTCTGTCAGTTCTGAAGACAATTCCATAGAATCTGAATGACTGTGTATAGTAGACAAAGCGTAAGTTTTCGGTATAAAGGTTTAGGTGGAGAGCAAGGGATATTTTTAATGTCTGACTTGGATAACACAAGAGGAAAAGTGAATCAAGAAAGATGTTTGGGAGTGTGGGGTCATTGCATTATGGTGAAAAGAAGAGAAGACAAAAAAATGTTTAACAGGTTTAGGATCAAGTGAGTTTTTCTGGCACTAAAGTGTCAGGAGATAGGTAGCAAATACAGGTTTTTGTTGGTTGATTGGTTGGTTGGTTGGTCGATCAATCAGTCAGTCAGTCAGTCATGGGGCTTGAACTCAGGGCCTAGGTACTGTCCCTGAGCTTTTTAACTCAAGGCTGGACCTCTACCACTTTGAGCCACAGCTCCACTTCCAGTTCTGATGATTATTGGAGATCAGAGTCTCATAGACTTTCCTGCCAAGGCTGGCTTTGAACCATGATTTCTAGATCTCAGCCTCCTGAGTAGCTAGGATTACAGGCATAAGCCACTAGCACCCAGCTTAAATGTAGGTATTTTTGTTCCTAGGAAAGAATGCTTCCTTCAACATTAGAAAATGAATGCATAGACATCTGATTGGCTTGTAAATAAAGTGCATGCTCCATGACCTATTCTGTCCTGATCTTTGTCACAAGTCCTTTTGGCAGGAGACCCAGGGGAAAGGACGAGTTATTACTTTAAGGAGTTTCTAGGCTGGAAGCACAAGCATAGCTGAAAATGTTCTTGATATGACTGGGTAAGTGGGAGGTTAGTGGAATAGAAGTGTTTAGGTGAGAGTACTGAAGGAGAAGAAAGTGGTGTGGAAAAGGCTGCTGAAGGAGGCAGAGTGGGACGGGAATGTGTTTGTAACAGGGTAGGCCCACATTGCTCAGGTCATCCTGAATGGGGAGCAGTATGAAGACGAGAGCTTTGGTCCACTGTTGGGTAAGAGGCTTTGGGGTAGTCTCTTTAAGGTGTGGTTTGGGGCTCAAGGGAAGGAAAGAAGAAAATATTTTTGTGTTGTCTAGACACTTCTGGTGTGATGAGAAGATAGACCACAGTATCTGTGATAACAATAGGGACAGTGCCACACATCTTAGCTCTGGGTTTCAGAAGCGTTGAGATGACAAGAGTCAAAAATTATAATCTGGTCGAACTTCAGAGGATCTTAGAAGGGATTGAACCTAGCCTTCCTGAGATCAGAGAGAAGCACCCAGTCCTAAGACTTACAGCTTGTAGTTTATCTAATGATAATTAACAACTAGTAGGTATAGAACACCTACTGTCTGCCAGGTGCTGTTGTGGGCATTTCTAAATATTATTTTCTTAGCTCAGAACAACCTCATGGCACGGCTTAGGTACTGTTATCACTGTGGTTTTTGTTTATTGTCAGTCCTGGGGCTTGAACTCTGGGCCTGAGTACTGTCCTTGGGCTTTCTCAAGGCTAGAGCTCTTCCACTTGAGCCACAGCACCACTTGCAGCTTTTTCTCCATCTGTGGTCTTCGTGCATGCTAGGCAAGCACTCTACCACTAGGCCATACTCCTGGCCCTCACTGTGTTTGTTATTTGAGGAAACTGAGGTGAAAAGAAAGTAAATTACCCAAGGTTGTGCTGTTAGCAAGCTGGGTAGCAGACTTCAAACCTAGCCAGTCTGGCACCAGAGAGAATGTATACTGAGTCATTGTGAATCTCTTTGAAGCAGGTGTATCCCTTCTGACTCCCAAGTCTAGCTCTTCCCCACTTGAGCCTAAGGCAGCAGACACTAAGCAGAAATGTAACTAAAAACTGGCCTTTCACTGTGTTGACTTTTCCAGGTTGAAGGCAAAAGCTCTATCATCTTGACATTCAGACAGCTGATGGCAGAGGAGGGGCCTTGGGGCCTCATGAAAGGTCTTTCGGCACGAATCATCTCAGCCACCCCCTCCACTATCGTCATTGTCGTGGGCTACGAGAGCCTCAAGAAACTCAGCCTCAGACCCGAGTTGGTGGACTCAAGACACTGGTAGCCAGTGGTGGACAGAGAAGCCTACTGTTTCCCACACGAGTCTGGGCCAGGGCAGGGCAGGAAAGATAGTGCCATCTCTAATGCCCCCACCACATGCCCAGCCCTGCCCTGGGATAGGTGGCCTGTCTGGAACAGGGCAGAGATGCTGGACTGCTCTTGCTGAAGAGGATCCATGCCTGGCTCACTTGCCCTCACTATTTTTATTTTTCCTGCTGAACTGGGCTTCACTCAGCTGCTATGCTCAGTTGTGGCCTGAAGACCCCACCTCATCCTTACCCCTCCCCCACAGGCCCATCTGGCTTCCCTTTTGATCTCCTCCTGAGGCTCCAGAAAGAGCTGTACATAGAGTCTGTTTCCCATCACTGGCTTTTCCTATTGGGCTTTTAGCCCACACTAAGCAGCCACCTAACTCTCCTCCTTCATCAGGTGTACTTTCTTATTTTAATTTGGAACTGAGCTGCCCTCTGGACTATTCCACTTTTCCTTGCCTCTTGGGGGCAAGTTGCCAGGCACTTTTGTGCAGAGGATAAGAGCAGCAATGCTTGTGTCTCTGCAGAGCACTCTTCCTCTCTTTGGAGGAGTAAGTAGGATGGGAAGAAATGTTGATACTTTATTTTATGTATGTATTTTTAACATCTGTGAACCAGGCTACTGCCCTAACTAATCCTGCTAAATAGCACCAATCCTGCTGTCAGAGCCCACCCCTTTCTCAGATAAGTGAAGAAATGTATGTAGCTTCTTCCTCAATCCCAGTTTTTTATATCTTCAGCATACCTTCAGTGCTCCTTCAGGGATTATGAGCTGTTGGCTTTCCTCGTCCCAGATGGTTACCATGGAAGGCACAGTTCTGAGATCAAGCTGTATGGAGTACACTGGACTTTGCACACCACCTTGAAAAGTGAAGTTGAGAGAGTAGGTGGTTTGGAAAATGTCAAGGATTTGTATGTTCCCTACCATCTCTCCTCAAGCCAGCTGAGCCAAGACCAGGAGAGGGCAGTAGAGGTTATCAGCCTCAGGCAGCCATAACAAACATATATATCCCAATCAGACTCAATGGCCACAGATTTTTGTCTTGCAGTGTGAATCTGTGAGATACAAAATGTTTTTCTTCTCCCTGGATGTGAAGAGTCATCTCAGTCATGGTACCTTGTGTTCACAAGACAGTAAAGAACAGTTTGGGAAGTCACCCAATACCAAGACCACTGCATTACCAGCCCGATACTGCCGAGATTACCTGTTGAAATGCTCTTCTTTGGAGCTAAGAGATAGTGCTCCTTCTGTGTTCATCCTTCCCCACCCCAACCTCCACCAAGCCTGTGCTGCAGCAAATGGAATGAGAAGGGGGAAGTCAAACCCCACCTACTAGACTTTAAACCTTTTAAATGATCTCAAACTCATAGGAAAAGTCACGGTGCCAATTTGAAAGGTGCTAGCTAGCTACGTGGCTATGAGGCCATGGTATTTTTATGGCTGCTCCATATTTTTCCATCCTGGCCAGATCAGCATCTGGAGATCATATTTCTTTACATCTAAGAATTTCTCACTTGTAATTATCTTTATTTTTTTCCTTGTTCTTCCTACACTTTGTCAAGAGAGTCCTCCAACTGTGGCCCCAGAAGGTTGAGTCCACAAATCATTCTGAATTTTCCCTGTCCCTCATCCATCTCTTTACTATAAGAACCATCAATACAATGGAAGCCACGGCTCCTCTCTCCTTGAGTTTCTATCAATGAGACTTTTTTTCCCCTACTTGAGTTTGAGTTCAGGGCTTTGTGCTTGATAGGTTGGTACTCATAACCTTTGAACTATACCACTAGCCCTACTTTCTGTTAGGTATTTGGAGATGGAGTCTATTGAACTTCTGTGACCGTGCTGGCCTTGTATCTTGATCCTCCAGATCTCAGCCTCCTGAGTAGCTAGGATTGCAGGTGTGATCCATGGGCATGAGCAACCAGAACCTGGCTAGAGACGTGGGGCGATAGTAGGGTTTGAAACTTGCATCTTGAACTTGCTAGATAAGTGCTTTATTACTTGGGCCAACCTCTAGCAAGAACATTGAAAATTGGTTTTCCCGGCTATCCACCTACTCTCTAGATACTTACGGGACTTTTCCTACTGTGGCATGCTGGGTAGATTATGGACAGAGGTCGTCTTATGCCCTGACACAGTTCTCCCTCCCAGACCCTATCCTTCATTTTCTTTTTGAGGATTTCAGTCTTTATTCTCCCTCTCCTCTCTTCTTCCTTTTCCTCTCTCCCTCCCCACTCTCTTCTCTCTTCAGTTAATATGACATGCATAAAAACTAAAGGAAAACTGGTCCCTACTTTGTCTTTTTTGGGACAGGGAACGGGTTTTAAACTGATGGGACGATGGGCTACTTCTGTTTCCTCAAAACTGGAGACCAAAGCACCTGAAAGCATTGGTGTGTGCATCAGGAGAGTGGGCAACACAAGAAACCAGTGACTGGAGTGCTGAGGGACCGGGGAATGGAAATCAAACTCAACATTTGATTAAATATAGGTGTGGATATTAGCAGAGAATATTCACTGTTGCACTGTATGAAGTCTTTAACGTGTAATTAAAGTTTTTATGGAGTCCTTGAGCTTCAGTTTGTGCGCATTTTTCCAAACGGCGAGCTCGGTGCAGCTCATCTTCCCTAGACCCTAAGGCACAGCCCTGCCCTCTTCCGGCACGGTGACAGACATTCCGCTGGCTCCAATCGCAAGCGCGAGATTTAAGGTCAGCCAATCAGGACGCCAGGTGGGCGGGTCAGCGGGCTGTTGGATTTGGCGGTTCGACTTCAACATGGCTGAAACAGCTAGTGTCAGTCCGGCAGCGGCCGTGGAAAAAAGGCCTGAGGAATCACCTCCAGAACCCGACCCGCCCAGCACTACCATTTCAAGGGTAAAGCTCCTCGATACCATGGTGGACACCTTTCTACAAAAGCTGGTCGCCGCCGGGAGGTAAGGTAGGGGGAGGATGCGTGGGAGAAACGAGGAAGACCCGGGTCGTCCCCCGCTGAAGTGCAATTCCCGCGAGACTCGGCCTGGGCGGGGGCGGGGTCTCCTCCGCCGCCCCGGCGTCCTGCACCTAACTGGAGCTGGGCTGTCCGCAGTTCATCTGCCGCCGGCCCTAAATATACAGTAAGAGCCGGGCGCCGTGGCTCACGCCTGTCCTCCTAGCCATTCTGGAGGCTGAGATCTGAGGATCAAGGTTCGGAGCCAGCCAGGGAACGAAAGTCTGCGAGACTAATCTCCAGTTAACCGCTAGAGAACCGGAAGTGGCGCTGTGGCTTCCGGGGTAGGGCACTAGCCTTGAGCTGAAGAGCTCAGGGACAGCGCCCAGGCCCAGAGTTCAAGCCCCACGACCGACAAAAAATAATAATTAGAAAAAAAGTCTCACCCACTTTCCCCAGCGTGCCTGCCAAACGTGATGGTTATTTTTGAGATAAGATAGCATGAACTTTCCTTCCTGCCGAGGCTGATCTTGAGCTGTAGTCCTTTTGCTCTCAGCCTACCGCATAGCTAGAGTTACAGGAGTGAGCCACCAGTGCCCACGGGGCTGGGGAGGAGACTTAACTAAGTCTGAGAAGTCAGATGTCATTGTTTTATACCTTTGAAGGTGTGGTGAGGGCTCTTGTGAAACTAGTACTGATAATTGTAGCTAACACAGAACATTTCAAAGTGCTAGGCTGTATGGCTACTTGATGTAATGTGATGTAAAGCTTACAGGAACTTTGTGACATACATATATAGTTATTATTCCTACTTGACTGAGGAAGAACTGAGGCTTATGGAAATAAAGTTATTAACAAAGTCATTCAGTTGGTAAAAGGTCAGATTTGTACCCAAGCAAAACAGCAGGTCCTAATGTCTAGTCCATTTACTTCACACGCGGCTGAGTGGCCACCTGTGCACCCTCAGAAGGCCGAAGCCAAGAACTTGTTTTATCATGGGGCGAATGAAGGAGCGCAGGAGCAGAGGCCATAACCATAGTCCCTGGGGTCAGGCAGTCTGGGTCTCACTTCCAGTCTAAGGGAATTCCCAGTGTAAGGGAATTTCCAGTTTGTGTGTTCTGTGTGCTTCTCCCTCTACCCTGGGTACCCCAGTGAGTCCAGCAACATTGCAGAAGTCCATAAGATACTGCAGCTTTCATGAGAAGATAATATTTTATGCTTGGGGAATACATGGTTATAAGTGTTTTCCAAAACAGTATTTTCCTACTTCTTCCTGAATGTACTTTTCAGGCAGTCTATACAACATTCAAACCATTCCCAATTCTGCTTTGGCTGACAGGAAGGAATCACTTTGGACCCCAGTCTAGCTGACTAACTTCTTTGCTTAAATCCATTGATCCTGTTCAGTATATATTCCTATCTTGTTTATCTGTATAAATGTGCCTGTTTCTAAGCCCTTCATTTTCACTGAATTCTCAAACTGACTCCCCACGAGAGCTCATAGATCACAGTGGTAGGACAGTCTTCAGTCCTGCTGCTCTGGGTCCTATCCCTGCCAGAGGCCTGAGGAAAGATGTTTCTAGCTAGCATGGGTCCTCCACCTCTCCAGTAGGCTGGAAGAAGAAACAGGATCTCTGGAGTCAGCCACAATTACCCGGTTTCAATCCCAGCCCCACCAGAACAGTCATCATATGTCCCTTTGCATTCCTCCCTGTCACCACAGACTGCGTGGCTGGTGGAGCTAGCAGCAAAACAAGACATCTGGGACTCTGCTAAAGGCTGAAAGAATGCCCAGAACTGTCCTTTCAACTGTTCTTTGGATACTTGCACATTTGCTTCATAATGGAGGTCATGAGAGGTCACCCAGACTCCCCCCCTGCTCCTCAAGTTGAGATGAACCTTTTGGTACCCTCCATTAGCCCCATGACCCTGAGCCTCCAAACCACTCTATAGTGGTGATTGCCATGTTCTTGTGAACTTCTGTGTTTGCTGCCATCTCCCTTTCCTAGTAACACCAATAAAAGCTGAAACAAAACTTAGTGGGCCAGGAATTTGGCCTAGTGCTAGAGTGCTTGCCTGGCATGCACAGATACCCAGGTTCGATTCCTCAGTGCCACATACATAGAAAAGCTGGAAATGAGCCAGGCACGGTGACTTACACCTGTAATCCTAGCTACTCAGGAGGCTGAGATCTGAGGATCAAGGTTCAAAACCAGCCAGGGCAAAAAAGGACCTGAGGCTATCTCCAGTTAACCTGTAGAAAACAGGAAGTGGGGTTTGGCTCCAGGGGTAGAGTGTTAGCCTTGAGCTCAGGGACGGTGCCCAGGCTGAGTTCAAGCCCCATGACCCACCAAAAAAGAAAAAAGAAAAGAAAATCTGGAAATGATGCTCAAGTGGCAGAGCACTAATCTTGAGGAAAAAAGCCCAAGGTCAGTGCTCAGGCCCTGACTTCAAGACCCAGGACTGGCAAAAAAAAAAAAAACAAAACAAAAAAAAACCCTTGGTGGTTGGCTATTCTTTATATATGTTGTAAAAGAACATGTTCCTGTCGTTTTTTATGCACATCAAGCTAAGAACCATGGGTAAACAGGGTATAATGGTACACTTTCTGTAATCCCAGAACTCAGAAGGCTGAAGTAGGAGTATTAGGAGTTAAGGCCAGCCTAGGCTTCATGGAGAAAATGTAAGAGGCCAACCTGGCCTACATACTGAGGCCTTGCCTCAGAAACACTAGCATAGATAGAGAGGTAGATAGACAGGCAGACAGACAAGCATAATAACAACTATTAGCTGTTGTTTCCATACATAATCCCGTGTTACCCAGGCTAGTGAGCCTCCTGCCTCAGCCTCTCCTCTAGCTAGAAGAGTAGTTGCATGTTACTGCAGTTGGCACATCATAACCCACTTTTTTTTTCTTTCTTCCTTCCTTCCTTCCTTCCTTTCTTTCTCTTTATGGGTTATGGGACTTGAACTCGGCCAGGTGCTGTCCCTGAGCTCTTCAGCTCAAGGCTACCACTCTACCCTTGAGCCAAGCTCCACTTCTCCTTTTCTACAAGTTAACTGGAGATAAGAGTCTGTAGTCCTTTTGTGCCTGGCTTTGAACCTTGATCCTCAGATCTCAGCCTCCAGAGTAGCTAGGATTACTGGTGTGAGCACAGGTTCCCAGTAGCTTCACAAATGCTTTGTGTTTGGCCCTACCCACATCTGCCTTCTCCTTCCCTCCAGCTACCAGAGATTCACTGACTGTTACAAACACTTCTACCAGTTGCAGCCTGAGATGACACAGAGAATCTACGACAAGTTTATAACTCAATTACAGACATCTATCCGGGTGAGTTGCAAGAGGCCCAAAAAGTACCATTGACTTAGATTTTACCCCTAAATCATCAGTCCCCTAAAAGTCATGATTCATCCCTCTGTCTTATTAGCAGCTGGAACTGTCCTGTGTGCCCAGCAGGCTGCAGCATCAGTCACCCCTCCCTTCCAAGTAACATGAGTTCTTGAATGTCCCCTGCTCTCATCATCTTATATTATAATTATGTATTTTATGCTGTCTGCCCCACTAGACTGTGTAAGTAAGAGCTCAGTAAGGGAAAGACAGGGCCTTACTCATTTTTATATCTCAAACTCTTAGGATAGTGCCTAGTATAGACTAGCCATTTAATAAATTGAATAACCTATGAATATAAAGAGGGACACAAGCAACGCACTGGGTAGCTCATGTCTGTAATACAAGGTACTCATTAAGCTGAGATCTGAGGAGCATGGTTTGAAGCTAGCCTAGGCAAGAAAGTCTGTGAGACTTTATCTCCAGTAAGCTACCAAAAAGGCCAGAAATGGAGCCATGGCACAAATCATGGAACACTAGCCTTGAGCAAAAAAGCTCAGGTACTATGCAACTTGTGGGCAGGGGCAGGTGGGTGTAACTGGGGGAACACAAATGAAAAGGTGACACTGTCCAAAAGAAATGTACTTATAACCTCCTCTGTACAACACCTTAATAACAGTAAAATTATATTAAAAATAAAAAAGGGCAGGGCTGGGAATTTGGCCTAGAGGTAAGAGTGCTTGCCTAGCATGCACGAAGACCCGGGTTTGATTCCTTGGTACCACATACTTAGAAAAAGGCAGAAGTGGTGCTGAGGCTCAAGTGGTAGAGCTCTAGCCTTGAGAAAATCCAAGGACAGTGCTCAGGCCCTGAGCTCAATCCCAGGACTGGCGCAAAAAAAAAAAAAAAAAAAGGCAGCCAGGCATGGTGGCTCATGCCTGTAACCGTAGCTACTTAGGAGGATGAGACCTGAGGATCAAAGTTCAAAGCCAGCCTGGGCACTAAAGTCCAGGACACTCTCATCTCTAATTAACCACTAGAAAACCAGAAGTGGTGCTGAGGCTCAAAGGGGTAGGGCAGTAACCTTGAGCTGAAGAGCCCAGGGACAGCATCCAGGCCCAGAGTTCAAGTCCCATGACTGACCAAAACAAACAAAAAAAAGGCTCAGCCAGGCAGTTGTGTCTCACACCTGTAATCCTAGCTACTCTGGAGGCTAAAATCTCAGAATCATGGTTCAGAGCCAGCCCAGGCACAAAAGTCTGAGACTCTTGTCTTTAGTTAACCTCCAGAAAACCAGAAGCGGTGCTTTGGCTCAAGTGGTAGAGCTCTGGCCTTGAGAAAGCCCGAGGACAGTGCTCAGGCCCTGAGACCACGGCCAGGACTAGTGGGGAAAAAAAAAAAAAGCTAGAAGTGAAGTTGTGGCTCAAGTGATATAGTGTCTGCCTTGAGCAGAAGAGCTAAAGGACAGACCTTAACACCTCAATAATAACAATAAACATACACATTTTATTTATTTATTTTGCCAGTCCTGACTTGAACTCAGGGCCTGAGCACTGTCCTTGGGCTTTCTCAAGGCCAGAGCTCTACCACTTGAGCCACTGCATTATTCCCAGCTTTTTCTATATATGTGGTACCAAGGAATCAAACCTGGGTCTTCCTGCATGCTAGGCAAGCACTCTACCACTAGACCAAACTCCTGGCCCCTCTCTGAGCCTTTTTTTTTTTTTTTAATTATCTCTGAGCCTTTAAAATACACACACACACACACACACACACACACACACACACACACACACACACACACACACACACACACACCCTAGTGAGGACTGTGGTTCAAAGCCAGCCTGGGCACTAAGGTCTGTGAGATTCTTATTTCCAATTAACTACCAGAAAATCAGAAGTGCAATGTGGCTCAAGGGGCAGGGCAGTGGCCTTGAGCTGAAGAGCTCAAGACCAGTGCTCAGGCCAAGTTCAAGCCCCACAACCAACAAAAGAAAAGAAATTAGCAAGACTCTTACCAAGTTGCTATTAGCAGTTTACCGTATTTTGACTGTCATCTTGTCTAGTATTTTTACAGTTCTTTCCTCCTTCCTCTTCAGGAGGAAATCTCAGAAATCAAAGAGGAAGGGAACCTAGAAGCTGTCTTGAATTCCTTGGACAAAATTGTAGAAGAAGGCAAAGACCACAAGGGACCAGCCTGGTGAGAATAGGGGTGGGGAAGCTGAGGATAGCAAGGAGACAGTGCTGCAGCTTCTTGGGAGCTAAGTCTGATTCACTGATGAGATACTAGCCTTGTGTTCCTGAAAAAACGCTTTGAGCAAGGTATGTGGTACCGTATACCTGCAATCCCTCTACCTGAGAGGCTGAGGCAGGTAAGCTTGAGGCCTCAAACACAGTTGAGAGAAGCTGGTGGCCCACACCTGTAATCCTAGCTACTTAGGAGCTAAGATCTGAGGATCACTGTTCAAAGCAGCCCAGGCAGTCCATGAGACTCTTACCTCCAATTAATCACAGAAAAATCAGAACATTAGCCTTGAGCAAAAAAACTCAGGGACAGGGCCGAGGTCCTGCGTTCAAGCCCCAAAAACAACAACTAAAAGAAAAGGGGGGTGGGGTGGGAAAGCTGAGGGGACTGTTTGACTGGGACAAGTAGAGAAGATAAACAGACTAATAACCAAAAACAATTGAAATGCAGAGTTCCCTTGAGAATGAGCCTAGAGCAAGTATACCTTGTCCAGTTTAGAAAAGGAGGTGATTTGAGGCCACTCGGAGGAAGTTCTAGAAAAACCCTTTTCTAGACCTGCAAGACCTGGGAGAGAAGTGGGAGAGGAGGACACAAGGAGGAGACAGAATCATGAATTTGGAGCTTACGTGTTAGACTGGCGGGTTATCTGTTTTGATTCTTTTGTTCAGTTAACAGATACATAGGAGCACCTAGTACCTGCTTGGTACTGTTAAAGGTGCCAGAGACTTAGCAATGAATGAGATGCACTCTGGAGCCAACACTTCAGTGGGAAGCTTGGCTGGCGGGTAGTGACCCAGGATAGAACAGTGGGACCCACAGGGAAGAGTGGATGAGTGAAGTGCAGAGGCCAACGCAACGGCAGACTGGGCCCCAGCCGTCTATACCCACCTCTCCCTCACGGGATCCCCTCATAGGGCAGAGCTGGTAATATCTTCTTGGTGCACATAGGTCTAGGCACTGTCCTTGAGCTTTTCTTACTTTTTGCTTGAGGCTGTGCTCTGCCACTTGCCGTAGCTCCACTTGCAACTTTGTGCTGATTAATTAGAGGGAAGAGTCACATGAACTTTCCTGCCTAGGCTGGCTTGGAACCCTGATCACCAGATCTCAGCCTCCTGAGTCGCTAGGATTACAGGTGGAACCACCAGCGCCTGGCTGACCAAGTCTTTAGCAAATGAAGTTTTGGGGTTGAAGGCATGGTTCAGTTGGTAGAGTGACAGCCAATGAGGGAAAGTGTCGAGAACTGAGTTAGAGGATGGAAGTTTGGCCTAGTGGTAGAGTGCTTGCCTAGCATGCACAAAGACCCAGGTTCTATTCCTCGGTACCACATACATAGAGAAAGCCAGAAGTGGTGCTGTGGCTCAAGAGGTAGAGCTCTAGCCTTAAGAAAGCCCAAGGACAGTGCTCAGGCCCATAAGCAATAACAAAAATTACAACTGAAAATGAATTTTTAGAAAACAGCGGCATCTACTCCCTGTATAAATCTCATCTCCTTGGACCCATCCTTCCTTATGTTCTCATATCTACCGATACTTACTGGGGCCTCCCAGGTCTGGGCACTCTGTTTTGGTAGATTCATCCTGCCGCACCTGAACCCTTCCTGCTCACAGTCTGCGGGGGTGATACACCAGCAGAGCACATGGTCACAAGATCAGAGGGAGGCTGGAAAAGCACTCCAAGCTCTAGGGTATTGGAGACGAACAGGGCTATGAGGAGGCATGTGTGAGCATGCGGGGAGGCATGCCCAGTCAGTGCAGCTGGGCAGGGGAGGAGAGCACCACCCACAGGAACAGGTTTTAGGAGGTTAAAATGCTCTCAGTTGAGGCTGGAGGTAGAAATGATTGAGTTTGGAAGCAGGGTCCTCTCACATGTGTTCCTCCCTTTCTGTCTCCTGGGTCCCTGTGCCCACCCCAAGGCGCCCCAGCGGCATACCAGAGAAAGACCTGTGCAGTGCCATGGCCCCCTACTTCCTACAACAACGTGACACCTTGCAGCGCCAGTTGCAGAAACAGAAAGCCAAGAACCAGGAGCTGGCCGACACTGTCCTGGCTGGGCGCAGGCAGGTAGAGGAGCTACAGCAGCTGGTGGAAGCTCGGCAGCAGGCCTGGCAGGCAAGTATCGAGACCTGTATGCTCTCCCTTTGGTTTCTGATAAACCCTCAAAGATCCCTAAATGTGTAGCTTCTCCTCTGCCAACATAAGGGATCCCACAGGCAGCAGGAGGGCGGCCCACAGTACCAGTCACGTATCACCTCTGTTTATTGTGTATAAGAGGCTCCTTGCCAGCCTTCCTCAGCGGACAGCTGCCTGGATCCCCCACTGCCAGCCTGCTCTCGCTGAAGTCCAGCTGCAGTGTATGTTCTCTGCTGCAGCCACTGAGAGGTAATGGCTTCTTAGCTCTCTTCATCCAGTGATGCTCCACGTAAACATGGCCAGGACTTTTAAAACTTGAACATGAGAATGACTTCTGTTGCCTTCTGTCCATTCAGATATTCTCCAGCAGCAAGTGTATTCTTTTGGGCCAACCTTAATTTCTGAATATGACCTCAAGTGACTGGATAGGAGGGGAGAGTTTGATCCCATGTAAGGACAGGTAGCTCCTGTGGCTAGGGTGACAAGATGGCTTATTAAGTTCAGTCCCGGGAGGAGTTTCAGGCAGACACCAGTGGTAACACTAGTAAATCCATCTCAGTGGACTAACCTGCAGCCATGTGCAGCCACTCTCTGGGGCATGCTTCACAAATTCTTTCTGATCTCTCTCTGGTAGTTCAGTCCTGTAATCCTGGCTACTCCGGAAGCTGAGCACTCAAGACTGCAGCTCAAAGCCAGCCTAGCTTCAAGTAGAAAAGGCTAAAGGGCAGTGTTGAGGCCTGAGTTGAAACTTCATTTCTGGCATGCATACAAAAAAGTTCTGCTGTTGGCAGATTGAGCTGGATCTGGGGCCACTTTGGGGGCTTTTGTTGAGGACAGGGTCTGCGCTGAAGAGCCCATCCTAGTTGACCATGGAATTCCAGTTGTTTTATGAATGGGCTGAGTGGCAGGGAGTCCCCTTGTGCCTTTGTCTTGACATACCCTGCTGAACCAGTGATGTGAGCCATGTAGTACTGGGGAAAACAGATGGAATTAAGCACTGAGGAGAACAAAGTTAGCTTCGTCATGCTCCAGTTTATCTGTTTTCTCTCATTGGTTTTAGGCCTTACACAGAGAACAGAGGGAGCTGCTGGATGTACTGAGGGAGCCCGAGTGAGGAGACAGCGGAACCCCAAAGCAGAGAGCAGTCAAGGTCAAAGGCCTGTGGCCAGCATTCTGGGCCTGGGCAGGCTGCCTTAGAGAATAGCTGAAATGGTGCCAGTCCCCAGGCGGTAATGGAGGACTAGGCTGGGGCAGGCCCTCTCAGCTGCCGCTGAACCTACGATGAACCCATGCGGTGTGAAGTCGAAACCCTCAACTACCTGAAGATTCCTCCTATTTTCTCCCACCTGGAAGCCTGTAGCCAGCACTCCCACTAGGGATGGGGTTGGGTACCAAGCTTTCTCTTTTAGGTGTGGCCAGGATTCCCGACCCCCCAAACACACGTAACCCTCCCTGGGTCTGGCCTGGAGAATGTGTTTTCAATCTTCACTGATTGCACGATTACTGGCCTGCCCAAGGGCCCTGCCATGTTCTCCCCACATCTGTAAATAAACTTCTCCACTACACTGTAATCTGTGAGGATGCTTCCTCGCCAAGCTTCCTGTGCCAAGATCACTCCTGGGTTCCCAAGCTCTTGGCCAAGGTCAAGGCCTCAGCTTCAATGCCTTGGGAGCCTCTGGGCTGGAGGAATCTAAGGCCTAGGATTGTATCTGATCATATGCAGAGGGCAGCAGTCAGAAAACAGGACCCTTGCATTTCCTGAGCTCAGAACAAGCTGCTAAGGGTATCACTCTGTCCGACCCACCCTACCCTTCCTTTTTTTTTTTTTTTTCTTTCTTTCTTTTTTGTGCCGGTCCTGAAGCTTGAACTCAGGGCCTGGGCACTATCCTTGGGCACTTTTTGCTCAAGGCTAGCACTCTACCACTTAAGCTGCAGCACCACTTCCAGCCTTTTCTGTGTATGTGATACAAAGAAATCGAACCCAGGGCTTCATGCATACTAGGCAAGCACTCTACCAATAGGCCACACTCCCGGCCCACCCTACCCTTCTTCTTGCTATTTGGATTAATTCTGGGAAAGTATCCACAGTGGGCCTTAATCCTAGTTCTGCATCGTGGGGCCCTCCAGAAAAGCTGGGCACTTTGGTTTTCCCTACATCACTTTTCTCTAGCTAGGGCCACCAGAAAGTAGATGATGCTTCCTAAGAACAGAGGGGAAAGGAGATGAGCTCCAATTCAGATAAAAAGTTTTTCTTTTTTCAAAGGACAGAAAGATCCCACAGTGACCCCTGCTGTATCTGCTCTCTTCCCCACAAACAGAGCTCTTTTTCTGAGGAACAGCTAAATTTAGGCAGACACGGCCCTCCTGACCACCTCTCCCCATCCACTGCTTTGTTTATCTGTCAGGTTGGGCAGACTGAGTCTTGGTGGGTGAACAGACACAGGTCAAACAAGGAGCAGCCAGGACTTTCCCTTCTCTGTCTCAGGCAGCTCTCAAGTAGGATAAGCGTTTTAGGTCAGAATGTTCTGTCAGGAGAAGACAGGATTCCCAAGACCTTTGGGTTGGGAATGGGGGTAGGTCTCTTCACTGGCTGTTAACTCTGGGGAGTTTGTACTAGCTTGAGGATTGCTGGGTAACCCAGAAGTGCATCTGTCTCCCTGCTTCCTGAGGCTTTGCTTCCGCATCATATTCCCTGTGCCCTGTACACTGGCAGTTGTCACCTGGCTTGCTCCAAAGATGGAGAGGTTGTCCTCATTTCACACCCAGTCCCACATTTTTGGGCTTTAGTTCTTGGTCCTGTGTGTCCTGACCCCTTCTCCAGTCCTGATGCATACGGCCTGTACAGGAAAGTGGTCCCACAACAGCTTGCCTTTTCCTTTAACAGATTGCTGGGTGAATGAGGGCATTGCCTGTCTGGCCTGGTACACCCTTCCTGGGGTTTGGCTCCTGCCCTGGGGCAAACAGTACAAATCATAGGCTATGACAGTTAGAGCCTGGCTCTGCGGAACCTATTTTAGACCTGAACCTGAACCCCCTTCCTCCCTCTTGGCTCCCCTTAAGGCCAAGCCAGTGCTTAGACTGAAATTGCTGGTCTTTAGGAAAAAAGTAGGGGCTGTAGAGTGTGGAGTAGTCCTCAAGGAAAGGGTAGGGGTGACATCATAATCTGGCCCCCTCTTTGTCACCCATCCCCCATCAATCCTGGGGCCCTGCCTGGCAGCCATAGCCCCCAATCACAACATCCTTTGGGTTTGGCCTATAGGGCCAAGACACATGACCCCCAATTAGCCCTGGCAGTGTCCCCTGCCTTGCCTGCATCCCGGGGCCCAGCCCAGTGGATATATAAAGTGCTGGGAGCTGCAACGGGCAGTCAGCCGAATCCTGAGCAGCTACCCTGCCCAAGTGCTCACAGACACCATGAGAACCCTCTCTCTCCTCGCCCTGCTGACCCTGGCCGCACTCTGCCTCATTGGCTGGGCAGGTGAGTATCAGCACCCTCGCCTAGACTGTCCTTGGGCTCCAAGGGAGATGCACCATGGTCTCACTTCTCAGTCTTCTGCATTCTAGCTACCCTCCTACAAATTCTGTCCATTGTGTAGGAAAAGGAAGGCAGAGAAGCTTCTAGAGAAGCAGGGGCAGGAGGATAAGGCCCTAGGAAATAGCAGATGCAAACCAGTTCCTTTTTCTTTGCAGATGGGAAGCCCAGTGGTGCAGAATCTGGCAAAGGTACAGGTACAGGGGGCCGGGCCTGGCCCAAGTCTCAGCCCTCTCCTTATCCTGCTTTCCTCAGCCCCATTCTCCTACTACCTTCTATATAGCCATCAGAAAGAGCCCACTGATCCCTGCCCCTCTGCTCCACAGCCTTCAAGTCCAAGAAGGAAGGCAGTGAGCTGATGAAGAGACCCAGGCGCTACCTGGACCAGGGGCAGGGGTAAGAGGAAAGAAAATGCTGGGCCCAGAGCTCTGTTTCCAGAATGTCAGGGAGGAGTTGCAGTAGGTTGGCCTCTCTTGGCTTGCTAGGGGATTTGGGGCAGAGTAGCTCTCCTTAGCAGCCCCATGTACAGTGGGAAAAGAGTAGAGCACTCTGCATGGGGACTAATGCCATTTTGGGGTCTTCTCAGAGCCCCAGCTCCCTACCCAGATCCCCTGGAGCCCAAGAGGGAGGTGTGTGAATTGAACCCCAACTGCGACGAGCTGGCTGACCACATTGGCTTCCAAGATGCCTATCAACGCTTCTATGGCACAGCCTAGGGCATGGACTGCAAGCGGTTGGTGCAGCCTGACCCCTCTCCAGGACCTTTCCCTTCTCATTCCCAGTCCCAGACCCACAAGTATGGGCATCCCAGCTGCTTCAAAATAAAGTCCAGAGGGTCTGAGTCTGTCCAGTTTGCGGAGTGGTGAAAGGAGGGCTTGGCATTGGAAACGATTCATCTCCAGTTTACGTATTTATTGTACCTGCTTTGTTCCGGCAAACATGGGAGCTGCCTTCTAAAGTCTAACCAGGGCTCCTCCTATCTCAGGACTCACAGCCTCCATCCACGACCCAACAGACCAGCTCCCCCTGGACACCTTACAACAGTGTGACTAGGACAAACTCATCCCTAGCAAAAGGCTGTGCACACATTGAGTGGAAAGTAGCCTTGGAAGAGGGTAGGGGCAAGGGTGTGCCCCTCCCCCCCAGCCAGATTAAGACGCATTCAGGGTTAGTTGTGTCAGTCCTCCCTAGGGTCAACATGCTTCAAGAGCACCAGAAGCACGGCAAGAGGAAAGAACCCAGTGCCTCCCTCCCTGCAGCCCCAGCCTGAGCACAGTCTCCCCTCACAGACCTCAGCACTTCCTCCACTCCATCAGAAGCCAACTGAGTCGCTCTCCATCTCTGCCAGTCCTTTGGCCTCCAACTTCTCTGCCTTCTCTCCTTTGCCTCTCCTCAGCCTCTCTTGGCTCTGAGATGTCCCCAACTCACTCCCAGCTCTGGTGTCTTTACAGCACTGTGACCAGGCCTCTGCCTCCCTCTAGGCCAACGTCAGAGACACACGTTACTGTTGTTTAGCTTGGGATCCCCCATCCAGTTGGCAGCCCTGCAGCAGGGGACAGGTACTAGGGGCCTGAAGCAAGGTGGCTGTAAAGGCAGCAATGATGAGCAGGTTTCCAGCTACTGCCACACCCAGGGTGGCTGCTGTGCCCTCCAGGCCTAGTGGAGGCTCCTGTGAGGCCAGCCAGGCTCGGCGAGATCCCATATCAGCAAGCACAGCCTCCAGCTGGAAGTGGGTGCCCAGTACTGCACAGATGTGAAAGAGCTGGTGGCTGTGACCTGGAGGGAACATGGAGCAGTTTAGAGTAAGGCCCATTCCCAAGGCTGTCCTGACTTGCCCTGTGCCCCAGAGCAGCCCACCATCCTCTGCCTGCCACTCTACCATACAATGGGAAAAATGAAACCCTGATTCCCAAGCTGAATTGAATGTAGCCCTTGGTGCACCTGATGCTTGTTGGGAGTTCCCTCGAAGTGAGAGCAGACCCATGAGAGGAAGCATGTTAGGAAATGGAGGGGACCCTTCCTCAGGTGGAGTACCCATTTACTACTCAGCCCCTTCTCTGTGCCCTTGGGTTGCCACCTCGCTTTTCCAGGCCAGGCTAGGCTCAGTGTCTCACCTATGTAGTCAAAGCGTCCAGGTGCCAGCCGCTCAGGCAGGTGTGAAGCAAAGAGGAAGCCGGTGAGCAGTGCGCAGAGGAGGTGGTAGCTGTGGCTGGGGCTGAGTGTCTCCTGCCCACAGCTGCGGCCCCTGCCCCAGCACTGCCCGAGCTGCCAAGGGAGAGCACAGCTGGGGGTATGGAATACGGGACTAGAAGCCTAGGTCTGGGATCTCAGGGTGGAAAGGAGATGAGGGGGAAGGCTGAGGACCCGTCTGAACAGCCACAATGCGTTTCAACAGGGAGGCAGGGCAGAGGCCCTTGGCACCCTTACCCTGTAGAAGAGCGGGAGGTTGTCAAACAGGAAGGGGTAGGCGAAGGCAGCTGTGCGGAGGGCCTTACTAAGCCCAGGACTCTCCAGCTCCAGGAACCTGGGCAAGGAGAAGGGCGAGCTGGTCTCCACCCCTGGCAGGGATATTAAGAGAGGGGAGGGCATCTTGGGCTCGAATGGGTGTGAATGAAGCTTGGCGACTAAGTCTGCCCTTGGGTCCCACTATTCCTCAACAAATGGTCACATCTCTGAATGGAGACGGACGGCGGCCTCTCCGGAGGCTGGGCGATGGAAAGGAGAGTTCTGGGGGAGGTGATGCTGGCAGCACTAAACATGCGTTCACTGCAAGTTCTCCATAGTGGCGGGCCTGTCCTTAGCACGGCTCAAGGGCAGCGGGACTGTCCCCTCTGGTCCCTCTGCCTGGCGTTCCCTTCCCCGCGCGCGCTCTGAGCCCCCACCGCGAGTAGCAGGAGAGGCCGGTGCACAGGAAGGAGTTGAGCGCAGCAGCGGGCACGAAGAGCCGGTGCAGGCGGCTGTGCAGCCAGGAGGCCGGCGTGGAGTAGGCGGCGTAGGGGAAGGCGCAGCCTGCGGAGAGACGGGCGGCAGCCGAGGCCTCGGGCACGGCTCCCTCTGCTCCCCCGCCGCCCGCCGCCCGCCGCCCGCCGCCCGCCGCGGCCGGCTCACCCAGGCTGTAGAGACTGAGCGCGCCGTAGTCCAGGAAGTAGCAGATGTGCCGCGCGCGGGGCGACATGGAGCTGAAGGTGTGCGCGCAGCACGACGCGAACGGGTAGAGGCAGGCGGGCAGCAGGAAGACCAGCAGCGGCCAGTGGTACGGCTCCGCGCAGAAGCCCGGGACCCCCGCCAGCGCCAGGAGCCGCCACAGGAAGTACCTGCGGCGGCGGAGGAGGAGGAGGAGGAGGACGGGGAGGAGGGCGTGCGCTCAGGCCGAGGCCCACCCGCCACCGCTGCCCGGCCGAGGCTGCAGGCTGCGGCCTCCCCTCACCAGGTGGGCAGGAAGTGAGTCCAGATGTTGACCGTCTCGTTGGTCATCTGGAAGATGCTGAGGACACAGTCCAAGGCCGAGCTGGTGGGGCGACGGTAGCCAGACATGATGCCATCTTCCCAGAACACCTAGGAGAGCAGCAGTGGAAGGGAGAAAGAGAGGGGGTCACTGGGCCTCTGGGGGGCTGAAGGTGGCACGGGGTGCACGCTGGCCCCGCGCCACACAAAACCCAGTCTCTGTCTAACCACACAAGAAAAAGAAGAGTCAAGGGACCAGACAGGCTTGAGGAGGGCACACAGGGAGGAGACGGGTTGGAGGGAGGGGTGGCAGGCGTGTGCCTGCGGGAACACAGCAAGTCTCCCATGGAGGAATAAGAGTTTGCAGGAGGGGCGCCCAATTGTTAAGAGAACCTCTGTCCCCTCAGCCCCCTGAGGATAGGAGCAGGCGGGTCAAGCCCTCACCCGGGGCACTTGGTGGACTTGAAGGAGTTGCGGCAGCTTGAGACTAAGCATGGCAGCCCAGACCCGGCAACACCTCCACATTGACCTGGAGACAGAGTAGGGAAGGATAAAAGATTCCCCTACCTCCACCCGTAAACCCTTCCCTACCCAGGCTGAGGCTGGACTTGGTCACTGAGCACAAGAGGACCAGGGGATGCGATCCTGCTTCCCAGGGCAGCTTATCACCCACCCCACCCCTAGCCTCTAGTCTTTTGGTTCCCCACAGAGGAGGAGCTCAGCCCCTGGAGCCGGTCTTCCTGCCTTGGCCCCAGGAAGGACCCTGACTCTGGTAGTTCCCATTGCTGAGCACAGAAAACTCATGCCCTACGGCAAGATTCCTGAAGAAGCAGGATGCCTGCCACTGGGCCACGGGATTGGGGTGGGGCATCTGGCTTTTCTGGGTGCACTGAGTCCCTATCCCACCTGAGTCCCCTGACCCTCAGCCCTGACCTGTGCATGTTGCCTCCGGGTGGCCGTCACTCTGCTGCCCCGCCCGCTTCTCTGGCTGCTTCTCCTAACACATTCCTTGGCACCAGTAGAGGGGCTGGGCCAGCAGGGACGGCACTGCCCAAGAGGAGGGACAACAGGACACTCCCCCGACCTTCCCTAGGCCAAAACTTTCCAGCAACTCCATGGCCGGCCCTGCCTCCTTCTTCCCTGTTGTCAGTCAGGCTTGTGGCCCGCGTGTCTAGGCAGCTCATACTCTGGACTTCATACTGCTAGGGAGTTCTTAGGTTCTCTGCCACTGAGCTCAGTGCTCAGGACCCTGCAAGGAACAAGGTAAGCCTGGACTCTATCTTGCATCCCCAGAGGACAGACAAGCCTCCTGGAGAATCCTTCAATCCTCCCACAATGGGTAGGTAGATCCAGCCTGAGAGCCGCTGGAGGTGGGGTTTGGGACAAGGCTAGAGGATGCTAGAGCTCATCTCCCCTCAGGATCCCTACACACAACAGCAGGGTTTGGGAACCTCTAAAGTGCAATGAGATGTGTGCAGTTGTCATGGAAATAAGGAGTTGGGGCAGCTGCTTTACTCCAGTTTCCCGCAAAGAGGTATCAGATCCTGAATGAGCTTTCTTACCCCAGGTGGGTCAACAGATGCAGTCCCCGGCTACTGGCAGCCAGGCTGACCCGGAAAAGAGTGGCTGGAAAGGCGGGCCAGGCCTGGGCGGGGAGTGGGGACAAAAGGGAGCCAGGGAACAATCCTAGCTTTGTCCAACCTCCAGGGAGCAGTACAGGGTGGCCCAGTCCCATTAGCAGGCAGCTCACAGTCTGCACATAGCCAGTCCCTCCCACTTGTCCCAATCTCACTGTGCTTAGACTTCCTAGAATAGAGTAGGGGGTCAAACCAGGATGCAGCTCTGGTTCAGCAGTGCCTAATCGCCTCAGAACTGTGCACTCAATTCCAGGTAGTACTAGGTGTTGAGGCTGTTTTATCTCATGGGCTACACGGGGGTCTCCAAATCCTGATTGTAGCTAGGGACCAGTGGGTCACACCTATAATCCTAGATACTTCTCAGCTCAGGAAGTCTATAAAATTCTTTTCTTGGCCAGTCCTGGGGCTTGAAGTAAGACCCAACTGTCTTGGGTCTTGCACACTGTCTCTGAACTTCTTTTGCTCAAGGCTAGCACCCTACCACTTGAGCCACAGCATCACTAATGCCTTTTTTTCTTTTCTTTTTTTGGCCAATCCTGGGGTTTGAACTCGGGGCCTGAGCACTGTCCTTGGGGTTTCTCAAGGCTAGAGCTCTGCCACTTGAGTCACAGCACCACCTCCAGCTTTTTTCTATGTATGTGGTACCAAGGAATCGAAGCCGGGCCTTCATGAATGCTAGGCGAGCACTCTACCAGCCCACCCAACTTCTGGCTTTTTCTATATATCTAGCACTGAGGAATTGAACCCAGGGCTTCATGCATGCCAGGCAAGCACTCTACCACTAAGCCACATTCCTAGACCCTAGCCGCTTTTTTTTTTTTTTTTTTAAGGTTGCGGTTGGGACTCAAACTCAGTACCTGATACTGTCACTCATTGGCTAGCACTTTAACTGAGCCATGCCTCCAAAGTCCATAAACTCCTAATTCCAATTAACTAGTAAAGAGTAAGAACTAGAGGTGTGGTTCAAGTGGCAGGTGGGTCTTGGGGAAAAAAATAAAAGGCAAAGCAAGTGTCTCAGAACTGACATGTATACACACACACACACACACACACACACACACACAAATACTGATTGATTTTGATATGCTCAAAAACTATGTCACCCTGCCCTGCATAGGCAGGACTAAGTTGTCTTTGGCAAATGTTTCAGCCAGAAAGGATGTGCCAGGCTGACCTACCCCCAGACATTAACCCTTATGAAAGGGCAGGTTCTTTTTTTTTGCCAGTTTTGGGGCTTGAACTCAGGTCCTAAGCATTATCCTTGGACTTTCTCAAGGCTAGCGCTCTACCACTTGAGCCACAGCACCACTTCTGGCTTTTTTCTATGTATGTGGTTCTGAGAAATCAAACCCAGATCTTCGTGCATGCTAGGCAAGCACTGTAACAACTAGGCCAAACTCCCGGTCCCAACAGGTACTTCTTGACATACACAGTGAGACTCAAGGAGGATACTCTTAGGAAAGGAACAGAAAGGCATGATGCCAAGCTGGCGTGGTGGGTCATGCCTGTAATCCTAGCTATTCAGGAGGCTGAGATCTGAGGATCAAGACTCAAAGCCAGTCCGGGCACAAAAGGACCTGAGAGTCTTATCTCCAATTAACCTCTAGAAAACAGGAAGTGGAGCTTGGCTCCAGGGTAGGACAGTAGCCTGGAGCTGAAGAGCTCAGGGACAGTACCTAGGCCGAGTTCAAGCATGATGACCCACAAAAAAAAAGAAAAAAAGAAAAGAAAAAGAAGGCACGATGCCAATGTGTATTATTAGATCATAAAAAATAACATTTATGAAAATCAACTCCAGCCAGCACCATTGGCTCACGCTTGTAATCCTAGCTACTCAGGAGGCTGAGATCTGAGGATTGTGGTTCAAAGCCAGCCTGGGCACTAAAGTCCATGAGCAATTAACCACAACAAAATCAGAAGTAGTGCTGTGGCTCAAAGTGGTAGAGTGATAGGAAGCCTTGAGCTGAAGAACCCAGGCACAGTGTCCAGGTCCAGGGTTCAAGACCCACAACCGAAAAACAAGAAAAAAAAATCAACAGGAAATGATGGAAAGCTTTTCTTTTCTTTTTTTGCTGGTCCTGGGTTTGAGCCCAGGGCCTGAGCACTGCCCTTGGACTTTCTCAAGGCTAGAGCTCTACCACTTGAGCCTCAGCACCACTTTCTGCCTTTTTTTTTTTTTCCTATTTTTGTGGTACCAAGGAATTGAACCGGAGTCTTCATGCCTAACTCCCGGCCCAAGTTTTTTCCTTTCTTGCTATTATGTTGTTGCTCTTTTATGGCTTTTGGGAGTGTTGGGGAGCCACAGAAATGGAGGGGCAAAGGGTGAACAAATGCAGAGTAGCCCTCACTGGACAGAGTTGACCATGAGCTGCACATCTGGGTTGTTTCTGTCTTGGCTATTGTGAGAAGTGTGGCAATGAGCATGGGTATGCAGGTGTCCTGATCATATCCTGGTTCATGATGTTCAGGTAGAGCCAACACGCTGGGGTGTAGGGAAGTCTGTGCAGTAGTTTCCCCTCATATCCCTGACAGCATTTGTTAGAATTCAAAATGTTGTAACAGTATCTCAGGGTTGTTTTTTGACTTCTATTTCCTTTATGACTAGGGATGATAAGCATTTCTGCATGTCTTTGCCATTATTACCTCTTCTGAAGTCTCTTCTTAAACTTCCTTGCCCAGTTAACAATTGGTATATTAATTTTGGGGAGGGGTTCTTTGAACTTTTTTTTTGGTGGGTCATGGGGCTTGAACTCGGCCTGGGTGCTATTCCGAGCTCCTCAGCTCAAGGCTACCACCCTACCCTTGAGCCAAGCCCCACTTCCCATTTTCTGGTGGTTAATTGGAGATAAGAGTTTTGGGGTCTTTAGTGCCCAGGATGGCTTTCAACCTCAATCTTCAGATCTCAGCCTCCTGAGTAGCTAGGATTACAGGCATGAGCCACCATGCTCAGCAGGTTGTCTTTCTAGTTTAGTAACGTCCTTAGTTGTGCAGAAATAATTTTAATGTAGTCCCACGTCACAATTCTGCCCTATTTTTGTACCCCTAGGACTGTTTAAGAAATCTGCCTATACCTAGTTCTCTCTCCTACTCTCTTGCAGTATTTTCAGGTTTGGGTCTGATATTGATATACTTTGAACTGATGTTAAAGCATGGTGACAAGCAGGGATCCATTTTTAGTTTTGTTGTGTGTGGCTGCCCAGTTTTCCCGACACCAATTGTTGAAAAGGCTGTGTTTTTCACTGTATGTCTGGCTCCTTTGTTAAATATCAGATGATTGTTATGTGGTGGTTTTGTTTTCTGGGTCTTCTAATCTGTTTTAATGATCCTCAGGTCCTTGTCCTTGAGCTCTTCAGCTCAAGGCTACTGCCCTTCGCTTAAGCCAAGCCCCACTTCCTGTTTTCTAGAGGTTAACTGGTGATACGAGTCTTAGGTCTTTTTGTGCCTGGGCTGGCTTTGAACCTTTATCTCAGCCTCTAGGATTCCAGGCATGAGCCACAGTGCCCGGCCCCTCTGGTCTATTTTTGTGTCAACTGCTCACGCCTTTGTCATGATTTTCTTTATACCAAGCTGTTTTTGTTATTACAGGCCTATAGTAGTTATGAAATCTGGTATTGTAATATCACCTGCATTTCTTTTTTTTTTTTTGGCCTAGACTTGCTTTGGCTATTCTAGGTATTTTATTATCCCATGTGAATTTTCAGATTGCTTTCTCCATCTCAGTAAAGAACATCATGGGATTTGGCAGTATGGCCATTTTCACAGTATTGGTTCTAACCGATCCATGAACAGGGAAGGTCTTTCCATTTCCTCCACTTCCCACTATTGAGGACAAGAGACAAATCACCTCCAAACAGCAGTTTTAGAAACTATTTTGGGTCATCACTCTTGGGAGAGCACCGTGGCAAGTCTGATATTGACAGAAGGTTGCACAACATAACTTAACCCTGTCTCAGAAGGAACAAGGGCTTGGGTACTGTCCTTGGTCTTTTTCATCAAGGCTAACACTGTGCCACTTGAGGAACAGCACCACTCCTGGCTTTTCTATATATGTGATACCAAGAAATCAAACCCGAGTCTTCGTGCATGCTAGGTAAGCACTTTATCACCAGGCCAAACTCCCAGCCCAATCCAGGCCACTTCTAAGTGGCCTTTTGGAAGTGCTTGTCAGCAGCTTCTACACCCCAGCAAGGCTCCTGTACAAAGAATATAGCAGACGAATGAGCTTGGGGGTCTTTTATTAAGTGATGCTTGCGTCTTAGTCTCTGCCAAGAATTGGGGGTGGGGTGACCCCACTGCCCTCAGGTTTTCCCAAAACATGCTGTCTTCAAGGAGGGAGACAGGAAGCCTGCTCCTCCAAGCACAGCCCTGGAAGCTAGGCCAGCATTGGAGTGCGGAGAGCAGAACAGAGATCCATCCCCCAGTCCCACCATGCCTCCAGCTTGAAAGGAGAGGCTGAGGCTGCCCTGGCCAAAGCCTCCCCCACAGACCTGTTCTCAGAGCGCCCATTCACTGCCCTGAGCTATTCATGATCTCTGCTCCTGCTTCTTCACAACACTTCCAAAGCCAGCTCTTGTTCAGCCCCACCAGGCCTTCAGACCTGGAGACAGGCAAAAGGAGAGAAAGTCCATCAGGACAGCAGCTTCCTGGGGGCATCTCCTTCCTGTCTCCAACAGAACATTGGCCCTTTGTCTTCAGCATTCCTTAGACAGTAAGGGAGGTAGCCTCACTTCTCACTGGCACCTCGTCCCAGCACAGCAGCTAAGAGCACAAAGCACAACTGTAGGGCTGGTGGGCCAAGGTACCCACAGTGGCATATAGGCCAGCCTGCCTACGACCTGAATGGGGCCTACTCCCTGCCCTGAAAACTGTACAGAGCAGGCTGAAAGCAGAAATGTAGCATCTGGGTGTGTGGCCCCTGTGGCAGGAGAGAACATAAACCCTGGCTTGCTTTGAGTGCAGCCCCCCTCCCCCAGGTTCTGCTTCCTTAAGAGCCTCCTTAGCTGGCTTCAGAGCTGCCCTGCCCACAAAAGGAAGATGAAAGGAGGAAGGGTGGTCCTTGAGAAGGGGAACAGTCTACAGAGAACCACTCAGACATCTGGCATGGTCCAACTGCTCCAGGACCTGGAGGGTCCTAACCCCTGACCCCAACTGCCCTGCATCACAGGTGAGAACAAAGGGCCCCTTGTGCTGCCTTTGCCCCTCAGGGCTCCAAGAACTGAGCCAATGAAATGTAGACACTCAGGCCTGTCACTGGTCCCTGGGGAACAGCAGGAGGGCTGAAGCAGGACAGTTGGCTAGGGACCCACAAGCCTCTTTTGCTTCAAGCACTTCCGTCACTTTCCTGACATTTTCTTGGCAACAGGGGGACCCCACCCTCCCAGCTGGATCCTGGTGGACCCCACCCTCCCAGCTGGATCCTGGGCCCTCCCGGCAGCCTCTGCACAGCTGGGCTTCCTTCCTGTATGCGTGCGAGTCTTCTTGTGGTGGGGTGATTACAAGTGATGGTCCTGGCTGCCAGGGAGAGCAGGAGAGATCTGGAGTCAGCCCCACTACAGGGCTTTGGGGTCAGTCTCAACCAATCTCTTTCCACTGCTTGTAGAAATCCAAAACATTCTTGACATCTATGCTGGCATGGGCAGCGGCCTGCAGGGCTGCCTGTGCAATGAGAAAAGGAAAGATGGGGAAGACCTGAACTGTGAAGAGGTCACTGGGCAGGCTGGGAAAGGGATGATCAAAGGGAAAAGGCAGACAGCTTGTCTGCATTGTTCGAGAATGCATTTTTTTGGGGGGGAGGGGTGGGGGTTAGGTCATAGGGCTTGATTTGGCCTGAGCATTGTCCCTGAGCTCTTCAGCTCAAGGCTACCGCCCTACCCTTGGGCCAAGCCCCACTTTCTGTTTTCTAGAGGTTAATTGGAGATAAGAGTCTCAGGTCCTTTTTTGGGCCTGGGCGGTCTTTGAGCCTTGATTCTCAGATCTCAGCCTTCTGAGTAGCTAGGATTATAGGCATGAGCCACTGTGCCTGGCTCGAGAATGCAGAGAATGCATTTCTTATGCTGGGCACTGGTGGCTGACACTTGTAATGTGAAACTTTCATCTCTAACCGCTAGAAAACAAGGCTGAGACTCAAGGGGTAGGATAGTAGCCTTGAGCTGAAGAGTTCAGGGGCATCACCCAGGCCCAGAGTTCAAGCCCCATGACACACAGACACCCAAAAAAGAGAAAGAGAGAAAGAGAGAGAAAGAGAGGGGGGAGGGAGGGAGAGAGAACGCGTGAGCGCATTTCTCTGGCACCTCTTCTCTTCAGTCTACCCTGTGCCCACTTCACCCATGACCCACCTGCATAGGCCCAGAGAGTGTGCCAGGGTTATCCAGTAGAAGGCCTGTGATGATGGTCACCATGCCGCTTGGGTCCTCCTCTCCGGTCCCCTGTGCCAGAGTTAGCTGTCTGCAGCTATCCAGGATCTTATAGAGTGTCCTGGGGAGGGGAGAAGACGTAGCATTAGTATAACCTGAAAATGAGGATCTCCAGGGGAAAGGGGTAGCTGGGGACTGGAAGAGTAACAAAAGAACCCGGCTGATGGCAGTGGGTCCAGGAAGATGGGCCTGCAGGGTGCGCTGGGGAAGCAGGCAAAGATGCATCCACAGATGGTGCTGCTGGCTCAGACCTGCAATCCTAGCTATTCTGGAGGCTGAGATCTGAGGATCACAGTTCAAAGCCAGCCCAGCCAGAAAGGTCTGTGAGACTCTCATCTCCAAATAACAGAAAACTGGAAGTGGCAATGTAGCTCTAGCCATGCGTTTAAAAAAATAAGAAGAAAAAAGAAAATAAAAAAAAGAGAAAAAGAAAAAGGGGCCGGGAGTTTGGACTAGCGGTAGAGATAAAAAAGCCGGAAGTGGTGCTGTGGCTCAAGTAGCAGGGCACTAGCCTTGAGGAAAAAGTCCAAGGACAGTGCTCAGGCTCTGAGTTCAAGCCCTAGGACTGGTTAAAAAAAAATAATAATCGACTGAGTGAGAATGTCAAACCCAAGCACTTTGATTTCAAAGGCCAACCAGCTGATTCCACCCACGGAGGCAGAGGACTCTAGGGCTGGAGGAACTAGACCTGTTCTGCTCCTGGGGAAGTCATGGAGTTGCTAATGCCATCTTCTGACAGAAGCTCTGGGATAAAGGGCTGAAAGTTTTACCAGGCATCTGTGTCCTGCCTCTTCAGCTTATGCCGCTCAAAGCTCTTTCCCACCTCTTTCTGGCAGCGAATGTACCTGCAAAGGGGCCACAGAGTGAGGCAGGAGGCAGGGGGCAGGGGGCAGGGGGCAGGGGACAGGGAGGTACCTTAAACAAGGCAAGCTATTGTGACTCTGGGCACCTGGTTTTGCAGGAAAGGGCTATTTGCAGCCATTTTGAAAGTGGCTTCCTGAACACAGCCCAGTTTACTGTTCTCCTATGATTAAATGGATCTTCTGGTTCCTCCCAAGGGGAGGAAGAAGTCTGGGAGAACAGAAGTAGCAGATGCTTTTCTAGTCAGGGCTTCTGAAGACAATGTCCAAACAAGTTAGCCTTGTGCAGTTTCCAGGCCAGGCAGGTTTGCCTATACTCCGTGCTGAGTTTTCCTTCAGTCCCAAAGGTCCGAAGGCTAGACTGGAATGAGCCCCTGCAACTGCTGCCATATTCTCTTTCCTGAATTGTTCCACCTGGCCACCCCCTAGCTCATTTAGGAAGAAGGAAGTGCTGGAAAAAGGTTGGCACTCCCACCCTAGGTGATCCTGGTCCCAGCCCTAGTTCATTAGAGCTTCAGCAAATGAGCCCACAGCCTAGAGTCAGGGTGGAGGCCATACTTTCAACAGGCTTATCCAAGAGGATAAAGGACACAGCAGCTTGGTGCTATCCACAGGGCTCCTGGCTCCACTGATCACTCACTAGTTCAGTAGCCAAGATTTTGACTTCTAATTATGTCTTTGGTAGCCCTCCTGGGCTGTAGCAATGTGCAGACTCAAGAGGGATTAAAGTGTGTCTAATCCCAGAGAATAAGTTGCTCATAAGCCAAAGCATATGCTGTCCAGATGACAGATGCAAGATCCACACAGGTCCAGCAAGACTCACTCACCGGTTTCCTTTCTTAAACTCTGCTTCCAGGTACCGGATCCCATCCCGGGCCCCTGGATGCTCCTTTTTCAGCAGATCCAGGCCATCAATCACTGGTGGGTGGAAAAGTGGGGTGGGAAGGACAAAACACTGGGCTCAGACTGCCAACATGGGCTCTGCAGAAAATACTGGACTCACCTAGTCACCACCAGAGGAACTTACAAGGCTCCGTAACTTCTTTGAAATCAGACCCCCTTGCCAACAATGTAATTGGCAATTTAAGTGTTTTACATTTTCCTATCCATTTCTTTCCACTGTCTTGTAAGGCAGAGTTTACTGCAAACTGTTACCCCCCCCCCCCCATTTCACAAATGAAATGACTGGAGTTCAGAGGTTAACAGAACTTGACCAAAGTCACCAGATAAACTGGCCCTAAAATAAGAGTTTCTCAATTCCTTCAACACATATTATCCAGTCTTCTACCTCTTCAATATACTCACCTGTCCTTGGGATGATGACAATGAAGCGGCCACTAGAGGCCAGCTGGCGGATGACAGGGAGATGGTGGCAGAGGGCTGGGGTGTCGGGAACAAGGTAAGGAGACATAGCTGACTGGGCCTTGGGCTGCTGTAGGCTTCCCTCGAGCTGGGAAACCTCTAGCTGGTGAGAGAAGAAGTAGGTGGAGTTGCATGGGACCCTGCAGCCTGAGTGGCTTTGTACCAATATTGGTATTATACAAATAATCTGGCTGGGGAAGGGGAGGATGTGATAAAAAGCCAGGCGCAGTGGCTCATGCCTGTAATCCTAGCTACTCAGGAGGCTGAGATCTAAAGATCAAGGCTCAAAGAAAACCGGGGCACAAAAGGACCTGAGACTCTTATCTCCAATTAACCTCTAGAAAACAGGAAGTGGGGCTTGGCTCAAGGGTAGGGCAGTAGCCTTGAGCTAAAGAGCTCAGGGACAAACCTCAGGCCCAGGGGTAGGGTGGCAGCCTGGAGCTGAAGAGCTCAGGGACAGCGCCCAGGCTGAGTTCAAGCCCCATGACCCACCAAAAAAAAAAAAAAAAAAAAAGAGACAGAAGAGGCAGAAGAAGCACAGCCTCAGTAAAGGCTGGGCAGTGAGGACACTAATCTGGAGACCAGGAAGGTGATTAGGAAGAAACAGAGAAATACAGTGGCAGAGAGTGAGTCTGCAATGAAAATGGAAACCATCTGACAGTGAGTTTTAAAAAAGCTAAACCAAGAGGAATATTTGGCTGATTTCCTACCTGAAGTCGTAGCTGAGCCATGTCTCTCATGAGCCTATTCCGCCGAGCTTCCTCTTGTGCCTATAAGGAAAGTGAGGTTTTGATGAAGTAGGGGACATCCCTCCTCCAAAGATCAGAAAGACCAAGTGGCTTTCAAAGGATCTGAAAGATCATGTCAAGTGTCCTGTCATTCCTGTTACAGGAAGGCAAGGGAAGATGTAAAAGGAAACATCCTCTGGTGCACTTGACAGCCCTTGTAGCCAGCCACGATAGTAGCCTGATCAGGTCCTATCAACTACCCATCCCCCCTTTTTTTGTTGGTCATGGGACTTGAACTCTGGGCCTGAGCACTGTCCCTGAGCTCTTCAGCTTAAGACTACTGCCCTACCCCTGGGCCTGGATATTGTCCCTGAGCTCTCCAGCTCGAGGTTACTGCCCTATCCCTGGAGCCACAGCACCACTTCCATTTTCTAGTGACTAATTGGAGATAAGAGTCTTAAAGTCTTTGGTGTCTGTGCGGGCTGGCTTTGAACAGTGATCCTCAGATCTCAGCCTCCAGAGTAAATAGGATTACAGGTGTGAGTCACAGCACTTGGCTCAACTAAACCCCTTCATCATCACCCCAACCCTTCTACCTCCCTCTAAGTAGCATAAGAATTCAAGTCTCAGGAAGTGGCTCAGTGGCTCCAGGGATAGGGTGGTAGCCTTAAGCTGAAGAGCTCAGGGACAATGCCCAGTCTCCCCCCCCAACACACACACACACACACACACACACACACACACACACACACACACAGGAATTCAAGTCTCAGCTAACATCTCTTTCCTTGGTCATTCTAACATCCTCCATGCTGTCAATCCCCTTTCCCCAAAAGCAATCCCAACAACCTTTCAAAACCATCTGATGCCCATCAGTCCTGCCTGAAAGTCTTTTTTTTTTTTTTTTAATGAATTTTTTTCTATTCTGGATTAATTCTAAATTTCTTAATATGGTCTGTGAGATATAGGAATCACCAAAGGCTCCTGGTGAGCCAAGTGCTAGCATTAGATTTTATTTTAATTGCAATACTACTCCAAAAAAACCCAAATGAGGACCAGGAGTTTGGCCTAGTGGTAGTGTTTGCCTAGCATGCAGGAAGACCTAGGCTCAATTCCACACACATAGAAAAAAAGCCAGAAGTGGTCCGAGGCTCAAGTGGTAGAGCTCTAGCCTTGAGAAAGTCTAAGGACAGTGCTTAGGCCTTGAGCTCATGTCCAGGACTGGCAAAAAAAAAAAAAGAAACCCAAATGAAAAGAAACTACAAAACAGACCAACTGCCTTCAAAAGGGACAAAGTAATGAAACAAGGAAAAACTGAGTAACTGTCACAGATTAGAGGATTTAGCTGTAACAACTAAATATAATGTAGGAACCTACCCAAAACTGGAAGGGAAAACCAGTAAAACAGTAATAGAGTTTACAGTTATAGTAGTACTATTTCAGCTCCCTCCCCTTCCTTTTGGTCAGTTGTGGGGCATGTGCTCTGGGTCTGGGCATTGTCTCTGAGCTCTTCAGCTTAAGGAGAGCACTCTACCACTTGAGCCACAGCACCACTTCTGGTTTTCTGGTGGTTAACTGGATAAGAGTCTCATGGATTTTTTTGCTAGGGGTGGCTTTGAACCGCAATCCTCAGATCTCAGCCTCCTGAGTGGCTAGGATTACAGGCATGAGCCACTGGCACCCGGTTTCATTTCCTCTTTCAATTCATTCCTATAGTTAGACGAGATCCAGTTCCATCCCTGCAAACTCCTGCACAATAAAGAATTGTCCTGCTCAAAATGCCAAGAGTGTCCATCTGGCAAGTACTGGTAGAGGAAGAAAGAAAAAAAGCAGACCAGTGTGCAGGAAGGCCACTTCTTCAAGCCAGTTGGCAAACAAGAATGAAGGGAAGCAATGTGGACAAGCTTTCCCTCTTGTCACTGCAAAAACCAAGCCTGTGAGACTTACTTTTATGCCAAAATTGTTATTATGAAACTTCATGGTCCGTCAGGGAGTGTGGATCAAATGATATAATTGAAGGTCTAATGGCATAAAGCCCTGATTTCAAGCCCCATAACTGCCGACAGGAAAGGGGGGCGAGGGGAGGAGGAAGAAAGAGGAGGAAAGGAAAGGGAAAGGAAGAAACTCCATGTTCCAGAGGGGAAATAAGGACATTGTGTAGCTCCCCCAAGGAGAATAATACCAATTCAAGGCTATGATATACCCATCCAACAGTTTAAACAGATATGGGTCTGGTATGGCCTCACAGGGAAAACCTGCCTCCAGAGAGCACAACCAGAAAAGGATTCCCTAAACCATGTAGTTCTATAACTCAAGAGCAGGAAGGCACTGCTCTGCAGATAACATGTCCCTAAAGCAGCATAAGCCAGGAGAAAAACTCAGGCCTAGCACCTGGACTATGGCAGCCTATGCCTATAAGACCAGTTTGATGCTAATCCTCTCTCAAAAACCAAAAACAGGGCTGGGAGTTTGGCCTAGTGGTAGAGTACTTACGTAGCATGAATGGAGACCTGGGTTCGATTCCTCAGTACTACATGCACAGAAAAAGCTGCAAGTAGTTCTGTGGCTCAAGTGGTAGAGCTCCAGCCTTGAGAAAGCCCAAGGGCAGTGATCAGTCTCTGAGTTCAAGCCTCAGGACTGGAAAAACAAAAAAACAAAAACAAAAATACCAGCTGGGTGCTAGTGGTGTAAATGCAGTTATTGTATTCAGTTGTATACTATGTAAAAAATGAACTATATAACTCTGTGAATATGAGCAGGAGGGGGGAAGTGGGGGAGAACAAAGGGGAGGGGGATATTGTCCATAACCTGAGTTATGAAACTGTAACCCCTTTGTATAACTACTTAATAATAACAATAAAAACATTAAAAAGAAAAGAAGAAAGGAAAAAGAAAGGGAAGGGAAGGGAAGGGGAAGGGAAGAGGAAGAGAAGAGGAAGAGAAGGAGAAGGGAAGGGGAAGGGGAAGGGGAAGGGAAGGAAAAAAGAAAGAAAGCCAGGTACCCATTATTCGTATCTGTAATCCCAGACACTCAGGAAACAGAGATGTAAGGATTGTGGCTTAAAGCTAGCCCAGGCAGGAAAGTCTGTGAAACTCTTATCTCCAATTAGCCACCAAGAAAGAAAAGTGGGACTGGCTCAAGTGGTTGAGCATTAGCCCTGAGCAAAAAAGCTTAGGAACAGTGCCCATACCTCAGGCCTTATGTTCAAGCCCCAGGACTAGCACCAAAACAAACAAACAAAAACAACTCAGGGCTGGGCAAAAATGGTTCATGTCTGTAATCCTAGCTACTAAGGAGGCTAGGTCTGAGAAAGATTGAGGTTCAAAGCCAGCCTGGGCAGAAATGTCCAATTAACCAACAAAAAATCACAAGTAGAGATGCAGCTCAAGAGGTAGAGTGCCAGCTATGAGTAAAAGAGACCCTAAATTCAAGCCATAGTACCAGCACAAAAAACAAATTCAGGTTTGGGGTTGAGAGTATAGCTCAATGGTATAGTGTTTGTTTGCCTAGCATGAATAGGGACAAGGTGGGGGAGGGCAGGAATTAAAACAAATAATCAAAGGAACTCAGATTTGTTCAACCCCAGTGTCCTAGCTCTACCGTATAAGTTGATAAATGTTTGAGTTATTTTCTTTCTTTCTTTGCTGATCCTGGGGCTTGAACATAAGGCCTGAGCGCTATCCTTGGGCTTCTTTTTTTTTTTCCCCCTTGCTAGTCAGGGAGTGTGGATCAAATGATATAACGGATGGTCTAATAGCACAAAGCACAATGGAACTTGAACTCAGGATCAGGACACTGGCCCTGAGCTACTTCTGCTCAAGGATTGAGCCACAACACCACTTCTGGCTTTTTTTTTTTTTTGGTGAGTCATGGGGCTTGAATTCTGCCAAGGCGCTGTCCTGAGCTCTTCAGCTCAAGCTACCACCCTACCCTTGAGCCAAGCCCCACTTGCCATTTTCTAGAGGTTAATTGGAGATAAGAGACTCAGGTCTTTTTTTGCCACGCTGGCTTTGAATCTTGATCCTCAGATCTCTGCCGCCTGAGTAGCTAGGCTTCTGGCTTTCTGTATGTGATACTAAGGAATCAAACTCAGGGCTTCATGCATGCTAGGCAAGCACTCTATCACTAAGCCACATTCCCAGCCCAGAGCTTCTTCTTTTTTTTGTTCAAGGCTAGTGCTCTATCACTTGAGCCACAGTGCTATTTCTGCTATTTTCTGAGTAGTTGATTAGAGATAAAAATTTCATAGACTTTCCTGCCTGAGCTGGCTTTGAACTGTGAGCCTCAGATCACAGCCTCCTAAGTAGTTAGGATTACAGCACCCAGCTTGTTTTTTTTTTCTAATATACAAAATGAGGATGCAAAGCAAGGCTAGCCCACTGCACGGTTAAATGAGGTCCCTGAAAAAGCTTCTCGTGAATACCAAGAGGCGACCTGATAAACACTCCTGCTACTGAAGCATGAGACTATTGAGTAGTAGTGACTTAGGTGACGAGGAGGCAGCAGAGCCTGTGTCCAGTGTGACCTGTGGTCTCCATTTCCCATGGAAGATGGGCTTGTAGATACTAGTACCTCCCTAGCCTCCAGTTTTTAAGAGCTTTCAGCTAAAGGAAATGCCTGCAAAAACATTTTTTGAACCTGTGTAACTTCCCCATAACTATTTTTATAACCCCCTATGTCTTCCCTTATGGAACAGCAATAAAAGACTTAAAACAAAAGGTTTTGTTTATGTGACTATAAGGAAGGGAGTTTCTAGAGAGCAGAGGCCCCTTCCCAGTTTGACAGAAACGTCCACAGGAAAAAGGCACAGAGGGTTGGGAAGCTGCTGGCTTCAAGATGGGGAAAGGAAGAATAGGGGGAGGAGTTTAGTTTGTGATGAAGAAACTTTGAAGCTGGCTGAGAACCGAGCTGTATTCTTAGTGCCAATCACCAACTTCCCAAATGTACCAATATCTTTAAGCCAGTCAGCTCAAGGACAACATGCCCAGGGCTGTGCACAATCCAGTGTAAAAATCTGATTGCTGGGAGTTTGGCCTAGCATGCACAAAGACCTGGGCTTGATTCCTCGGTATCACATATATAGGCCGGAATCAGTGCTGTGGCTTAAGTGGTAGAGCTTTAGCCTTGAGAGAGCCCAAGGACAGTGTTTAGGCCGAGTTCAAGCCAGGACTGACAACAACAACAAAAATCTGATTGTTGCTCACAAAGTAATGGCTCCACAAGAGAAGGAACTGTCCACTGCTGTAACACAGAGCAAAGAATTCTGACAAGTTTGGCATTAAGCAGGCCTTTAATAAACATTTTTAGAATTGCTAAATAGAAAGAAGATAACACAGGCCATTCCTATTCTCTGGGACCATGTGGGATGGGATCCTAACTGGTATGTGATCCTGTATCTGCCTAATACCAAACACCTTCTCCTCCCTTTCCTTCATAATCTTGATCCCTTCTGAAGGAAAGGGAGGGAAGATACATACCCTCCCAAGACAAGATGCAAAGTGGCTTATATGCATTCTCCTTCAACCATCACAAAATCCCCACAAAGTTGATCCTAATTATTCCCACATAACCAATAAGGAGACTAGATTGGCATGCGTACCTGCACGCACACACACGCACACACAAAGAGTGAGGATGTAGCTCAAGGGGCAAAGCACTTGCCTAAAATGTGCAATGCCCTGGGTTCTATTCACAGTTCAAAAACAACAACAATAACAACAAAAGGCAAGGTGGGCGCAGTGGCTCATGCCTATAATCCTAGCTACTCTGGTGGCTGAGATCTGAGGATCAAGGTTCAAAGCCAGCCCGGGCACATAAGAACCTGAGACTTATCGCCAATTAACCCCTAGAAAAGGAAGTGAGGCTTGGCTCAAAGGCCTTGAGCTGCAGAGCTCAAGGATAGTGCCCAGGTCAAGTTCAAGCCCCATGACCCACCAAAAAAAGAGCAAAACCACCACCAACAACAAATAGTTAAAAACACAAAATGACTGAGATAGCCCTCAATCCAAGTCAGTCTAGCTGCAGGTCCTGAACCCTGTGCCTGTGGCCTCTGTACTGTCTGTCAGCCCCATCCTTCAGACCTGCTCAGAGTTCCTTGAGGAAGCCCTGTTCCCCAAACTTGTTCCACAGTCTGTCAAGTGAAGATTGAGCCTCTTGCCATGGTTTCTCAGGGAACCTAATGGGAGGACAGCTGCCAGAAGGAGGGGAGGGCTGACTCACCATTCGGAACTGAGCCTGGGCCTGTTGCAGAAGACTCTCCTGTTCAGACTGGGCAATACTGACGAAGATGCCAATCTCTGGGTTGAACTGTAGGATGCTGCCTTGTAGGCGGGCAACGAAGTGACCAAAGCTGCGGATGCAGCAGATTCGTACCACGGACTGTAAAAGGTACAGGAACCCAGCCAGTATGAGAGCAGTATTGCCCCTCCCCTCCCCTTTTGACAGTTGGGCTTGAACTCAGGGCCTGGGCATTGTCCTTGGACACTTTTTGCTCAAGGCTAGCAGTCTTCCACCTGAGCCATAGTGCCTCTTCCAGCTTTTTCTGTGTATGTGGTACTGAGGAATCCAACCCAGGGTTTTGTGCATGCATGCCAGGCGAGCACTCTACCACTAGTCTATGCTTCCAGCTGAGCAGTAACATTTTGGCCCTACCCCACTCTGACTCCTAAATATCTCCCTCTTGCTCCCCTTCTTTCCTGCCTCCCTGCTGGAAGAGCCAATTGGCAGCAAGGGCTCTTTGATAAAGCTTGAGGTATATAGAGTGGGAAAGAGCACAGAGGTCCATAGCCTCTGTTAAGGATAAACCAGTAGAACAAGGAGACTGCCAGAGGATCAGAAAACTAAGTCTCATACCAAGCAAAGAGCAAGAGGCACCGGGTCAGAAGCAAGGAAACCTGAATTCCAAAACCACCTTTCTCTTCAAAGTCTAAGTTCCTTATACATAAAATGAAGGGAACTATATTATACAAACATTTCCCCATTTTTTTTTTTTAAGAAAGAAAAAAATGTCCTCCTTCCTCTTAAATTCTAGCTAGGCATCAATGAAGGTTGATATCTAAGAATCATGGTTTAAAGCTAGCCTGGGCAAGAAAGTCTGTGAGATTCTTATCTCCAATAAACTACAAAAAAAGCTGGAAGTAGATCTGTGGCTCAAGTGTTAGAGCACTAAGCTTAAGCACAAAAGCTCAGGGATAGCACTAAACCCTGAATTCAAGCCCCAGGACCAGCAAAAATAAAAAATGAGTTAGGGGCTGGAAATGTGGCTTAGTGGCAGAGTGCTTGCCTAGCATGCAGGAAGTCCTGGGCTTGATTGCACAGTACCATATAAACAGAAAAAAGCCTGAAGTGGCACTGTGGCTCAAGTGCTAGAGTGCTAACCTTGAACAACAGAAACTCAGACAGTGCCTAGGCCCTTAATTCAAGCCCTGGGACCGGCAAATAAGTAAATACATAAAAAAATATCTTACTTAGAACTCTAAAACATAAAACAGATTACAACTAAGCTACTCTGGCTAAAGAAGAGGCAGCCAGGGAATGGCCAAGGAGAATGGGTGGCCTGTCTGCTTGGCTTCTCTCTGCTGCCCCCAGATGGCCTATGTAGTGACAAATATAAGGATGAAAGCTGGTGAACTTCCAGATGTAACCTGCTACTGTTGTTCTATGTTCAGCTTGGAAAGTTGACCCAGAAAGCTCATAAAAATTTCTAAGAATTTCCATAGGAAATGAAGAAACAGGGGCCAGGAGTTAGCCTAGTGGTAGAGTGCTTGCCTAGCATGCATGAAGACCCGGGTTCGATTCCTCAGTACCTCATACATAGAAAAGCTGGAAGTGGTGCTGTGGCTCAAGTGGTAGAGCATTAACCTTGAGGAGAGCCAAAGGACAGTGCTCAGGCCTCGAGTTTAGTCCCTAGAACTGGCAAAAATAAATAAAGAAAAATAAAGAAACAAAACAGTTCTATAAGAGGAGAAACTATCTACAGCACATCTTTGGAAGGATACCTGATAAGACAAGGAAAGAAAAAGCTACCGCCTACAGCCCTGAGGACTGTCCTTGTCTTCATGGGAGGGGGATTCTTGTCCAGAGCCCTGTTACATTGTTATGTGTGCCTAATACAATTTGAAGCATAAAAAGAAATCTTCACCTCCTCTAAGGCACTGAGCAGGGGTCGATCCGTGTCAAAGTTAAAGCGTCTGTGAGCAGCCCGGAGAGGAGGCAGGTTGCGAAGTGCCATGTCCTCTGGGAGCAGGAGGCTAGCTGGAAGTTCAGGCAGTTCACAACTTTCAAGAAGATCTTGGACCTCACGACACAAGACCAGGCCTGAGCAGAGAGAAAACACATGAGATCTGCCCTGGAGAACTCCCAGTTAAGGGGACACAACCTTTCTCACTGGGAATTACCAGATTGATGAATCAGGACACAGCCTCAGTATGGGTGAGGGAAAAATGGGCTTGGGATGGGGAGACAGATACACAAAGCCAGTCATGGAGAGCTCTTTATAAGCTGGAAGGTCAGAGGAACAAAACAGAGGGATGAAAGACAGCTCAGATTAAATGGGCTCCCTGACAGGACAATGTTATATTGAATGGAAATGAGAGAGAGGGCTCTAGAGAACTGAACATCCCTTGCTGAATCTCAGGTGTTAAGAGGAAGTGAGTTTTCCATTTGGAAGACAGCAGGAGGGGATGAGCTAACAGATGAGCTCTGGAGGTCAATGTGAACTTTGTGCCCACAAGTGGAAAAGCAACAGCAGTGATAGGTCTGGCTCCTAGGCTCCTCTCACTCAGCTCTTGGCCACCCTGCTCCTTCCCCAGGGAGTATACACCCTCATAGACTGTACCTGACAATCAGGCAGTGTTGGGAGTAGAAACCGGAGAAGCTGAGACCACACAATGTGTTCTGTGTGCTAGGGAGTTGGGTCACAAGTCCCATTAACCTCTTTACCCTAAGGCTGGGTTACAAGCTTGGTGGGGCCAATGAGGGAGAGGAGAAGAAAAAGGCAGTGTCGGGGCCCCACTCACCAGACTCCTGGAGTTCACCAGCAGCTGGCAACAGATTCAGCAAGACAGACAGGCGATTCCACAAACTTTGAGAGCTCTGGGAAGAGAGAAAAGAGCAGGCCTTCAGCCAGGGACAGTACTGGAAAACAGTAGTGAGCAAGACAAGCAGTTGGAAGACCTGGAGCTGTGTTCAGAGGTCGGCAGGGACTTGATAAGAAAATTAATAGAAGAGGTGAAGAGCTCATGAAGAATTTGAAAACTGGGGGCTAGATCTATAAAGATGAAAACAGGGACCTATGGGGCTTGCCAAATCTTTTCACTAGCTGACCAGTTTATGAAGAGAAGACAGTAATACTCTAGGAAGGGCTTCTAAGGCCTGTATAGTAGGGGAAACCAGGAAGGTATCTTTTCTTTGTCTAGTAGAAACTTTACTTTCAGCCCTGTATGTGCATTCCTGGAGCAGCTCTCCAGATGTAACCCACACCTCTTTAACCAGCAATCTTCAGACAGAAGGACACACCCAAGGATGTGTCTAGTCCTGAACTAAACTCCTTCATCTAGTGAAAGGGGTGACCCATAGGGAAAAGGGTCTCTCTCACAGCAGGGCAAGTGGGAAGAAAGCAGCAGTCTTTCAATATAAGCTTCAGGGAATGGAAGGCTCAAGTTTGAGTCTCTGAATCTGAGGAGGAAAAAACAGGTGGTGGCTATGACTCCATCCAACCACCATGGTGGCAAGCCTATCACCAATGGCTCTTGCTATATGACTCTCTCCAAGATGCTGCCTCTACCCTTGCCCCAAGTCTTCATCTTCTCTCCTCTATTTGGTGTCTCATTCTGTCTAGATCCTTTAGTATTTATTGACTTTGGCCTATGAACATAAAAACTTGTCATCATTATCACCATGGCCAGACACTGAGAATATAAAGCAGAATAAGCAGCTATGTTCTCACCACAGGCTCTAAGGGAAAAGTGTCTATACCTTCCCTGCAAAATGCATCAGAACACAGCCCAGGTAGACAGGTGCTTGACATCGTCTGATGGGCTACCAAGGCCCCTTTCCCAGCATATCCCCTCCTCTAACACCCTGGGACCTAACAAAGGCAGGAGGGAGGTAAATACCTGTGCACACACAACAATGAGGTCAGGGTTAGTCCTCAGCCAGTCCAGGAAGACTTTCACAGCAGGAAGCAGACCCTCAGCCATCAGGACCTGCAATTTCTCCTGGAGACTGCGTTCATTACGACACGAGTGCCCACTGGACTCACTCCCTTCTGACTCAGAGCCCTCCTCAGAGGCTGGGGTAGAGATAGGAGAGAGAACTAGGGTAAAAAAAAGAAAAGAAAAGAAAGAAAGGCGCTTGGGAACAGGCCACTGCACTGCAGAAGGAGTACACTCCCACCCTCTCAGATTCTTCTGAGAATTCTGAGATGAGAGGTGAGAAATATATTTTCAGATCCCTGCCAACTAACTCTTGCAGACCTACTAATTTGTTGCCTTTAAACAAAGCCTGGTGCCCTTTAGTGATTATCTCAGATTCAAGTTAATTTGTCAGTGTTTACGAAGTACCTAGTCTATCCTGGAAGGAATGGTGATCAAAAAGCAAGTTATTGTAAGGGAGGGAGAAAACAACTTCTAGCTCTTCTATTTTGTAAGTCAGAACAATGAGCAGGTCATTTGACCTCTCTCAATGACAACTTTATCATTTCTTTCACCTACACAAAATTCTTAAGCTTCACTCCCTGTTCTAGGCAATGTGTTCAGTACTACAGACAGCAATACATAAGACATATGCTGAGCCAAATGCTGGTGGCTCATGCCTGTAATCCTGGCTACTCAGGAGGCTTAGCTATAAAGATCAAGGAAGCCAATCTGGGCAGGAAAGTCTGTAACTCTTTATCTCCAATAAACCACTCAGAAAAAGTACAAGCCTTGAACACAGAGAGGCTCAGGGACAGAGCCAGGGCCTAAGTTCAAACTCCAGGATCAGCAAAAAAATAAAAAATAACATGGAGGTAAGTCTCATGGATTTGTTTGCCTGGGCTAGCTTCAAATTTCATTTCTCAGATCTTCTCCTCCTAAGTATCTATGATTATACTGTTATTATAGCCTACAGGATTTTTTTTTTTTTTTTGGTGCCAGTCCTGGGGTTTGAACTCAGGGCCTGAGCCCTTGGGCTTTCCTCAAGGCTAGCATTTTTACACTTGAGCCACAGCATCACTTCCAACTGTTCTATGTATGTGGTACCGAGGAATCAAACACAGGTCTTCATGCATGCTAGGCAAGCACTACCACTAGACCAAACTCCTAGGAGATATACATACATATATATGTATATATATATATATATATATATATTTTTTTTTTTTTTTTTAAATTGGTTGTGGGGCTTGAACTCAGGAGCTTATGGATGTCACTGAGTCTCTTTGTGTTCAAGGTTAGTGCTCTTCCACTTGAGCCATATTTTTGAGTGGTTAATTGGGATAAGAGTTTCATGGGGACTTTTCTGCCTAGGTAGGCTTCAAATTGTGATCCTCAGATCTCAGCCTCCTGAATTGCTAGGATTATAGGTGTGAGACATCAGTGCCAGGCAGCCTAAGAATTATAGACCACTATACCTAGCTCTGATTGTTTTGCTTTTTTTTTTGGAGATTGAACCTGGGACATTTGAGAACGCATATCATTGAGCTATTTCCTCCATTCCAAGTGACTTTTGAGCTAAAATTTAGGGGTAGGAAGGTAAGAATTAGCCAAGTGACAGACTTGGCAAGGAAGGAAAAATGTGTTTCAGACAGAGGGAGCAATTTATAAAAAGTCTAGAGAAAAAAGTATTTAGAGTAGGAATCATTGTTCTATTACAAGAGTAGTAGTAAAGGTGAAAATAAAACAAGACCTAGAATCAGTCAGCCTAGTGTCTGGCATAGAGTAGGCTCAAAAAATGGTTAGCTGCTGCTGCTTCTACAAAGAAGATTCTCAAGAGAGCAGTCTCACTGGAATCTAGCACCCAGAGAGGGGCAGGTATCTAGCCTTCAAGAGCCTTTGGAGGGACCAGATAGGATGAAGGGAAGAAAGCTGCAGCTTCAACCTTGAGGGGAAGGGTCTTAAACCCAGAGGAAAGTATCAAGTGGGAGGAATAAGATAAGGAAATGCACTGAGTGCTGGAAATGAGGAAGTGGACACTCAGAAAAAAACCTCTCTGGGGCCAGTAGTTTGGCCTAGTGATAGAATGCTTACACCTAGCATACACAAGCCCTGAGTTTGATTTCTTGGTTAATACATATACAGAAGTGGTGCTGTGGCTCAAGTGGTAAAGCACCAGCCTTGAGAAAGCTCAAGGACAGTGTCCAGTCCCTAACTTCATGCCCTAGGATTAGCAAAAATACAGAAACAAAAAACCTCTCAGGCTACATTACAGGCAGAGGACCAAAGATAAAGTAGCAAGAGCAGAAATGAGGTATCACTCACAAAGAGGGAAGTGGCTTCTCCCAAGTAAAGGCCTATGGAATGAAGGTGTGGGCCAGAGCAGGAGGGTGCAGAGAAGCCCAGGTACCTGGTTCTGAGGGTTTGTCCACATCTCCATTGACACAGGGTCTGCAGCCGGCCAAGTTGTGCGATTCAGTGGTGGGCTGGAGAAGTAGGTTGCTAAAGGTAGGAGCCAGTCGGAAGCAGCGCTTGGTCTGGAACATCTGGGTGGACATGGCTTGCAGATTGCTGGCAATGCTAGCTTCACTGGGACCCAGAGGGCCATTGAGGGAATCAGAAGCCTCTGATCTGGCCCGAGGGGGCTCTAGGGCTGGGGACTGCGTTCCATCCTCATCTTCCATATCTTCCAGGTCTGATCGAGACTCCTGGCTGTTCATTTCTGAGTCTGTCTCGGCATCAAAAGCTGTGCCTCTCCCTTCCAGACTCTTGTCAGAGCCACTATCTGAGCCCTCACTGGCCCTGGCTGAGTCATGGCTTGAATCAGATTCAAAGCCTTCACTCAGGTCACTGTCATCACCAGCTTTGGGTGGGTGGTGGCGGCGGCGGCGACGGAGGCAAGAGAGTCGGGAAAACTTACGGCTCTTCCGGACCTCACCCACTTGGGCTGTGGGAGGAAGCTCCAGATCCAGTTCCTCCTCTTTCTCCACTGGTTCTTTGGAATCTGGTTCATCTGTGGAAGTGGTCAGGTAGAGCCAAGGAAAAAATTGGTACTGAAAACTCTGCAAAACCATCTCCTCACCCAAACTGAATTCCCTTCCTTATTCCTCACGCCCCAGGCTAACTTTTTCAGTGAATACTTCCCCTGCTTTCTCTTACCTGCACCATCACTCTGGAACGCTGCGACAGGGTTCTCACCCTCTTCTAGCTCTGCTTGCAGCCGTATGTTGACATGATTGACAAGATGGGAGAAGAGGGCCAGGGTAAAAGCAATGGCTGCACTATACTGCTTGGATCCTGAAGCCAGGAAAGCAAGCATTAGGGGGTTCAGGCCTTTGATGAGAGCCATCAATCATCTCATGTACCTTAAGGGCTAACAATTCATCTCATGTACCTTCAGGTAAGAATACCTCTTGTTCTGGCTCATCTTCCCTGGCTTTGAGGCTTTTCCTGATAAACCAAGAGCCTTTATATTCAGTCCTGCCTCTCTCTCCTTTCCTTATCGCTCTACATACACCTTTGCCAAAAAGAGTTCTGGAGACATCTACATGCCCTTGACAGCAAGGTCTGAATTTAGTCTATGTCATCAGCAAAGTATGTTGAATCTTGGTCAAAACTCATACAAAGCTATGAGAGGGTATGGAAGAAGGGGAAGGAATACACCGTTTTGTTCAATCACAGGATGTCTTAAAGGGTGTGCTCCCTTAGCTCTTACTCTCTGAAGACAGTGAGAGGACTGCTAGTGAAAAGTACAATGAAAGCTGGGCACGGTGGCTTACACATGGAACCTAGCTACACAGGAAGCTGAGATCTGAGAATTGAGGTTCAAAGCCAGCCCAGGTATAAAAAGTCCATGACTCTTATCTCCAGTTAAATGACCAGAAAATCATTAGCTCAAGGGGTAGAGTGGTAGCCTTGAGCTGAAGAGCTTAGGCACAATGCCCAGGCCCAGAGTTTAAGTCCCATGACTGATAAAAAAAAAAAAAAAAAAAAAAAAAAAAGTACAGTGAGGACCCTGGTAAGGGAGAAGAGGGACGCAGGGAAGGTTACCTGTTCTCTTTAAGCTATGTACACCCATAAGGCAAATGATGACCATCTGAAAGATGAGTAGGTCAGGAAGGAAAGCATATCCACTCTCATACTCCTCCTCATCCTCGCTGGCCAGGCTGAGGTTGGGTGAAGAGGGCAGGTAGAAAAGACAGAGATTGAAGTCTTCCAGGACAGATTGGCAAAGCGAGGTCAGCTCTGAGTCCATGGAGCTATGGAAGAGCAAAAATAACAGCAAGGGTCAGTGGTGGTGTTGAAGAGAGTTTACAATACAAATTTCAGAGAAAAGGCTGGTATCCAGCTCAGTGGGAAAGTACTTGTCTGGCTGGCACAAAGTCCTGAGTCCCTCACTGGAGGGAGGGGGAAAGACCAAGGGATCAGGTAGAGCAGACTTCAAAGTGAGGGATGGAGACAGTGCTATTCTTCCCCCCACCTTTTTTTGGGCATTGGGGGGCTTGGGCAGTACCTCTGAGCTCTTCAGCTCATAGCTACCATCCTCCCCTTGAGCCAAGCCCCACTTCCATTTTCTAGAGGTTAACTGGAGATAAGAGTCTCAGGTCCTTTTATGCCTAGGCTGGCTTTGAACCTTGATCCTCAGATCTCAGCCTCTGTTAGGATTACAGGTGTAATCCACCTTGTCCAGCAAGAGAGTGCTATTCTGATTCCAAAAGAAGACAAAACCACAATGCAGCTCACTAGAAGGACACTGTCTTAACATGTATAAGACCCTAGCTTTAATTCTCAGAATTTCAGGGGGACAAAAGGGAGGGGGCACAAAGAACAACATGCAACATGGGAAGGATGTGGGTAGGCTTCCTATTCAGTCAGTCCTTCAACATCTATTAGCACACAGTCTCAGAGTATAAACTACCAGACAATTAGGGCAAAATAGCAAGGAGTGCCAAAGTCAAACTAACTATTCTCTTAAGGGCTAGAGAAATTCTAGTAGAGGGCAGAGTTCAAAAGCCCATTCTAGTCCTCATGTGAAGTAATGAGGGTTGGGTTTCACTGGACAAAGTTCCTACTCTCACTCTTTAGTTTCTTTTTTTGGTGGGTCACGAGGCCTGAACTTGGCCTGGGCTCTGTCCCTGAGCTCTTTAGCTCAAAGCTATCATCCTACATTGAGCCAAGTCCCACTTCCCGTTTTGTTTTGGTTTTTGTTTTTAGGTTAATTGGAGATAAGAGTCTCAGGTCCTTTTGTGTGCAGGTTGGCTTTGAACCTTGATCTTTAGATTTCAGCCTCCTGATAGCTAGGATTACAGGCGTGAGCCACCACACCCACCCCGGTGCTCTTTAGTTTTATGCTGATACTGGAGTTTCAACTGAGAGCCTTGTGCTCTTGCCTTGCCACGCTTTAACTTACCTACTTTTGGGTTGCAAGAGGCTCTGTAGGTACATAAAGTTCACCAGCAACCTTTTAATATCTTTACATCTGAAATGAGAAGAGCCCAAAGTACACAATGAATGGTTCTACAGTCACTGTGATCCTACTATAGTAGCTGCAGAAAGCCCCTATCCCCACAGGCTCCCTTACCGCTTTTTGCTGGGAGACAGTTTTCGAGTTTCACATTTCTTCAGCTGGTGGTACATTTTGGCTGCCTTATCATATAGCCGTTTAAGGTTCCCATAAGCTCCCTCAAAGGACACTTCTGACTGGATGCTGAAGGAGACACAGGGATTAGCTATTAAGTCTAGGCAAGGAAAGAAGTGGAAAGGGGAAACGTTATTTGCTGCCACAGTTCCAATTAACCACTAGAAAACGTGAAGTGTGGCTATGGTTCCAAGAGTAGTGCGGTAGCCTTGAGCTGAAGAGCTCAGGGACAGCATCTAGGCCCAAAGTTCAAGCCCCATGACTGACCAGAAAACAAAACAAAACAAGAAACAAAAAACAAAAACTAAGTACAAAAAGACCGGGTATATTTCTCAAGTGGGAAAATACCTGCTTACTAAGTGTGAAACTTGGTACTCAATCACATTATGGCATAAATAAAATAAATACACACACACCCCAAGAAATATATGTTTGTGGTGAATTAAAAATAGTCACAATTCTTTGATAATCTTTGTACTGAGAACTAGGGTCTTTAACTTTTCTTCTGAAATCCTGTGTTAAGGAAGAAGAGTTAGACGACAGCTTTCAGAAAAAAAGAAGTATTATATGACTAGAGATTTCTAGGGACAAGTCCTACAAAACTTGCAGATCCTTCTTCCAATTCTCTTAGGTCACAGTTCAATATTTGCAACCTTGAGCCACTGCATAAAAAAATCCATCTACAGCTGGGCACTGGTGGCTCATACCTGTAATACAAGATATAAGAATTGTGATTCAAAGCCAGCCCACACCAAGGAAGTCTGTGAGACTCTTGTCTCTAATCAGCCACCAAAAAACCAGAAGTACTAGGCCTGGCTTGGAGGCTCACGCCTATAATCCTAGCTACTCAAGGGGCTGAGATCTGAGGATTGCCATTCAAAGCCAGCCCGGGCACTAGAGATTCTAAGCTCCAATTAACCACCAGAAAACCAGAAGTGGTGCCATGGCCCAGAATGGTAGAACACTAGCGTTGAGCCAAAGAGCTGAGGGACACTGCACAGGCCCAGAGTTCAAGCCCAACAACAACAACAAAAGCCACAAGTGGAGCTGTGTTTTGAGTGGTAGAGTGCTAGTCTTGAGCAAAAGCTCAGAGACAGAGTGCAGGCCTGAGATCAAGCTCCAAGATCTGCATTAAAAAAGGGGGTGAGGGGGCTGGGAGTTTGGCCTAGTGGTAGAGTGCTTGCCTAGCTTGGACAAAGACGCAGGTTCGATTTCTTGGTACCATTTACATAGAAAAAAGTCGGAAGTGGTGCTGAGGCTCAAGTGGTAGAGCTCTAGTCTTGAGAAAGGACAAGGCTCAGGTCCTGAGCTCAAGCCCAGTACTGGCCAAAAAAAATAGGGGGAGGAGGGGGGCTGGAGTTTGGCCCACTAGTAGAGTGCTTGCCTAGCATGCATGAAAACCTGGATTCAATTCCTCAGTACTACATACATAGAAAAATCCTGGAGGGGTGCTGTGACTCAAGTGGTAGAGCTCTAGCTTTGAGAAAGCCCGAGGACAGTGCTCAAATCTTGAGTTCAAGCCTCAAGATTGGCAAAAAAAAAATGTTGGGCTGGGAACCTGGCACAGTGGTAGAGTGCTGCTTGCCTAGCATGCATGAAGCTCTGGTCTGGGTTTGATTCCTCAGTACCACATAAACAGAAAAAGTTAGAAGTGGTGCTGTGGCTCAAGTGGTAGCATGCTAGTTAGACAAAAGAAGCTAAGAGGGCCGGGAGTTTGGCCTAGTGGTTAAAGTGCTTGCCTAGCATGCATGAAGACCCGGGTTCGATTCCTCGGTACCACATACATAGAAAAAAGCCAGAAGTGTTGCTGAGGCTCAAGTGGTAGAGCTCTAGCCTTGAGAAAGTCCAAGAACAGTGCTCAGGCCCTGAGCTCAAGCCCAGGACTGGCAAAAAAAAAAAAAAAAAAAAAAAAAAAAGAAGCTAAGGGACAGTGCCCAGGCCCCAGTTCAAGCCCAGGACCAATGGCGGGGGGGGGGGGGGGGGAGTTTCCATAGATGAAAAGAATAGACCATAGACCATAAAAGAGACCACTCTGAGATTACACTGAGTAGAACTCAGAGAGACCAGACCTCCAGATAAGGTGAATTCCAATGACTGACTCCAAACAACACAAATGAAAAGAGAGAATTGCAAAACAACACTGTCCAAGTGCCTACCCCATAAACAGTGAGGCAGAATTGTTTAGAATATTAAGCTAAGTTTACTGGGCACCTCCCACATTTGGACATGCTTGCTCTATTTTGAAAGTGACTCACTCTAAGCTTATGAATGTAATACTATAAACAAATAGTGGTCTATTTATCAAAATTCAGTCTACATTGATGTAGTAGAGAAGAAAATGCACTTAAGAGCTAATACTTCATTAAAACAGGCAATAGACTTCCTTGACCAGGTGAACTAAGGATTACAGCATACAGAATTATAAAGAAGAGGGCCATGAGTGTGGTCGAGCAGTGCTTGCCTAGCATACATGAGGCCCTGGATTTGATTCCTTGGTACCACAGATACAGAAAAAGCTGGAAGTAGTGCTATGGCTCGAGTGGTAGAGCACTAGCCTTGAAGAAGTTCAAGACAGTGCCCTGGCCCTGAGTTCAGGTCTTAGAATTGTCAAAGAAAAATTGTAAAGGATATTTTGTTACTTTATATACATCAATGGTTGACTATTTTATTATCTGTGAATACACTTCTGTATTTGACCACTTAAGCTATGAACACCTCTACCGAGGCCTAGTCTATTTAATAACCCACTCTGGGAATCACACACGCACGCACGCACGCACGCACGCACAATTTACCAGTCTTGGGGCTTGAAGTCAGGGCCTGGGCACTGTCCTTGAATTTTCTCAAATCAAGCATTCTACCACTCGAGTCAGAGCATCACTTCCAGCTTTTTCTGTGTATGTGGTGCAAAGAAATTAAACCCACTCTAGGCAAGCACTCTATCACTAGGTCACGTTCCCGACCTACATGTTTAATTTTTATTTTATTTATTTATTTTTAGTTATTTTTTGCCAGTCTTGGGCCTTTGACTCAGGGTCTGGGCACTGTCTTTGAGCTCTACCATTTGAGCTACAGCACCACTTCTGGCTGAGGAATTGAACACTGCTCTTTGTGTATGCTAGGCAAGCACTCTACCTCTAGGCCAAACTCCCAGCCTCTTATTTTTATTTTGTGTGCCAGTCCTAGGGCTTGAACTCAGGGCTGGGTGCTGTCCCTGAATTTTTTTGCTCAAGCCTAGTGTACTACCATTTGAATCACAGCTCCACTTATAGCCTTTTGGTAGTTAACTGGAGATTGAGAGTGTCATGGACTTTCCTACCAGGGCTGCCTTCAAACCTTTACCCTCAGATTTCAGCCACCTGCGTAACTGGGATTACAGGCAAAACCCAGCTTGGTTTAGGTCCTTGTATAGACCTTAGCCTTAGGAGGTAGCAACAACGAGGTTTCCTTTTTGTAGTTGTTGTTGGTCAAGAGGCTTGAATTCTGGACCTGGGCGCTGTTCCTGAGCTCTTCAACACAAGGCTACCATTCTACCACGTTGAGTCACAGCGCCACTTCTGGTTTTCTGATGGTCAATTGGAGATGAGAGTCTCTAGGAGTTCCATGCCCTGGATGACTTTGTGTCCTGGCTTACTTTTAACCACAATCCTCAAATCTCAGCCTGCTGAATAGCTGGGATTAGAGGCATGAGCCACTAACGCCCGGCTACGAGGCTTCTTTACTACAATTTTGAGCCTCATGTGTACTTAGTCATGATGACTCCATTGTATCTTATGCCCCAGCAATTTTGGGTGCCCTAATTTTTTTTTCTTATTTATCTGAGATCAGGGATTGAACTTGGTATCTGACACTTTTATCCACTGCTTGGTGCTTCACAAAGTCAGCCACACCTATCCCCTATTTTTATTCTAAGAGCTAAAGGTCAGATCCACCCAGCTGCTAAGCTGGTCCTTCCATGCTGTGTCATCACATTTAGACACTGAAGCTCAGTTTAAAAAGTGTGAGTCAAGTGGTAGAACACGAGCCTAACAAGCACAAGACCAAGTTCAAACCCTAGTACTGTCAAAAAGAAAAAAAAAAAAGACACTGAAACGCCAAGGTTTTTTTCTATAGGCCAGTTTTATAACATTGTATTACTATACCACATATATTCCTTCTTTTTTGGTCATGGGGCTTAAACTCTGGGCCTGGGCTCTGTCCCTGAGCTCTTCAGCTCAAGGCAAGCACCCTGCATCCCCACTTGAGCCACAGCACCACTTCCAGTTTTCTGGTGGTTAATTCGAAATAAGAGTCTCATGGACTTTCCTGTCTGGGCTGGCTGGCTTTGAACTGCAATCCTTAGATCTCAGCCTCCTGAGTACTTAGGATTACAGGTGTGAGCCACTGGCATCCAGCAATGTACTCCTTCTTCCAGACAATAGCAATCCTGTATTTAATATATGATGATATAGTTATTTTATTTGCTGAATTGTCTATAAATCCACTTGGCTCTTTGAAAAGCAGCCAGGAGTGTAAGAGTCTTCTACAGTGGAAAAACCCTCAATCTAGTATATTTCCCTATCTATATCATCAGGAGCTGAAGAAGCAACAGGAGCAACAGGAAAGGAAGCAGAGGCCATGTGGACATGAAAACAGGGGAAGGAACTGGCAATTACTTACCATCGCAGGTAGCAATACATGGCTTCCACATTGTAATATTTGCTGCCTGCAAGGGTGCCCAGTTGATTGAAAGGCATTCCTATATAGAAAAAATAAATAAATTCTAAGCCTATAATTTTCAGTTAAAGCTGTCAGGCCCACTAGACATTAGACATCAGGCATCAGACAACTCATGAGAACAACAGCTGGGTCTGGAACTGACACTGGTATCTCAGATTGATGCTGTTAATGTTACTTCAGGGTTACTAACCTCTCTTTGTCTATTTGGTTTCCCAAATTTTACCTAAACTGATAGAACATACTCCTTCAGCTTCCACTACAGCTTTTCCCAAGAGCACTCTGAACTTTCTCAGCTCAGGTTATTTTTTACCTCTTTGCATGTACATACTGTACATGCAAATTCCCATCTTTCCCTATAATAAAAATAGTATTCTTTTTTCTTACTGCACCTCCTGTGGGGAAAGCCAATGTATTTTTCTCTTCCAAAAGACTGTAGACATGGGCTGGGAGTTTGGCCTAGTGGTAGAGTGCTTGCCTAGCATGCACAATGACCTAGATTGGATTCCTCAGTACCACATACATAGAAAAAAAGCCAGAAGTGGTGCTGTGGATCAAGTGGTAGAGCTCTAGCTTTGAGAAAACCTAAGGACAGTACTCAAGCCCTGAGTTCAAGCCCAGGACTGGCAAAAAAAAAAAAAAAAGACTTAACAAGGGGAAAAGCTAAGACTTTCCTGGTACCTTCTGAGTGTGCACTACTAAGTAGAAAATATATATGATACGTGAAATATAAGAGAGCTTAAGTAGCAAGGATCAAAGGGAAATAAGCAAGTGGCCCGAAATTTCATTAGTATTATCTTCCTAATGGAAATGCTACTATTTCAGAAGCTCCTGTGAGGATTTACTTACCAATCTGGGGAGCTACTGAAAGGGCTTGGTAGTAAAATCTCTCAGCTAGAAGCTCCGTGTCTACACCAGCCAATTCATTCTGATAGCGTGCTACAGAAGAAAAAAGATTTTAGAAAACGTGTCCCTGAAAGGAAGGGACATAAGAGAGGAGGCAGTCTCTGGTATAATACTATATGACTAGGGGAAAACTGCTCAGTTCTTTATTTTTTGACAGTTCTGGCCTCTTTTGCTCAAGGCTATCACTACCACTCGAGCCACAGAGCCACTTCAGGCCTTTTTTTATGTACGTGTACTGAGGAATCAAACCCTGGGCTCTGTGTATGCTATACAAGCACTCTATCACTATGCCATAGTCTCAGGCCTCAGCATTTTTTTTTTTTTTAAGTACCAGAGCTTGAACGTAGGGCTTTATGCTCTTGCTTGGCTTCTTGGTTCATGGCTAGCACTCCACAGATTACACCCAGCCGTTTTTGCTGCTTAAGAGTCTCATAAGAGTTTTCTTCCATGGCTCGCTCTGAACTGAGGACTATCAGCATTTGTCTAACTCTTCTTTATTATCTCTTCTCAATTATGGGGAGCTGCAGCATATATAATGGCTTAAAAAGACCTCTGACACTTGACTCTGGAATGCAACTAAATAATTCTGGAGGGAAGACACTGACAAGGACATACTGGTACACCTAATATGAAATAGTTGACCACTCTGCACCATGTGACAAGGAATGGGCTTGGGGCAGAGACAGCAGAAAACTCAGGCCAATAAAAGATAATGTGGAAGTGGCACTGTGGCTCAAGGAGTAGGGTGGTAGCCTTGAGCTGAAGAGCTCAGGGACAATGCCCAGGCCCAGAGTTCAGGTCCCAAGACCAACAACAAAAAAGATAATGTGTTCAGCAGTCACACACCAGAAGCCTAATGAGGGAGGAATGTATGAAAACTGCAAGATAGCATTTTTGGGGGGCCGGTCTTGGGGATTGAATTCAAGATTGAGCACTGTCCATGCATGGGCTTTTTCAAGGCTAGAGCTCTACCACTTGAGCCAAAATAGCGCTTCCAGCTTTTTTTTTTTTTTCCCCCTTCTGTCGTGGGGCTTGAACTCTAGGCCTGGGTGCTATCCCTGAGCTCTTTAGTTCAAGGCTACTACCCTAACACTGGAGCCACAGCATCTCTTCCAGTTTTTTAGTGGTTTATTGGAGATAAGAGTCTCATGTTCTTTAGTGCCTGGGCTGGCTTTGGACTGTGATCCTCAGATCTCAGCCTTCTGAGTAGCTAGGACTACAGGTGTGAGCCACTGTACCCAGCTCATTTCCGGCTTTTTCTATCTATGTGTACTGAAGAATTAAACCCAGGTCTTTGTGCATGCTAGGCAAGCACTTTACCAGTAGGCTAAACTTGGCCCTGATAGACCTTTCTGTAATGTGTTATCACTGGGGCTTGAAAGGGCTTGGGTTGCCAGTCATGTAGCTCAAGGCTTCAAATTGTGATCCTCAGATCTCAGTACCTAGGATTACAGATGTAAGTCATAAGCAACCAGCACAAAACAACTCTATTCCATTTGTCAGGCAAATAAGGATTTACTGAGCTTTATGCTAAGTTCCTAGGAGCCCATAAGGACAAAAGCAAGCCTTCCATTAACTTAAACTCTTCCCAACAACTACTAAAAACAGTGATCATTTTGAAGACCTTGAAGGCCTTTTCCCTTTTGCTTATTCAGTGGTCCACTCTGACTTATGGGAGGATGGTAGAAGAGAGGATCACCATAAGCAAATTGATGAGAAAGTCAATAAAGGAAATAGCTTTTCTTGCTCTTCAATCACATTTAAGGTGAAAACAACAACTGAAGCAGCTTGTGCCCTTCCTACAGCCCAAAACAGAGAAAATTAGAAGTACAGCTTCTTACATAAATCCCCTAGGTACACCAGACATCTGTGGCATGCCATCTGTGCCCAATCCATTTCCTTTCCTGAGGCAGATACTGGCTTCTTACATCCTAAAAGAGAGAGAGAGATTGATTTATAACCTTTTCCTCTGGCCCTATTTAGGAGAGTATTTAGAAATACTCTCACAGGTGAAAAAAAAGAGATTGTAGGTAGGCCTTGAACAATCTTCCAGGGCAGAGAAAACACTCATCTAGAATGAAGGCAGACAAAGATTCCTGGGTCTGGAACTGAAAGGAGATTTAGGCCCTCAACTCAGAACAGCACTTTTTTTTTCTTTTCTTTTTGTCGGTCATGGGGCTTGAACTTGGACTGGGCGCTGTCCCTAAGCTCTTCAGCTAGAGGCTACTGCACTTCCCCTGGGCCTGGGCAATGCCCCAGAGCTCTTCAGCTCAAGGCTATCACCCTACCCTTTTCTAAAGGTTAATTGGAGATAAGAGTCTCAGGTCCTTTTGTGCCTGGTCTGGCTTTGAACCTAGATCCTCAGATCTCAGCCTCCTGAGTAGCTAGGATTGCAGGTGTGAGCCACTGCGCAACTTCAGAATACCACCTTTAGTTCATCTGAAAGGTCAACATAGGAAGACTAACAGAAAGAATGAAGAGATGAGGCTTGGGTGTCAGGAATGTTAAAAATCGCTTGTGTAGGAGGTATTTACGTAAAAGGCTTAGGTAAAGATGAGAAACTAACTTGCCCAAAAAGAATGAAATGTAAAACAGGCCCAGGCAAATACTCTTAGCTTCTATCTAGTGAAGGCCCAGGGAGAAAAGGTAGCCACCAGAGAGTCTTCAACAGAGACAATTAGCTTATCTTGCTTAAGGACAGGTGATGGCCCAAATTAAATATGCCTGGTATCTTATCTCTCCCTTCCCTTCATCCAAGTAGCCTTATAATTTAGGTCAAGGACCTTAAGCAGGGCCAGGAGTGTAACCTAGTGGTAGAGTGCTTGCCTAGCATGCACAAAAACCCAGGTTCAATTCCTCACTACCACATATACAGAAAGAGCCAGAAGCGGCACTGTGGTTCAAGTGGCAGAGCGCTAACCTTGAGCAAAAAGTGTCCAAAGAATGTTTCCAGCCCCTTAGTTCAAGCCCCAGGACTGGGGGGTGGGGGGGTGCCGGGGGGGTAGAGGCGAGGAAGGGCCAGGAGTTTGGCCTAGTGGTAGAGTGCTTGCCTAGCATACAAGAAGACCAGGGTTCAATTCCTCCATATCACATACATAGGCCATAAGCAGTGTTGTGGCTCAAGTGGTAGAGCTCTAGGCCTAAGAAAGCCCAAGGACAGTGCTCAGGCCTTGAGTTCAAGTCAGGACTGGCAAAACAAAACAAAACAAACAAAAAAAAAAAAACCTTAAGCACCCACTCCCCACAAAAAGAAAGAAAATCAAACAAACTTAAGTAGTTTCTCAACATGCCAGATACTGATTTAAGTATCTGGAACATTAACCTGATCCCTTTAGCAACTCTACAGAAGTTACTATTTGCAAAAGTACAAATCTGTTAAGTGGCAGAATCAGAACTCAAAAAGCAGTCTGGCTCCAGAGACCATCCTATCATCCATCCCCCAGGATGACAGCCTCTCCTGCTTGGGAAGCTCCCATTCTGAAAAGCTCTTCCTAATGTTCATATTAACACTTCCTGATTGGCTGAATTTTTTTTTTCGATCATGGGTCTTGAACTCAGGGCCTGAGTGTTGTGCCTGAGCTTTTCCACCACTTGGAGCCACAGTTCCACTTTCAGTTTTCTGGTGGTTAACCAAAGATAAAGCGTCTCACACTATTTTTTTTTTTTTTTGTGGGTCATGGGGCTTGAACTCTGGGCCTTGGTGTTGTCTCTGAGCTCTTCAGCTCAAGGTTACTGCCCTATCTCTTGAGCCAAGCCCCATTTCCCGTTTTTTAGAGGTTAATTGGAGATAAGAGTCTCAGGTCCTTTTGTGCCTGGGCTGGTTTTGAACCAGTATCTTCAGATCTCATCCTCCTAAGTAGCTAGGATTACAGGCATGAGCCACCACTCTGGCCTCATTTTTTTTTTTTAGCCAGTCCTGGGTTTGAGCTCAAGGCCTAATTACTGTCCTAGGACTTTCTCAAGACTAGAGCTCTACCACTTGAGCCTCAGCATCACTTTCGGCTTGTTTTTTTTATGGAGCTTGAACTTGGGGCATTGAGTACTATCCTTGAGCTTTTCTGGCCCAAGGCTAGAGCTCTACCACTTCTGGTTTTCTGGTAGTTAATTGGTTATTTGGAGATAAGAGTCTCACAGATCTTCCTACCAAGGCACTAGAGCTCAGGGACAACTCTCTCTCTCTATTCTAACTCATATGTTTGTCAAGTTTCATGAAGCATCTGCAGGTATTGCTAGTATTTCTTAGCCTGGCTAGGTCACAAAGCACACAAATCCAGAGGAAAAGAAGGCCAGCAGAAGAGGAGCATGAAAATTTTACTCCTCTATATCACCTGTCTTCAGTTTCAATTACCTATGAGGGGGTCAGTGACATGGGTCCAGTCAATGCAGCACTGGAGTTCAAGCTGATAGTGGGACTGGATATAAAGAAGGAGATGCTGGTAGAAGCCAATACCAGCGACCAGGTGTGTCCTGTAGGCACATTCCAATGTACTCCTGCTGTGGATGTGCTAGATTACAAAAGGAAAAGAATAGTCTAAGTAATATGCCTAGAGAACCATTCCCTATTCCTCAACTATTCATCCTATTAAGAAAATAAAACCTCTATTCTTGGCTTTGGAACATCAAAAACATCTCCCTTCATTCACACGTCACCCTTGCAGCCTTAGATCTACCTCTGTGGTCTCCCCTATATGGTACCAGACTCCATTCTTTCTCTAATCTCAATTATGTCTGTCTCTCTCTTTTCTGTCATCTTGTCTTTGGTTCCTCTACCTCAATCATACTCTGGACAGAAGACTGGGGCAATAGGACAACTCATTGTTACATCCTTAACATCCGCTTTTCAGACAAGTTTCTTCCCAAGTCCAGAAACTTTCCTTACCTTTTTATTAGTCTTGATAAGTTGAATAACTTCATAGTATACCTTTCTCCACAGTAGTTCTTCAGCCTTCCTCCCATAGTCTACTGGATGCAGGAACATGAGCTTGACACAGAGCTCACGCAGCCTGAGAGAATAGTAAGAAATCATAAATGGCTGTCATTCTTTGGTGAGAGACACAAGAAGAGAGGGCAAAGAGACTTGTATTTCCTGTTGATATATCTATATGCCTCCCAAAAGATATCTAAAGTCAATATAATGTGGGCTAGCAGAAGTATAGGAAGATAGTGGGAATTTCAAATGCAAAAGCAAAAAGAATTTTAACAATGTGCATTTTTCCTCTTGCAGTTCCTTTACTCTATTTCTCTACCCCCTCCTTTTTTTTTTTTTTTTCAAAGTAGGGCTTGAACTTGGGGCCAGGCGCTATCTCTGAGCTCTTCAGCTTAAGGCTATCGCCCTACCCCTTTAGCCACAGCACCACTTCTTTCTCTGTCTTTTTATCCCACCTTTGTCTTCCAAGATAACTCCTTCAAACAAACGTCATTCTTCTAGTCTAACAGCCAAAAATTCACAGTCCATAATGGTACCATGAAGTCAAGAGGTAAAAGAAAATGTGTGTTAAGGTCTGGAAGGGTTTCTGTAAAGATAAAGATGGGCAAGGAAACAGTAAGGATCTCAGGTTTAGTCTCCAGCTTACTTATTCCTCAGGCTAATGTTCTCTGGTTTAAACACTTCTTGATAAGCAGTTTTGTTGCAAAGGATGAGGTCAAGTCGATGCACAGCCTCCACCACAGCCCTGCAGAAAAACATGAGCAAAGAGCCCCTGAGTCCCATCTGGGTTGCTGATTCTAAAGGAAGAGTTAAAGAATTACAGGTGGGACGGGTGTCTGTGCCTCAAACCTATAATCCTAGCTACTGAGGAGGCAAAGACCTGAGGATCGTGATTTGAAGCCCATCAGAACAGCAAAGTCCCTGTCAGACTCTTATCTCCAATTAACACTCAAAAACTTGAAGTGGCTCAGGGACAGAGCCGAGGCTCTGATTTCAAGCCCTATAAATAAAAAAGCAGAATTACAGGTACAACATAACATACAAACTCCACAATCTCCATATGGACATAGGATGTGAGATTTTCTGTTGTTACAAGTAAGGAAAATGTTACAGGAATTCCATGAGTGCTTCTAGACACCTACAATCCACAGGTCAGCCTACCACAATAATTACCCTCAGACAGGTATGTTGACACATGTCCCTATTCCCAGCACCTAGAATGTCAAAAGTCTGGGATCAGCATAGGCAACACAGGAAGACACTAATTCAAAAAATAGGAAAAAAAAATTACCGTCTACAATGTGAAATATGCCAGGCACTGGTGGCTCACTCCTATAATCCTAGCTACACAAGAGGCTGAGATCTAAGGATCACGGTTCAAAGCCAGTCCAAGCAGAAAAGTCTGGGCGACTCATATCTCCAATTAATCACCAGAGAACTGGCAGTGGAGTTGTGCCTCAAAGTGGCAAGGACAGCATTCAGGCCCTGAGATCAAGCTTTTGTGCTCAAGGCTAATGCTCTACCACTTGAGCCACAACTCTATTTCTGGCCTTTTTTTTTATTATTATTATGTATTTTGTTATTGATATTAAGTAATTACATATATTTTACAGTACTGGGTCATAGTTATACTTAGCTAATATCACAATAACTTGTTTACTTTTATAAAACTAAGCATCATTATTGTAGTCTACCAAATTTATAAATGTTGAAATATACAAAAGCCTTTAGTCTTACATTGTTTCTGGCCTTCCCTCCACCCCTCAGCCAGTGTATACATTTGAAATAGTCTAGGGCTCTCTTTAGATTCCCAGTCTTTAAAAAAGTTATTAATATCGGGGTGTGGTGGCTCACACCTGTAATCCTAGCTACTCAGGAAGCTGAAATCTGAGGATCAAGGTTCAAAGCCAGCTCAGACAGGAAAGTCCATGAGACTTTTATTAGCCACCAAAAGGCAAAAAGTAGAGTTTAGCTCAATTAGTAGAATGCCAGCCTTGAGCAAAAAAACTAAGGCCAGTGCTCAGGCCATGAGTTTTTATGTTGTTGTTTTTTGCTTTTTTTGTTTTGTTTTGTCAGGGGACTTGAACTCTGGGCTTGGGCGTAGAAAAAGCTGGAAGTGGTGTTGTAGCTCAAGTGGTACAGTGCTAGCCTTGAGCAAAGAAGCTCAAGACAGTGCCCAGATCCTAAGTCAAGTCCCAGGACTGTCCAAAAAAAAAAAAAAAGTCATATCATATGCATACATGTAAGCCACACATGCCTAAGTCTGTCAGTACTGTCAAGGTAGGGTTTGAAAGACTAAATCTGAGAAAACATAAGGCAGGAGACAAGTGAGGGACATCGCACATTACCCATACTGTCTAATAACAGGCAGCACCAAGACTCAGCAGCATGAGGCACATATACCACCCCTAGCCAACTCCTCATCAAACTAGGGACTGGCTAGGGGAGTCTACTAAGGCAGTCCAGTAGCTTCTAGATTGAATCACTTTTCTATTTTTGGAGCAGCTTACACACCCCTTTGCCTTCTGGTTTACAAGGCCAGAGCAGCTGGATTCCTACTCAGGGAAGAAGACAGCATGCTCTTGACTCTTTCACTGCCAAGTGGGGTCCAAGGCAAGGAATTTAGTATTTTCAGATAAATAACTGTTTAACAGAGTCTAAGATCCCAAACCTTACTTCCTACTAGAGGCAGAAAACTTGGCTTGGTCTCTATACTTCATCCTAATGTGATTTGTTTTGGGGACCTATGTTCCAATTCACACACACACACACACACCCTCCAGCCAAGGTGGGAGGAATTTATAAAGGCTTATTTTCCAAGAAAAAAGTCAAAAGGCTGAAGACTTGAGGACTGTGGTTGGCACCATGGAAATAAAAAGCCAGGAATGGAAATTGCCTAGCAAGAGACTGATTTTAGTACTGAGCCTGAGAGGAGGGCAGAACTCAAGAGTCCCCAGGTGCCCTGAGAAGGGCTCCCATACCCTCAGTACACTCTGGACCCGAAGTCCAGTTGTTTCTCAAATCCTACCTGGGCAGTAAGTTGGTGTGTTTGCACGTGCGGTTTACATGCGTGCAGATGGAATTTGCCACTGATTATGTATTATTGGCTTTGAGAAGAGTACAACCGAGACAGCTCTGTACAATTCGGAGAGCTCAAGCTAGGGCTTGAACTCGGCCTGAGCACGGTCCAGTTGGTGGCCTCAAGCTACCACAAGCAGTTTTCCATCCTCTTTTTCTGGTCAAACCCCCTCATTTTGGAGCCTTAAGGGATGTCAATGTATATCCAATCCAAATCTTTGCTTTCAGGGAACAGGAAACTGAACCCCAAGGTCACATAAGGAGAGAGGCAAAACAAGGACTCCAGGGTTCTAAGCACCATTCCCCTCCGAGTAGTCTCCATTTGTGACCTCTCTCCTTCCACCGCCGGTCACTATTTCCACCTCAACTTGATCCCAACTCCGCAAAGCTCCGCGCCCACCCGAAGCTCACAGCCAGGGGGATTTCTCCACGTGCTTTCTTCCAAACCTCCCACCCACTCAACTCCTCCTCGCATCGCCGTCCCAGGCTAGGAGATTCCGCTTCCTTCCCGCTTCCCGGCCCTGTCCAAAACTGCACCCCCGCCCCGTCCCGCGTCCGGCCCCGGGCCCGCCTGCCCGGGAGGCCCCGCCCCTCGCCGTCGCCCCACTTCCCCCCGCAGCTGCACTCACCGGTAGAGCCGCTTAGTGTGGAGGACCTTTGCCTCGGGCTCGCTGCTCTCCCCTGCAGGGGGACCTTGGCTCATGGTGTCCGGGCCCGGGGGCGACTCGTGGTCACAGGCCCCCACCACCCATCACTACCTCCTCCACTGCCGTCGCCGGCCGCAGGCGCCACCGCCGCCGGCCCTGCCAGGCCGCCATCGCTGTGAGGCGGCTCCTGCGGCAGCCCCGCCTCTCCGCCTGGGAAAGTCTCGCGATAGCGGCCACACTGGCGCGGACCATTGGCGGGCTCC